>NC_132905.1:32951818-33307581 GCF_047675955.1 Chlorocebus sabaeus | reverse complement strand
GCCCTCTTTGGGTCTCATGCAGTTATTTTCCCTCATCCAACCTCCACAGTCCCTCGACAGCAGACGAAAAAATTTGCATTTCCAAATCCCTGTCTGCTTGTGTATGATTTGTATCCTCTGTGAGTCAACAAGGTGAACATATTCCTCAATTGGTTGTGATTTTTTTTTTTTTTTTTTTTTTTTTTTTTGAGATGCAGTCTTGCTCTGTCACCCAGGCTGGAGTGCAACAGCACAGTCTAGGCTCACTGCAACCTCCGCCTCCCGGGTTCAAGCAATTCTCCTGCCTCAGCCTCCTGAGTAGCTGGGACTACTGGCGCATGTCACTACACCCAGCTAATTATTGTATTTTCAGTAGATACAGGGTTTCACAATGTTGGCCACGCTGGTCTCAAATTCTTGACCGCGTGATCCACCCGCCTCGGCCTCCCAAAGTGTTGGGATTACAGGCATAAGCCACCGTGCCTGGCCAGTTGTGAAATTTTTAAAAGTGTCTGCAACAGACTCTGCCCCTAAGAAAGTAAATTCATGCACCTACAAAGAGAAAGGAAAGGGACAGTCACCCACCATTTGACTACTGAGTTTCCATCTGCACCCTTCAACATTTACTAGGACTTACATGAAACTCTGTGACAAAATACACCTTTCTTTTTATTTTATCGAACAAAATACACCTTTCTTCCTTGTATCTGAAGAAGTTGGCACCCTCTGTACAGAATAGGAGATGCACAGTTCCAACAGTTATTCTATACATCACTGACCATATTAATGACTCCACAAAATCAATCATAGGTCCACCATATATTCTGTTATCTGAAGACTAACTTACAAAATTAAACTCCAACAACATGAATATACAACAAATGAACAGAGAGGAAAGATCAAATTGGTGAGCATATAATATAAACATGTACATATTACAAAGAAAAATATAGAAAGCTACTACCATATCTGTTTCTGTAATTTGTCATGAGGCCATAATACCATTAAAATTTTTTAATTAATTAATTTTTCACCACACTTCTCTTGCTTTGTGGATTCAGGCCATCATGGATACAATGACTTCTTCCTTTCATTATCCACTCTATATTTCCCCTGCCCTCACCAAGAACTTCAATTCGTCTCAGGTCGTTGTGTTTTAGAGTGACCTAAACCTCCATTCCCAAAGGACTAAGTCCTCAGTCATCCTGCCGTCTTTTAGTCGGAGTGCATCCCACTCCTCATTCCTCCCTGTGAAGTCCCCTAGAGCTGTCCCTGCCCAATGCCCTGTCCCAGAGGGCCCACCCAGTGATAGCCCTTTCCTTCCTTCTAGCCACTCCTTCCTCCCCTCCATCGACCCCCATGTATTCAGTGTGCCTCAGGAAATGTCCAAAATCTGCAGGAGAAAATGTAACTCAGAAAAGGTGACATCCTAACTTCAAACTTTCAAGCAGAAGCTCAGCAAGCCCCTGAACCCAGAGTGAGGATGCCTTCCAGAGCTGGCTGCCACTGAGGCCCTGCCAGAAGGCAGTGATGAGCCCAGGAGGCCTGCGTACCTTCATGATGAGTATGCTCCACTTGGTGCATAGCCTTCATTATTAGTTACCTTTATCCGTTTCTCCTTAAGGGCAGCCCATTCCATCTTGTAATGGCCCCTGGCACCAGGGCAGTACAGGTCTCCTGATCAACTTGTGGATTTCAGTGATGTCCATTATTGAAGGGTCTGTTTTCTTGGCATCCACATGAGTCACAAACCGGGGGTTGAAATCTTGTGCAATGTGCACCACAACGTTTGTCCTCATAGAAGCTACAACTTGATCGTCCAGTCATCTCATCACCAGCACCACACCACACTGCCAATTCCACTGTTGATTGCCCACAAGTCAGTGAACTGTAACAAGGTGCATTCTGGGGGCAAGGGGGTGTTTCTAGGGCAAGTGTTGGCCTGCAACTCCACCCACTGAGCAGAGTTCCCTTTTCCATGCAGTTTTGAGCAATTTCCTTTGGGGCCCCACAGCAGCAGCAGCCCAATATCCCCCACTGGCCTTGAACTTAGCTGACCCATCTGTGAACCAAGCCCAGGTATCCTCAAGAACTCCAGTGCCCTGAAGTTCCCAAGAAGTCCAAGGTGCTGGCACAGATCCTGTGTCTGAGACAGCCACAATTAGAGGGTGACTAGGTACTATTTCATGTAACTGTGAGATGCCATTAATGTCCAGTTTACTTCTTTCCTGGATGTAACACTTCCATTAGTAATGGATGTTTGCTGGGCAATACCCACTTTGTTAGTGTTCTCCTTTCTGACCCACCCCAGGATAGGGATGTCGGCATGTAACAACATGTGCTGTTACTCCCGCTTATGTACTTGTGACTCTCCATTGTCCTACTTCGTATTTTCTTACAGGGAATGTCCTTTACAGTTAAACATAGTATTACATACACACTCTACATCTATTCCCACAATATGTTCGGCATTATTAATTATAGTCACTCCAGTGTGTATTGGCACAAAAGGGCCCACCCACAAAGATATATCAGCCAATTGTTCAGAGTTACTTCCAAATTCAGTTAATTTTTCAAAAGGGGCATGGACATTTCTTGGCACCTCCATGACTTGTGCCCCTGTGTCCAGAAGAATTGACATGCTTGGCAACCTTCGTTGCCATCAAGTCCCTAACACACTGTGCAGGGCATAAGGCCTCGGGTTTTATTATGGACAGAAGTTCCTCAGCCTCTGCCTTGATGCAGTTTATTCTTGAAGAGTTTGAAGTCAGGGTAGAAGGTGGAGTTAGATGCATTAGATACGCCCCTGTCCTCACAGCACAGACCTCAGCATGGAGATTCAGATCTTTCTGGTCATCCTCCAGTTTCTTCACAGTCAGCACCAAAGCTGCTCAGGCATCTTCTCCGGATACTGCTCAGAGCTTTAAGTGTGTTTGCCCTCTCATGGCCTGATAACAAAAGAGAATTTCCCTCATGGGAAGTTCACCAGTATCTCCTCTTTGGGAATCACCTGGCATTATAGCCATGTCCATATGGTCCCATGGTTTGGATCTTTGGTTAGATTTTTCTTCCTCCTTATCCTGAAGGCATTTCCCTTGGTGCCTGGAAAGGGCTCACTCAGTGGGCCTCGGTTGCTCAAACCCTGCATATTCCCCAGAAAAGCCTGTCTTCAGGATTGGACTTTGGTGATTTAGGTCACTCATGTTAGACAAAGACCTGAGACAAACTGAGGTTTTCAGTGAGGACAGGGAAAATGTGGAATGGGTAGTGAAACAAGAAAACCAATGTACCATCATGGCCTGATTCCACAAAATAAAAAGAAGCATAGTGAAAAGAATAAAATTTTTAAAATCAATTTTTATATTTAAAAATTATATATATATATATATATATAAAAAGGTGTCATGGCCTCATGATAAATTACAGAAACAAGTATGGTAGTAGCTTTGCATATTTTTCTTTGTAATATGTATACATTAATATTACATGCTCACCACTTTTTTCTCTCCATTCATTTGTTGTATATATATGTTGTTGGAGTTTAATCTTATAATGTAGTCTTCAGGTAACAGAATATTTGGTGGACCTGTGATGGATTTTAAGGAGTGACTAATATGGTCAGTGATGTATACAATAACTGTTGGAACTGTGCATCTCCTTATTTGGTGTAGAGGGTGCAAACTTCTTTACATACAAGGAAGAAAGTTCTACTTTGTTTGATAGGAATAAGAGTTGTCACATTGTTTCATGTAACATGCACCTTTCATGTCGAAGGGTGCAGGTGGAAACTCAGTAGTCAAATGCTGGATGGCTGTCCTTTCCTTTCTCTTTGTAGGTGCATGAATTTACTTTCTCAGCAGCAGTGTCTGTTTTAGACTTTTTAAATATTCCATAACAAAATATGAGGAATATGTTCACCTTGTTGACTCAAAAAGTATTTGGATCATACACAAGCAGATATGGGATTCGGAGATGCAAATGTTTCATCAGAATATGATGATGAAAAATTCAAGGGAGTGTGGAGGCTGGATGGGTGGAAAGAACTACATCCGAAAGAGAAGGGAGGTCAAGTCAGAAGAAGCAGAGGCACCAATCCTGATGTTCTTTTTATAAGTGGCATTTTGAGTGTCATGATTTGGAGAGTTGCCGTGGCTGTTCCAAGCATGGAGGGGAGAAGGAAACAGCTACAGGAGGAGGAGCAGCAGGGAGGAGGGGCATTGGCCATTCCATACTGCTGTGGAAGGCTCTTCTCTCGTTCGTATGTATGTATGTATGTATGTATGTATTTTTTGAGACAAGATCTCACTCCAGTTGCCCAGGCTGGAGTGCGCTGGTGTGATCTCAGCTCACTGCAGCCTTGACCTCCCAGGCTCAGGTGATTCTCCCACCTCAGCCTCCTGAGTAGCTGTAACCACACATACGTGCCACCACTCTTGGCTAATTTTTTGTATTTTCAGTACAGATGGGGTTTCACCTTGTTGCCCAGGCTAGTGTCAAACTCCTGTATTCAAGCTGTCCACCTGCCTTGGCCTCCCAAAGTGCTGAAATTACAGGAGTGAGCCAGCACACTCAGCTTCCTCATTTCTTCTCCAAAGCTCAGCTCACACATTGCTCCCGAGAAAGGTTGCACTGATGTCAATAGTTTGTCTCACCTCTCTCTTGATCCTGTCTGTGCTCACTCCTCTGCCCCATCTTTGCCACACTCTGTTTCCTTTCAGAGTCAGTGGCTTCCTTCTGTCTCATCCAGTGAACTGTGAGCTCATTAAGGAACAGAGTCTTACCCTTGTGTTTCACCTTCAATGTCTATAGTTATGCCACATAGAAAGCCACACACAGAAGACAGATGGATTTGCAAGTGCTTGGATAACAAACTGTTACGAGGTAAAAAGTCTTGACTCTGAGTTGTCCAGGCTCATGGGGCATTGAACAAATAATGAATAAAACACTCAAAGCAACAAAAGAACAAAACAATGAAAGAAGCAACAAAAGCACAGATTTATTGTGCACAAACAAAGCGATGAAAGAATGAAGCAATGAAAGCACAGATTTACTGAAGCAAAAGTACACTCCACAGAGTAGAAGCAGGCTCAAGTAAAGGGCTCAAGGGTGCTGATTACAATGTTCTTTAGGGTTTTTATTAAGCTATTAATCAAATAATTTAGTAACACCTCTAGGTGCCCTTTAGAGGCCTCCAACTGGTTACACCCTATGAAGGACTTACTCCGGATGAAACAAGAGGCTGAAGTGGAAACTTCTGTCTTGTTGTAACAGGAGGGAGGATGTGACTTCCATGCTGTCTAGTGCTGGCTGCACCTGCTGTTTTTTTGCTTATGCTTTAACCGTTGGTTACCCTAATTCTCTATTCTCCTGTCTCAGAATGATTTCAGAGGTACAGTAAGGGAAAAAAATGGCCTTGCAGAGTGGGCATCTGAGCATACCTTTGAAGAGTAGTTCCTGAGAATTCCCAAGGTGGGCACCAGTGATGGAGGCAAAGCTCTCCAGGCAACAGAAGACCATAAGGCAGCCACCCACTTAGGGCGTCAGTGCCACCTTCTTTCAATGCCATTGGTACCAATGATGGTGCCATTGTTGAATGCTGTTTTTACTCCACCTGGAAGTTTATGCTCAGATAGGGAGCTTCACCAGTGTAAATTATGGCAGGAGACAGGGACTTAATTCTGAGGCCTCTCTCCCAACCTGGTAAAACCTCTCCACTAGAATTTTGAAGAAAAAAAAAAAAAAGTGGTATTTGCGGTGCCCTCATAAACAGGATCCCAAAGATTCTCCCCTCCTCACCCATCAGATGCCCCAGGCTGGAGGGTGGCCCCAGGAGAACACCTTCTAGCCCCTGCCTCCTTCCCCATCTACCCCATCTATTCAGCGCCCCTCAGAAAACATCCCAAGTTTGTAGCAGAAAACAAAAGTGTAAATCAGAAGAGGTGACATTCACACTTCACACCTTCATGTAGAAGCCCAGCAAGCTCTTGAACCCAGAGCCAGGATGCCTTCCAGAGCCAGCTGCTGCCAAGACCCTGAGAGAAGGCAGTAGAGGGAAGAGGCCTGCTCAGAAGCTCAAGCATCTGATCCTCCATTCTAAAACACCTGCTAGTGCTGCATAGCTGGGGTCTCCATGATGACTGAAGATGAGACTGACACCTGGTCCACTGCTGCCATGGCCACAGTGGTCCTCAATGTAATGTTGCCATCTGAGTGGTAGCCCAGATGTGCTGGATGTGACTAGCAGGAATGTGTGCAAAACATAGCCCTTAGCAGGGCCCAGCCTTACTAAGAGGTCATGTATGCACTAGGCAAGGCCAGGCTGGCTCTATGGTCTGCAACTGTCAACCTCACCACAGGGGCAGCAGGGACTGAGAGAAGAAGGGTTGGAGTCTCTGTTATTCAGCTCCTCTGAGCAGCAGATGCCAAGAGCACACTAAACTGCAAGGGTTTTAGGAAGGAACATAACATTGTGAAAATTATGAAGGACTGGGTGAGCCATCAGACCTTAAAGCAAGTATCAGCCCTAGTGGGAAACAGAGGGGAAGAGGATGGGTGGGACTGCTCAGAACTATATTCTAAGGAAAATCCATGGAGCCTTTAGGGAGTCTTTGAAACAGCCAGCAAATAAGTTCCGGGCATGCCAACAGCAAGTTGGCCTTAGCACCCCCACCACACTCGGTCATCAGAGGAGAGCTGCCAGGAGATGCCCATACCAGGTAGACACCTGGAAGGAGCAGCCCCACATGGAGGAGGTCAGGCACACAGAGTCCTAGGTACTGAGGCTGGGCACCATGGATGGAAGTGCAGCTGAGAGAACCCAGAGGTTCCTGGGCTCCCTGGGGCCCAAGCCAGGACCAGCAGGTAAACACACATAAGGAACTAGAAGACCTACTTGCTGGTGGGGTTGTCCTAGAAGGGGGCAGGCGGGTGGGACCAAAACCTCCTGCAAGAAAGCAGAATACCATCTGTGGGGCTCAGAGATTGGCTGGTGTTAGGAAAGAGGCTCTTTTCTACTTATTTTAAAAATCAAAGTTATACATTCACAGGTAACAAATGGTCAAATAACACTTAAGAAGCTTTACTTCAGAAAACAGCAACTGTCCCCCTTCTTTGCCATTTGCTGTCTCATTTGCCGGTGCTATCTCCTTCTCCCAGAGTGATGGCCACCCACTCTGTTACCTGACCTTTGTATGATTGCTTCATTGGCAATTTTTTGCAACAATTTGGTAATAATTTGACAGTTAACCTATTCTTCCAAGTGTATAGCATCTCATAACAGCCTAAATTAGATTCTCATATGTTGCCGATTTTCTTAAGAATATTCCTTATGTTAAAGCCCTGATAAAATACGTTTGAGTTCCTTGGGAGTGTCCCTGCCACAGTGTTTGGGCCTTGATTCAAACAGGGAGATCCCACATTTATGCAGGGTCTGCCCTGTTCTCACATGAACTTCTAGCACCATTCTCTCTTCTGGTGACTCCTAGCTATGCTTGATGGGGACATATGAACATCAGGAGCCTCCAAATCATGCTTACATTCTTCAAACATAAACTTGGACCCAAATCCCCCCCATTCCCCTTGGCATTGCTGCCAAGCGCCCAACATTTGAAGGCCCTGGACTCATTGCTGAACAGCCCCTAGTCTGACTTCAATCCACTCTTTATGCCCAGAGTCTGGCCCTTCCCCTCAGGCCTCAATTTTCTCCTGATTCTATTGATCACATCTGGACATTTAGCACAGAATAGGATGAAAAGGGACACGGCAGTAATGGGAGAGATGGCAGGTGAGGTTTCTTTACCATCACCATGGAAACCCCTCACGCCATGTGCACTGGGTGGGGCTTCGGAGGTGACGAGGTCAGACAGTGCTTCTTAGGCCCTGGGTTCATCTCAGCTCACTGGAACCCTCAGACATTAGGAATCCCTGGGAGGTAGTGGTGTCACTGAGCCCCATTTCAAGGGCTTACCACACTCCCTGCTCTGTGTGATATTGACAAGTCCACCCTCTCTGAGCTCCAATTTTTGTTTTTACTCTTTAAAGTGTAGGACATTTCTTTATTCCCGAGTGAATAGCAGGAAATGAGATGGAGAGCCGAAAGAAGTACTTACGGAGGATCACAAAGTAAGGAGTACGTGCAAAGGTCTCACTGAGATCCAATGACAGCAGAACCTGTCAGAGTCTAAGATCTGGACCAGATTTGGTTGAAGTTTTCGGGGAGCCTATATGACAACATTTTGTTTCTATTGGCACCATGTCATACATGAACAATGTCATAGCACTCAAAAATGGGTTTAGCCGAAGCCTAAAAATATGCCACAAAGTTCAAGAAGAAGCTAAAATATTATCAGATTATTTGTTAAAGACATAATCAATCAGGAAACTTTAGAAAACACCAGCATGCATCATCCAAAGTAGTAGATTCCAGTTCAAAAAAAAAAAAAAATGACAGCGAGAAAGAAAGAGGAACACAGCAGAAGCTCAGAGGTGGGTGAGATTTGGGAAGACAGTTACTTTGTAGGACCCTGTGAGCAACCTGCACCTGAGTCCAAAAAGACAGCTGGAGTTAAAGAGAGAATGAAGCAGAAGTTGCACCCCAGGAAAATAAATATTTGGTGAGAAACGCTTATAATATCATCTCCAGGAAGATCTGGTCATAAAATCCTTCCAGAGAGAGGTCCTCAAACCCAAATTCACTTCTTGAGGCCAAACACTGAAATTGGCTGAACCCCTGTCTACTGTCTACCCACACCATGTTCCACCTGCAAGGCTTTTCTCTCCTTTAAATGAGATGAGTTAAGAACGGAACCTGTGTTTGAGGATGGGTCTTCATCTTCACTTGACCATAACTTGCCTACAACGTTAGGGTAAATGTAATACTTTCTTTTGTTCTTTATAATTAAAAACCAAAGCAAAACCCCACACCAATAACTTCGTCAAGAGATTCTCACTTGGGCATTGGACCCATTGGCCATATCAAACTCTGATCTGTACACTCTTGGGGGATTAGAATATGCCCAGTTGGTAGAGCACCTGACCAGCTGGGAAAGCACTTGCCCTTCATCTCATTCCACCCTCAAAACAGAGGGTCCAGGAGGACAAGGACTGCCAAGGCTCTAAGAAGTTCTCTCACCCAATGTTACTCCTGGCAGCAAATTGTAAGGAGGAGTAGCACTCACCAAGAGGCCTAGGGCCTGCCTTGGATCTTTGCATATAGAACGTAATGGCAGCCCTCAGTGCATTAGTGAAGACATGGATCTTACTAAGGAGAGAAAAGAGGCACAAAGAAGCTTGTCGAACTTGCCCAAGATCACACAGCCAGCCTGTGGCCCAGCTTGCCTTTGAGCTCAGGCACTCGACTCCACATTCTCTGACACATTCTGGTTCCTCTGACTTCTTCCCATCTGAGGCTCCCTGCTCTGCGCTCAGATGCCCCCTCTGACTCGCTGCTCAGGAACATAGGCTTCCACAGATAGAGGTAAGGATACGAAACCAGTCAGGCTGGCACGGACTGAATCCAAATCCCAGGTTTCTCTCCAAGTCCAGGCCTTTCCTGGCAGATATGAGCAGCAAGACCAGGGTAGCCACAGAGGTGACCTTGGCTGGGCGGAAACTCCCTGAATAGCCAAGTGTGCATGGGATTCTTCCAGGGCTCAGCCCGGTCCTGTCCTGTTCCGGTTAGGAGGCACTGGGCATCTGGGCACTCAAAACCTCCCACTGTGAAGAAGACTGAACCAGTAAGGCCACACGCCGGGCACGGGTCCCCATTTTCAGAGGATGGAGTCAGCCCTGTCGTGCTGCTCATGCGTCCACCTCCTGCAGGCTCCCTCTATCCAAACGACATTTCCATACCTGGGAATTTGCAAAAGGAGAGAGTGAAAGGCCCAGGGCATTTCTGTGGTCCCTACTAAACATCAAAGATACTTTGGTCTGTGTGTTCCTCATTTTCAAATTAGAGGCTAAACATGGACAAGGCTGGTAGCAGAGTGTGCAGGTCTCCTGGCCAGCTCTGTATTTACTCCTCTCTCCAGGCAGAGTGGCCAGTGCCACTCGTTCAGGCAGCAGTCACGTGAGGTCCATCCTCTGGGAAGGCCGTCCCTGATGGTCCCTCTGTGATTCTGACCACAGGATGCCGGCAGCGCCCAGAGTCCCAGGTGGAGCAGAATCGGCCATGAGAATAAGCTTGGTTCCGAGGTCTTTCTGCTGTCATGTCTGTAATTACTAAACTTTTTTCATATAATTGCATTTTTCAAACATATGAGGATTACAAAAAAATAACCTAACAGGTAAACAGAAGTGCCATTTTGCTTTCATGGCTCCGACCCCCTAAGGGGCAGGAAAGCAAGTGACCTTATTCCTGGTATCAAAATGGCATGGCTGGAGTTCAGGTGGGCTGATGGGAAGCTGTGCATCCTGTAGCACCCTGGAATGGCTGAAATTAAGTCTTTTATGTGGCAAAATTGACTCATGGAGCAGAAATAGTCCGCCCATATGGACATGGGAGCAAGATGTCCTTCAGGCCCCCAAACCTCTTCTGAGCCTCTTTGCCTGCAGACAGCTGGGCGGGTGTGTCTGACCATCCCATGTGGCCAGGGTCCATCTGCAGCAGTTGTGGATTGAGACCTGTGTCTTTGTCCGTGCTGATTTGAGAGGGATTGGAGGAAGGCTGCGGCGTCTTGGTCTTCTTCCCCAGTGTTAGCCACTGCAATGGCAGGGGGAGGAGGTGGTAGGCTGAGAGCACGGACAATGCAAAGGCAGTCATGGCTGATTGCTAGAGGGAAAGATGAAGGAGACATTAACTCTTCTCCTGAGGCCCAAATCAGAACAGATATTTTCAGGTGTTGAGCATGCACGTGCCTCACTTGGGAATGGGCAGCATTTCTGATTGAACAGAGCCACAGCGCTTGATGCAGGTTTACGTGAGCCCCAGTTTTACCAGGGGGTCTTCTCTCCTCCCTCCTCGGATGTCTCATGGCTCCATCGCACTCTTAGTGGCCTGGTCTTTCTCTCAGACAATTCCAAGCTGGTTCCCCTGCTTTGCTATCCCCCACAACCTCTCCCACACCATTGCCCAGCTCCCAAGAGCTCACTGTGGCTGAGGAAAGGGGGTGCCTTGACATGGAGTTCCCTTCACATGAGGGGCCCAGAACACTCCTCCTGGAAGTGCTCCACCAGGACCCCTGCCACATGTGCCTCTTGGTGCAGGGAGGGGAAGAGAGCAGGTCGTGTCCGATGTGGGTGTGTCTGTGTGCAATGGCTGCTTGTATCCTTGTGTGTTGTGTATCTGCTCAGCAAACACCTGCGGTTAACTGAGTGCCCAAGTGATTCTTCTGATCACGTACAGCCCTGGAGGAAGTGCAGGAGATGGCCT
Source organism: Chlorocebus sabaeus (assembly GCF_047675955.1). Lineage (NCBI taxonomy): Eukaryota > Metazoa > Chordata > Mammalia > Primates > Cercopithecidae > Chlorocebus > Chlorocebus sabaeus. The sequence continues at coordinate 33,296,234 of NC_132905.1, read as the reverse complement.
TCTCTTTTTGCCTTGCGGGGTCCAATTCCCCAGGATCACTTTGTCCTGTGGCCAAGAATGATCCTGGGCAAAACAGCACATTTAACCCAAGTTGGATTTCAACTCAACACTTTCCCATTGTGCCTCCCTCTCATCCCAAATGTGCCAAATACTTCTAATCTTAGTATTTATTCTTTGTCTGTCAGGTCCTGTTCTCTATGAGTGAATATCCTAATGACCACAATAAAATCAGTTCCCTTTTTGGGGACTGACCTTTGCTGAGAACTGTCTCTATGAATGCTGTCTTGCTGCAAAACTTCACCTCTGGATAAAGCGGCTGTGCTCCTTCTGGGTGTCTGCATCGGGGCTGCTGAGGCACCGCTGAGAACGCACCACACAGCTGACTACGCTGCTGAGCATATCTCATTACCAGACGCACGTCCCTTTCAAGGATGCCAGGCCATTAGGGCTGCATTGCCACCTTGATGGACACTGGGGATTAATGCCTGTGTGTCCTTGTTCCATTAAAAAGTTTGAAGTTTTCTGGGTGCGGTGGCTCACGCCTGTAATCCCAGCACTTTGGGGAGGCCAAGGTGGGCAGATTACGAGGTCAGGAGATCGAGACCATCTTGACCAACATGGTAAAACCCCGTTTCTACTAAAATACAAAAAAGTAGCCAGGCGTGGTGGTGGCGGCTGTCATCCCAGCTACAGGGGAGGCTGAGGCAGGAGAATGGCATGAACCCGGGAGGCGGAGCTTGCAGTGAGCTGAGATCCGGCCACTGCACTCCAGCCTGGGCGACAGAGCGAGACTCCGTCTCAAAAAAAAAAAAAAAAAAAAGTTTGAAGCTTGATTTTATGAGTTACTGGTATAATGGTAACTATATTAATTTCATATAGTTTAATTTTGTTTTCTCCCGACTTTGAAAGAAATTGACACTCTTTCATAGGCCTGTAAGTTTCCTGGTCAGTGTACCCACCCTGCCCATGGCTTAGGGGTCCTAGCAGCAAGCCTGTTTGTGACTGGCCCCTACACTCTCCCACTCTGCCCTGAGATCTCCCTGCACAGAGGGTAGAGCTGGAGATCTCCATGTCCCAGGGTGGCTCCCAGGTCATCACTGCCCAGCATGTCTGTCTGCTGATAGGACTCTGTGCTCTCTTAACTCCTTTTTTTTTTTTTTTTTTTTTTGAGACGGAGTCTGGCTCTGTCTCCCAGGCTGGAGTGCTGTGGCCGGATCTCAGCTCACTGCAAGCTCCGCCTCCCGGGTTCACGCCATTCTCCGGCCTCAGCCTCCCGAGTAGCTGGGGCTACAGGCGCCCGCCACCTCGCCGGGCTAGTTTTTTTGTATTTCTTAGTAGAGACGGGGTTTCACCGTGGTAGCCAGGATGGTCTCGATCTCCTGACCTCGTGATCCACCCGTCTCGGCCTCCCAAAGTGCTGGGATTACAGGCTTGAGCCACCGCGCCCGGCCCCTCTCTTAACTCCTTAATGGAGTTCCTGGAATTGGAGGGAAGCGCTTCTCACCAGAAACCTAATTGTGTCGGTTTATCTTTTTTTTTTTTTTTTTTTTTTTTTGAGACGGAGTCTCCCTGTGTCACCCAGGCTGGAGTGCAGTGGACGGATCTCAGCTCACTGCAAGCTCCGCCTCCCGGGTTTACGCCATTCTCCGGCCTCAGCCTCCCAGTAGCTGGGACTACAGGCGCCCACCACCTCGCCCGGCTAGTTTTTTGTATTTTTTAGTAGAGACGGGGTTTCACCGTGTTCGCCAGGATGGTCTCGATCTCCTGACCTCGTGATCCACCCGCCTCGGCCTCCCAAAGCGCTGGGATTACAGGCTTGAGCCACCGCGCCCGGCCGGTTTATCTTTCATTTGAAACAAATGATCAAAGTGATAACGTTTTCTATGTCTGTCTCTGGTCACTTAAAAACAAAACAGCAGGGAGTCTCCCTGACAGCCCAGGAGAACAGGAAGGCAGCCCTGGGGTAACCTGTCAAGGTTCAGATCATGACCCCCAGCACCGGCCACAGCTGGGTGACATCCTCATTCCCCAGGGGACAGGCGATCCCCTCCTCACCCTACAGCTCAGACCCCAGGATCGGCCCCAATCCCCGTGTTCTGAGTTCTTCCTACTTCCCCTTTCCATCCTGGTCTATCCCCAGCCAGCTCTGAAGGAGGCCAGCCCTGTGGGACAGGAAGGGGTCCAGCCTGAGACCCGACCTGAGCCGGGAGGGAGCGCTTGTCCTGCTCTGGCCCCTGTGTCGAGTCCCCTCTTACCCGGCAGGTGGTGACTCCCTATCTGCGGAGGCTCCCCCGCCAACGCCGAGTCCCCACCGGTCTGTCCTCCAGGGCCCGGTGCAGGAGCACCCTTTGCCCCTGGGTGGCCTGACCCTGCTGACCACGGGGTCACCTCCCTGACCACCAATACTCTGCCAACTGCCCCCTGAGTGACCAAGACAGCTCAGTCTAAATTCCCGACTACCCAGGGTGACCCAATAGTCCCGACTCCCCAAGACAGGGACCCTGAGACAAGGGCTTCGTCGTCAGTTCCTCCAGGAACCAACTGCCGGGAGATTCTGATTGGCTGAGCCACGTGTCCACGTGACCGACCAAAACCGGCCACCAGGGTCTCCCAACTGCCTGTCAAATGCACAGCCCTGTGGGGTCCCCAGAGAGGAAGAGCCGAGGAGGAGGCCGGGCCGGGGGCTAGGCGGCTTCCTCCATGGACACTTTAATCCGCCTCACTTTTTTTTTTTTTTTTTTTTTTTTTTTTTTTGAGACAGAGTCTTTGCTCTGTCGCCCCGGCTGGAGTGCAGTGGCACGAACTCGGCTCACTACAAGCTCCGCCTCCCGGGTGTACGCCATTCTCCTGCCTCAGCCTCCCGAGTAGCTGGGACTACAGGCGCCCGCCACCTCGCCCGGCTAGTTTTTTGTATTTTTTTTTTAGTAGAGACGGGGTTTCACCGTGTTCGCCAGGATGGTCTCGATCTCCTGAGCTTGTGATCCGCCCGTCTCGGCCTCCCAAAGTGCTGGGATTACAGGCGTGAGCCACCGCGCCCGGCCTCCACCTCACTTTTTAATCTTTTTTTTGTCCAGCAGCTTCACTAAGTTATAATTAACACACTATGTAATTCGCCCATTTAAAATGTGCACTGGGCCCGGCGCGGTGGCTCACGCCTGTAATCCCAGCACTTTGGGAGGCCGAGGGGGTGGGGTGGGGGGTGCGGGTCACCTGAGGTCATGAGTTCAAGACCAGCCTGGCCAACATGGCGAAACTCCGTCTCTATTAAAGATACAAAAACTATCCAGGCATAGTGGTGCGTGCTTGTAATCCCAGGTACGCGGGAGGCTGAGGCAGGAGAATCGCTTGAGCCTAGGAGATAGAAGTTGCCGTGAGCCGAAAGTGGACCACTTTACTCTAGCCTGGGTGACAGAGTGAGACCTTGTCTCTAAAATAAAATGAAATAAAATAAAGAGAATATACACTGGTTCTTAGTATATTCACAGAATTGTGCGATCATCGGCACCGTCTAATATGAGAACATTTTCTATATATATATGTAGAGAAAGGGGTCTTGCCATGTTGTCCAGTCTGGTCTTGAACTCTTGAGGTGAAACTATCCTCCTCCTTCAGCCTGTGCAATACCTATGCATAGGTGCAAGTATCCGTATTACAGGCATGAGATGCCTCACCTGGCCCAGAACTTAGTTTTTTACTGAAAAATATTCCCTTGTATGCATATACGGTATTTATCCAGTCATCAGCTGATGGACTTTTGAACTGTTTCCACTTTTGTTTATTATGAATAAAGCTGCTATGAGCATTTTTGTACAAGATTGTGTAGATTTATGTTTTCATTTCTGCTTATACATGTAGGAGTATAATTTCTCCGTCAAAGTATAACTCTGTTTAATTTTTGAGAGGAATTGCCAACCTGTTTTCCCTTTTTTTTTTTTTTTTCAGAGACGGGGTCTCACTCTGTCAACGAGGCTGGAGTGCAGTGGCACAAACACCACTCACTGTAGCATCGACCTCCTGGACTCAAGTGACCCTCCAGTCTCAGCTCCCTAAGTAGCTGAGACTACAGGAACACGCCACCATGCCTGCAGAACTTTTTGTTTGTTTTTTATTTGTTTTGTTTTTGTAGAGACAGGGTTTCATCATGTTGCCCAGGCTGCTCTCGAACTCCTGACCTCAGGCAATCTGCCCATCTTGGCCTCCCAATTGCTGGGATTCCAGGCACGAGACACCGCACCTGGCCGCCAACCTGTTTTCTAAAGTGGCTGCACCATTTCACATTCCCACCACCAGTGATGAGGGTTTTTTCCTCCATCCTTGCCAACACTTGTTCTTATCTGTAGATTTTATCACTTAAGGGTATAAGGTGGCATCTCATTGTGCGTTTGATTTGCCTTTCCCTAATGACTAATGGTGTTGAGCATCATGTCATGTGATTATTGGCAATTTGTATATTATCTTTGGAGAAATGTCCATGCAAATTTTTCACTCATTTTTCACTTGGGTTATTTTTCTTTGGTTGAGTTGTAAGATACAAGTCCCTTATGAGATAAACAAGTTGCCAGGTTTTTCTCCCATCCTATGGCTTGTCATTTTACTTTCTGGGTGGTGTTCTTTGAAGTCAAATTTTTAAAATTTTGGTGAAATCCAATTTTGTTTTTGTCACTTGTACTTTTTTTTCTTTTTTTTTTTTTTTTGAGATAGGGCCTCATTCTGTCACATAGGCTGGAGTGCAGTGGTGCAATCATGGCTTACTGTAGCCTAGAACTCCTCAGCTTAAGTGATCCTCCCTCCTCAGCCTCCAAAGTAGCTGGAGTAGCAGGGACTGAAGGCACACGTCACCACGCCTAATTTTTTTATTTTGTTTTGTAGACACAGGGTCCCCTTATGTTGCCCAGACTGGTCCAAACTCCTGGGATCCTCCCGCTTTTGCCTCCCAAATTGCTGGGATTACAGGTGTGACCCACCATGCTCGGCCACTTTTACTTTTGGTGTCATATTTAAGAAATCGTGGCTGGGCGCAGTGGCTCACGCCTGTAATCCTAGCACTTTGGGAGGCCAAGGTGGGCACATCACCTGAGGTCGGGAATTGGAGACCAGCCTGACCAACGTGGAGAAACCTCGTCTCTACTAAAAATACAAAATTAGCCAGGCATGGTGGCACATGGGACTTTGTAGCTCTGCGTGAAACCACACTTTCCCCTACGGCTCTCTCAAAATGGGAATGTTTTCTTCCCTGTGCTTTTTGAATATCCATGGGCTTGAGGAGGGGTGGGTGGGGTGAGTGTCTTTTCTGCCGGTTGTTGATGCTTTCCTGGAACATTCTCCCTCCTTCCCATGAAAAATGGTTTCTCCCACCACCCTGTGGTTACCTTCATCTACCAAAGCCTGGGTACAAACATTCTTCCTTAGAGATTTCACTTTCTGAATCATTGCCACTTTCTCTAACACTTTCCTGTCCTTGGTGATATCAGTATCTTTGTAAATAACATTTCCAAAATACTGACCTCTCAGTTTCCTGCCAGTGATCCTGTCATCTCCCCAGTCTTTCATTCCCACGGTCATATCCCAGAGCTGTCCTGTCAAATAGCGACACCCTTTCCATAACAGAAATGGCATGCATCACGTTCCACTCCACTGTTCACTCCCTCTGGCACCCTCCCTGCGCTGAGACCACCAGTGCATCCTTCCCAGCTTCTCTGCCCATGGTCCACCACATCTCATGCTCTCACTGACTACCCTGCCAGCTGTAATGAGACTGTCAGCTGCTGGAATCTCTTCCTTGTGTGTGCTCAAGGCCCTTGCCCTGTCTTGGCTCCATCACTTCTCTCTTATTATTTTCATCTCACCTTCAAGTCTGAGTCTGCATCCACACAGTTGAGCCTGGCTGGGGAGAGCAAGCAGCACCTAAGGTCCCCTCATGGTCATGGCCACTAACTGGTCTCAGTTGGCCCCAAATCTTTGACAGTTCCCTTCAACCTCCCATTCTCCTAGATGCTATTTTACTATCCGTAAAAGGACACAAAAGACCTCCACTTTGCTAAATTCATTTTTCCCCTAAATACATCACTTAGGAAAGTTAACGATACCCTGTTTTCTTGATTTGTAAGAGAGAGATAATGTTGAATATAACTTTACATAACTTAGGTAAATCACGTACCAAAAGTCTGCTTGTCAAAAATTAGAGATGCTGGCTGAGCACGGTGGCTCACACCTGTAACCCTAGCACTTTGGGAGGCCAACGTGGGTGGATCATTTGAGCCCAGGAGTTTGAGAATAGTCTGGGCAACATGGTGAAACCTGGTCTCATTAATTTAAAAACAATTTAAAAAATTACAGATGTTAGGCCTGGCGTGGTGGCTCATGCTTGTAAACCCAGTGCTTTGGGAGGCCCAGAGGGTCACCTGAGGCCAGAAGTTCAAGACCAGTTTGGGCAACAAAGCGAGACTCTGTCTCTACAAAAAAAAAAAAAAAAATTTAAAACTATAGGTGCTTGCCTATAGACTTAGGTACCCAGGAGGCTGAGGTGGAAGGATCGCTTGAGCCCAGAAGTTTGACACTGCAGTGATCCGTGATTGCACCACTATATTTCTGCCTGGGCAACAACAACAACAACAAAAAAATCACATGCCAAATATGCTCTGATAGGAGTTGGGTTTTTCCACCAAAAAGAAAAAGAAAAAAAAATAAAAGGTCAGGCACAGTTGCTCACGCTTGTAATCCCAGCACTTGGGGAGGCCAAGGAGGGCGGATCCCCTGAGGTCTGGAGTTTGAGACCAGCCTGACCATGGAGAAACCCCATCTCTACTAAAAATACAAAATTAGCCAGGCGTGGTGGTGCATACCTGTAATCACAGCTACTTGGGAGGCTGAGACAGGAGAATTGCTTGAACACGGGAGGTAGAGGTTGTGGTGAGCCGAGATTGCACCATTGCACTCCAGCCTGGGCAACAAGAGAGAGACTCTGTCTCAAAAAAAAAAAAAAAAAAAAAAAAAGAGAGAGAGAGAAAGCTCTGCCTGTTTACCCGATCCTAAGCTGAATGTTGCTAAGCTGAGTGTTGCATCTGTGCCTGAGCTGGGTGGGTAAGCGTGAACTGCTGAGCCTGGGGTGATGGGTAAGCGTGAACTGTTGTGCCTGAGCTCGGTGGGTAAGCATGAACTACTGAGCCTGAGCGGGGTGGGTAAGCATGAACTGCTGAGCCTGGGGTGGTGGGTAAGCGTGAACTGCTGAGCCTGAGCTGGGCGGGTAAGCATGAACTGCTGAGCCTGGGGTGCTGGGTAAGCCTGAACTGCTGAGCCTGAGCTGTGCGGGTAAGCATGAACTGCTGAGCCTGAGCTGGGTGGGTAAGTGTGAACTGCTGAGCCTGGGGTGCTGGGTAAGCCTGAACTGCTGAGCCTGAGCTGTGCGGGTAAGCATGAACTGCTGAGCCTGAGCTGGGTGGGTAAGCGTGAACTGCTGAGCCTGGGGTGCTGGGTAAGCATGAACTGCTGAGCCTGGGGTGCTGGGTAAGCGTGAACAGCTGTGCCTGAGCTGGGCGGGTAAACGTGAACTGCTGAGCCCGAGCTGGGCGGGTAAGCGTGAACTGCTGTGCTTGAGCTGGGCGGGTAAGTGTGAACTGCTGTGCCTGAGCTGGGCGGGTAAGCGTGAACTGCCGAGACTGAGCTGGGTGGGTAAGCGTGAACTGCCGAGACTGAGCTGGGTGGGTAAGCGTGAACTGCTGAGCCTGGGGTAGTGGGTAAGTGTGAACTGCTGTGCCCGAGCTGGGCGGGTAAGCGTGAACTGCTGAGCCCGAGCTGGGTGGGTAAGCGTGAACTGCTGTGCCCGAGCTGGGCGGGTAAGCGTGAACTGCTGAGCCTGGGCTGGGTGGGTAAGCGTGAACTGCTGAGCCTGGGGTGCTGGGTAAGCGTGAACAGCTGTGCCTGAGCTGGGAGGGTAAGCGTGAACTGCTGAGCCCGAGCTGGGCGGGTAAGTGTGAACTGCTGTGCCCGAGCTGGGCGGGTAAGCGTGAACTGCTGTGCCCGGGCTGGGCGGGTAAGCGTGAACTGCTGAGCCCGGGCTGGGCGGGTAAGCGTGAACTGCTGAGCCTGGGCTGGGTGGGTAAGCGTGAACTGCTGAGCCCGGGCTGGGTGGGTAAGCGTGAACTGCTGAGCCTGGGGTGCTGGGTAAGCGTGAACAGCTGTGCCCGAGCTGGGAGGGTAAGCGTGAACTGCTGTGCCTGAGCTGGGCGGGTAAGCGTGAACTGCTGTGCCCGGGCTGGGCGGGTAAGCGTGAACTGCTGTGCCCGGGCTGGGCGGGTAAGCGTGAACTGCTGTGCCCGGGCTGGGCGGGTAAGCGTGAACTGCTGAGCCCGGGCTGGGCGGGTAAGCGTGAACTGCTGAGCCCGGGCTGGGCGGGTAAGCGTGAACTGCTGAGCCCGGGCTGGGCGGGTAAGCGTGAACTGCTGTGCCCGGGCTGGGTGGGTAAGCGTGAACTGCTGAGCCCGGGCTGGGTGGGTAAGCGTGAACTGCTGTGCCCGGGTTGGGTGGGTAAGCGTGAACTGCTGAGCCCGGGCTGGGTGGGTAAGCGTGAACTGCTGAGCCCGGGCTGGGTGGGTAAGCGTGAACTGCTGAGCCTGCGGTGGTGGGGAGGACCTGGATTCCCTGTGGCTGTTCTGTCTAGATGAGAAAGATGCACAGCAAAGAGACTGCGGCCGATAATCTTATGACCTTTTTTCTGATAATAAATTTCTAATTACTGTTCTCACTAATTCCAAGCTAAGGGCTATTCTCAATTGATGTAGGATTGAGCATATACATAATCATATAACCGAGACTTCAGCAGTAAAAGCTGAGACACATGCGCGGGCTAGAGGGAGCCTTGTGTGCCGGAGGAGTGTGGGCCACCAGGAAAGCGGGCTCTCTCTGCCTCTACTCACTGTGCGTTCCATTGCCAAGATTCCTGAAGTTCTAATCCTTTCTTTCCCCATCTGTAAAATGAGGATAATAATCACTATGTCAGATGGCTACAGTAAAGTTTAATGTGACCATGCATGTAAGGCATTGATATTGTGCCCAATGTCGTCTAAATTTTCAGGAAATAAATAGCAACAATTATGACACATGCAAGCCATGAACCCAAGTCAGTCATCTGCGCTGAACAAACCCTTTCATCGAGTATCATTGACTTCTGGCTTCAGGTGTAACATATACACTCTTTACCAAAAGGTGAAGAATTCTGGCCACGCTCAGTGGCTCATGACTGTAATCCCGGACCTTTGGGAGGCTGAAGCGGGAGGATCGTTTGAGCCCAGCAGTTCAAGAATAGCCTGGGCAACATAGTGAGACCCTGTCTCTATTATAACTAAATACATACATACATACATACATACTTACATACATACATACATAAGGTTTTTTTTAAAAAGGTGAAGAATTCTGAACTACATAATTTCCTGTTACCCTTTGGATCTCTTCATCTACCTCAGAAATGCTGTGTGTGTTTGCAACACACTATCATAGAAACAGGCATCATAACCTTTTAAGTGTAGGGCTTTCCAGGGTGGCAGGGGCGCTACTAGAGAGCAGATTAATTGCTGTCATCTCAGTGGGCAGGAGCTTGAAATGCTGTATGCGTGTGCTGCCATCTTGTGGTGTCTTGGGGGAACATGTGTCTGATTATTCTGGAGTCGCTAGCTGACTGGGTGACTTCTAACCTTTTTGAGCAGGATTACATGTTACATGTTACATACATACACATGGTACATAGGCACCCATAAATCCATACCAAAAATGGTGTTCCAGACAATGGGTTATTTCACCCATCAAATTATTTACAGGTTGCTCTCAGTGTAGGAGAAGGGAGGACAAGGCACACCCGTGTCTAAGGAGGAAACACATGCCCCTTAGCAGGCCCAGGAGGCTGTCCTGTGGAGGGAGGCCCTGTTTGCTAACTGCTTCCAAGGGAAGCAGATCTGGGAAACCGAAGGCCTTAGAGATTCAGCTCAAGATGTACCCAACTCAGTTCTGCTGGTGTGCCAGCACTGCTCGTCCCCAGTCCCTCAACACATACCTTACTCATTCTCTGGAAAGGTACACACATTCCAAGTAAGAGTGTGGCAGTGCCAGTCCCCAGGCTGCTCTGGACATTCACACACTGAAGGGCATTGGGGTTGTGTCCAGTTTGGGGCTACTCTGCATAAATCGGCTATAAACACTTGTGCACAGGCTTTTGTGTGAACTAAGTTCTCATTTCTGTTGGCTAATTCCGAGAACAGTTAGTACTAGGTCACATGGTAGTTGCATGTTTAGCTTTTCTTTTTTTTTTCCGCCCAGGCTGGAGTGCAGTAGCGCTATCACTGCCCTTCTCTCAGGTACTTGATTCCGGAAACTGACTCTCAACCTGCCTTTGCCTACCTCTCAGTCTCAGAGGAACCCCTTCGTTGAGTCTTTTCCTCCTTCTAGCTTCTGCATTTCTCTCACACCATCTCACCTCCGCCTGTCCATCATGAGCCTATTCTATTCCCTGTCCTAAGTTTGCACAAGAAAAAAACCTGAGGCTCAGATTGGGTAACACAGCCACAGGTTGACAGCCCAGATGTGATGAGCAGGAACAGAGAGAGCAGAGTCCCCGGGTGAATGGTCAGGCCTTGGGGACTTCAACAAGGAAAGGTGAGGTGCTGAGGCCTGGGGCTCTGAACCTGAGGAGTATAGGACACTGGGAGGACAGCAGGTGGAGTCATGGCTAAGGGAGCTGAGAACATTCCTGTATCCTTGATTCTAGCACTAGGATCAACTCCAGGAAGACACACGTGGGCCCTGTCAATGGAAAACTTTGTGCTGGTGGGGTGTCCTAGAAGGGAGCAGGACAATGGGGAGGAGGGTCTCTCAGTCCCTGTGTGACAGGCGTTGGGTGATGGTCAGGAAAGAGGTTACTTTCTATCATTTTGATTTCTTGTTCAGATTTTGCATGAATTGAATAGTCAGTTTCTAGGAGGTTTTATTTCAGGAAATGGCAGCCTCATTCCCTGGGCTGTCCCCTGTACCTACCCCTCAGGATGCCATTTTCTTTCCTTTTCTTTTCCTTTTTTTTTTTTTTTTTTTTGAGACAGAGTTTCACTCTTGTTGCCCAGGCTGGAGTGCGATGGCGCGATCTTGGCTCACTGCAACCTCCGCCTCCCAGGTTCAAGCGATTCTCCTCCCTCAGCCTCCAAGTATGTTGCCTAGAATGAAAGAATGACCTGGAGAGAAGTACAAAAATCATACGAAAAGAAGAATTGAAAAGAAAAGGCAAAACGAGGTTTATGGAGTACATTCACCACCGAGTACGCTCACCGAGTATGTTGCATGAGAATCCCTTGAACCTGAGAGGCAGAGGTTGCAGTGAACTGAGTTTGTGCCACTGCACTACAGCCTGGGTGAAATAGCAAGATTCTGTCTCAAAAAAAATATTGTGGCCAGGTGCGGTGACTCACACCTGTAATCCCAGCACTTTGGGAGGCCGAGGCAGGTGGATCACGAGGTCAGGAGTTTGAGATCAGCCTGGCCAACATGATGAAACCCCGTCTCTACCAAAAAAGACAAAAATTAGCCGGGCATGGTGGCATGCATCTACAATCCCAGCTACTCGGGAGGCTGAGGCAGGAGAACTGCTTGAACCCTAGAGACAGAGGTTGCAGTAAGCCGAGATCGCGCCACTGCACTCCAGCCTGGGCAACAAGAGCAAGAGCAAGAACAAGACTCCATTAAAAAAAAAAAAAAAAAAAAAAAAAAAGTTGGTTTTATTGGCCGAGCACAGTGGCGCACACCTGTAATTCTAGCACTTTGGGAGGCTGAGGCAGGTGTATCGCTTGAGTCTAGGAATTTGAGACCAGCCTGGGCAATGTGGCAAAACCCCATCTCTACAAAAAATATGAAAATTAGCCAGGCATGGTGGCATGTGCCTGTAGACCCAGCTACTCGTGGGTTTGAGGTGGTAGGATTGCGAGAGTCCAGGAGGTCGAGGCTGCAGTGAGCTGTGATCATGCCACTGCACTCCAGTCTGGGTGACAGTGAGACCTGGTCGCTGAAAAAAAAAAAAAAAAAAAAAAAAGACAAACCCCAACTGTCCTGCAGTCTCTTCAGTGCTCTGGGGCAGGAACATAACTGACTTGGCAAGGACAGGCTGTGGTTCAGGGAAGGCCACTCAGAAACTAGGTGGTCAGAATCCTGAGTGGGGTACAGGGGTGGAAGGGGAGAGAGCTTTTGTTTGTAAGAGTCTGATCAAACTATAACACTGATCATTCTTGGCACCAGCTACATTTTCATCTGCATAGAGGGAATCAGGCTGAGCGAATAGGTTAGTTTGGCTCAAGGAAGAAACTGGTCTGGGTAATGTAAGGATGAGAGTAATTCAAGGCTATTGTAATTCAAGGCTATTGTTCCTGGGTTTTTTTTGTTGTTGTTTTTTTTTTTGGCCGGCGGAGGCGGGGTGGTGGTGCGGGGGGCGGGGGGGTGGATGGAGTTTCACTCTTATTGCCCCGTGCAGTGATGAGATCTTGGCTCACTGCAACCTCCGCCTCTCAGGTTCAAGCAATTCTCCTGCCTCAGCCTTCCGAGTAGCTGGGGTAGCCTGCCACCACGCCTGGCTAATTTTCTTTATATATTTAGTGGAGATGGAGTTTCGCCATGTTGGCCAGGCTGGTCTTGAACTCCTGACCTCAAGTGATCCACCCGCCTCAGCCTCCCAAAGTGCTAGGATTACAGGCGTGAGCCACCGTGCCCGGCCCAAGACAATTGTTCTTAGAGGTAGAGAAGAGGACCTCCCCTTTCTCTTGGGGTGTGCCGGCCCCAGGTATGGACCTGGCACCAGCAGAAACAGTGATTGGGGTTTGAGCAGCAATACGGCCTCATGCTTACTCCTGGGGTTCTCTATGGCAGGGTATCACCAGAGGTTCAAGAGAGTGTCCTAAGTATCAGTATCATACACTTCCAACCACTAAGTGACACAATGATGACCTCTAAAGACCAACCACCCATCTAGCATCAGGCTAGGTGCTATATACCAATCTCTAACCCACACCATAACTGCCAATTTGAGACTATTACTGCATTTTCCAGAAAAAGAGACTTAGGCCAGGCATGGTGGCTCATGCCAGTAATCCCAGCACTTTGGGAGGCTAAGGCAGGAGGATCACTTGAGCCCAGGAGTTCCAGACCAGACTGGGTAACATGGCAAAACTCCATCACTACAAAAATTTTTCTAAAATTAGCTGGGCATGGTGGCATGCACCTACAGTTGCAGCTACTTGGGAGGCTGAGGCAGGAGGATGGCTTGAGCCCCGGGCGTCAAGGCTGCAGTGAACTGTGATCATGCCACTGCAGTCCAGCCTGGGTGACAGAGTGAGATCCTGTCTCAGAGAGAGAGAGGGAGATTGAGAGACTGACGCTCAAACCGATAGATTCACACAGGTGGAGGCAGGATTCCAATGTATTGCATGCTGCAGCCGTTGAGCTTCATGAGGGGGTAACCACGTGCTCACCACTGAGCCTCCAGAGCCCAGCCATGACTTGGTGAAATTCTGTCTAGTAGGTATCTCTGCATTATGTAAAATCATGAGCAATTTCTGTACCCCAAATAGTGCCCCACAGGGAAACTGGGAACTCAACAATACAAGCTATAGCACTTCTCTGCCCATACTTGACCTCGTCCAGGACAGGATTCACTGTGAGAGTCATTGCAAAGGAGTCATAGCTTCTGCATTTTTGGCATCAATAGTCATTGGTTTCCTTATTTCCTAATGTTTCCCAAACTTAAAAAAAAAATACTTTTTTTAATATATAAACATTTTGGGGACTCCTCTTTGAGCCAAAGTCATCTCACTAAGACTCTACCAATGTGCTAGTGGAGTTGTTAGTCCAGACTCCACACACTTCGGTCACAACCATGAAATGCTTTCAGAGGGAAAGATGGGTGGCACACACCTGTAGTCCTAGCTAGGCGTGGTGACATGGCCTGTAGTCCCAGATACTTGTGGGGCTGAGGTGGGAGGACTGTCCAACACATGGACATTGAAGAATCTTCCAGGACCCACCTACCAATTCCCAGAAGAAACCAGCTGAGAATTTATGTGCCATGTGCATCTCTGGGATATTTCCTAAGAGAACAGAGGCTGAGGCAAGGTGCACAAATTCTGTATCTCTGGCAGAGCCCTCCACATGAAACTGCCCTTGCAAAATTAGACAGTCAGAGAAATCTGACATAGCTGACTTCATCTTTCCTCTAACCTCCAATCTGTTCTTGGTCATCTCTGGGGACATAAGCCAAACTAACTTTGGGAAACATTTAGTTTATAGTTTAACCTTAGCCTACCATAGCCCTTCCCAAAACTAAATCACCTTTGTAAAACTAATGAAAGTCCGCAAGGTTAGGAGAATGAGAAGAGCCTGAATTCTACTAAGATGTAGGTGTAAAGAATAAACAACCATTGTTCCGGAGATCACAAGATTTGCAACTTCCCCAATTTCTCTTGTATATAACATCGCTATTGTAGAACCTAAGATTGGTCTTTTGAGACTTCTGCATTTCCGACAATTGGCTAATTCCACCCAGACTCATGACTAATGACTAACCAGTCCTCTGGCACCCTCACCCAGAGGCAAACCGTTTTCCATGCCCCTGTGATGGCATCCCCAACCAATCAGTAGCATTCCCTGGTCCCTTGCCCATTCCCTAGTTCCCTGCCCACCAAATTATCCTTGAAAACCCCTAAACTCAAAGCCTTCAGGGAGATCAGTTTGAGTAATAACCACATCTCCTGTGTGGTGGTAGGTCTTGCATCAATTAAACTCTTCACTGCAATGCCGTGGTCTCAGTGAATTGATTTTGTCTGTGCAGTGGGGAGGACGAACCCATCAGGCAATTACAAAAACATACTGGGAGTCTGGGCACCTCTGCCTCCGCTATCCACATGGCCACTTCCTTCTAACATCAAGCCTGGGACATCATCACGCTCATTCCTCCAATCTTGGCCCTTTCCTCAGAACAACCTTGCTGAAAGTCAATGGAGACAGACTCTCACTCCTGTCTCAACTAGAGACACTTGTTGACACAAGAAACCATGCTTCTGAAGATCACTTATAAAGTTGGTTCCTAGAAATGTGGAGACAATTTACCCATTGGGTCTTTTTGTTTTCTTTTCTTTTTTTTTTTTTTTTTTCCTGAGCTGGAGTCTCACTCTATTGCTCAGGACGGAGTGCAGTGGCATGATCTTGGCTCATTACAAACTCTGCCTCCCAGGTTCAAGAGACTCTCCTGCCTTAGCATCCTGAGTAACTGGGATTACAGGCGTGTGCCACTACACCCAGCTAATTTTGTATTTTAGTAGAGACGGGATTTCACCATGTTGACCAGGCTAGTCTCAAACTCTTGACCTCAAGTGATCCACCCACCTCGGCCTCCCGAAGTGCTGGGATTACAGGTGTGAGCCACCGTATGCAGCCTACATCATGCTTTTAATTTGCATTTCCTTAATGGCTAGTGATGTTGAATATCTTATGTGTTTATTGATATATTTTTTTTTTTTGAGACAATATTCTTATATCATCTTCAATGTGATGTATCCTCCTACCTTTTGCTCATTTTTAAACTGAATTTTCTTTTTTTGTTGTTGTTGTTTTATGACAAGGTCTTGCTCTGCCACCCAGGCTGGAGTGCAGTGACACAATCACAGCTCACTACAGTCTTAAATCCTGGGCTCAAGTGATCCTCCCACTTCAGCCTCAGCAGTAGTTGGAACCACGGGCATCACTGCACCTGGCTATTAATGTCAAATTTTCAGAGTTGTCAGACATTTGTTTTGCAAATATTGTATCCCACTTTGTAAACTTATCTTATTTATTTAGAGACAGGGTGTTGCTCTGTTGCCCAGACTGGAGTGCATGGGCACAATCTCAGCTCATTGTAGCCTCAGCCTCCAGGGCTCAAATGATCTTCCCATCTCAGCCTCCAGCGTAGCTGGGACTACAGGCGTGTGCCGTCACACCTAGCTAATTTTTGTACTTTTTTGTAGAGATGAAATTTCACCCTGTTGCCCAGACTGGTCTTGAACTCCTGGACTGAAACAATCTGCCCACCTCAGCCTCCCAAAGTGCTGGGATTACAGGCGTGAGCCACTATGTCTGGCCCTTTTTGTCCTTTTAACAGGTCTTTCATGGAGCAAGTTTTACATTTTTACAAAGTCCAGTTTATTGATCTTTTAATTTTATGAATGGTACTTTTGCTGTCATGTCTGAGAATTCTTTACCAAGCCCTGGGTCCTGAAGATATTCTCTTGTGTTATCTTCTCTTGTTTTTGAGGACAGGGTCTTGCTCTGTTACCCAGGCTGGAGTGCAGTGGCACAATCATGGCTCACTGCAGCCTTGAGCACCTGGGTTCAAGCAATCCTCCTGCCTCAGCCTCCAGAGTAGCTGGGACCACAGGTGTATGCCACCACATTCGGCTAATTTTTAAAATTTTTGTAGTTACGGGATCTTGCTGTGTTGCTCAGGGTGGTCTTCATCTCAAAGTTCTGGGGATTAGAAGTGTGAGCCACCAAACCCAGCCTGTTATCTGCTAAGATTTGGGGTTTTATATTTTAATCTATGATTCATTTTGAGTTAATTCTTGTATAAGGTGTAAAATTTAGGCCAATGTTTGCTCTTGTGGCATTGGATGTCTCATTGCTCCAGCATACTTTTTTTTTTTTTTTTTTTTTTTGAGGCTGGGTCTCGCTCTGTCGTCCAGGCTGGAGTGCAGTGGCACAATCTTGGCTCACTACCTCCACCTCCCAGGTTCAAGCGATTCTTGTGCCTCAGTCTCCAGAGTAGCTAGGACTACAGGTGCATGCCACCACACTCGGCTAACTTTTGTATTTAGTAGAGATGGGATTTCACTATGCTGGCCAGGCTGGTCTCGAACTCCTGACCTCAAGTGATCCACCCACCTTGGCCTCCCAAAGTACTAGGATTACAGGTGTGAGCCACCAGGCCTGGCCGCTCCAGCATAATTTCTTGAAAGAAAAGACCATCCTTCATTGAATTGCCTTTGCATGTTTGTCAGAAAGCAGTTGACTGTGCTTGTGTGGATTTTCCTATTCTGGGCCACTAATCTATATATCTATCCTTCCGCCAGTACCAAAGTTTTGATTCCTATAGTTACATAAGTTTTAAAATCAGGTAGTGTGATTCCTCCCACTTGCTTCTTGTTCAAAACTGTTTTTAGCTATTCTAGTTCTTTTGCCTCTCCAAATAAATTTTAGTTTTTCCGCCCAGGCTGGAGTGCAGTTGCGTGATCTCAGCTCACTGCAACCTCCACCTCCCAGATTCAAGTGATTCTCCTGCCTCAACCTCCTGAGTAGCTGGGATTACAGACGCCCACCACCACGCCCGGCTAATTTTGTATTTTTAGTAGAGACAGGGTTTCACCATGTTGGCCAGGCTGGTCTCGCACTCCTGACCTCAGCTGATCCACCAGCCTTGGCCTCCCAAAGTGCTGGGATTATGGGTGTGAGCCACGGCGCCCAGCCCCTGCTATATTCTTAATAGAGCAAATTAGTCCAACACTGATCAGACTCTCAAGCGTACTCTTCTGGCATTTGATAAAGTATCAAGTTATTTAAGAGCATTTGGACAAATTTTTAAAAATTGAAGAAAACAATTGAGCAACTACCCTATCACACATAACATAAAGCTATACTAATCGCATGGATGACTCCCAGGTACCCCACACTGAGACGGAACTTGGGAGGAGGTGGGATGGCAGCAGGTTTGGTAGAAGGAAGAAGGAAGTGCTTTGTTGAGATACATCAAGTGTGAGATGCTTATTAGACCTTAAACTGGAGATGGGGACACAGCGAGATGTATGAATCTAGAGCTTATGGAAGAGGTCTGGTCTCTTCCATAAGAGAGATACATTTAAAACCGTGGGATGCCACCGAACTTTTGCTGAGCTTTTATTGCTTTCTTCCTGTTAAATTAAATAGTTTGGCTTTGCAAGTAAGCTTCAGAAGTCACCCATCCTATCCACATTTCTGTTTTCATGTTTAGGTAAATTTAGTAAAGGACTAAATAAACTCTAGTATTCCTCTTATTATTCCTATACTATTATTACTTTCCTCATTACTTTTGAACACTTGCCTTTCGTGTCATTTCCCTTCTTAAAAATCATTTAACTTTGATCTCCTATACGATGCTAAGCTTCTCTCTGGCATTCATAATATATTCTCCATTGTCCAAATGGCCCATTCCCCCTGAACACACCACACATATGACCCTGGCCTCTGACTTTATGTAGACTGCGACCCAAACTGGTTTCACAACTCCCTTGACCTGTACCTCTATCTGTAAGAGCTTGAGAGCTCTATGAAGTCTCCAACTGTTCCAGCCCATCATTTCCCCTCCTCATCTCCACACAAATTTATATGGCAGTCTTCATCATATGGTCTCTTGCATTTTAAAAACCTCAAACCTACTTCTCAAATTGTACAAGCCCACTAAGAGGTCATATTGGAATAAGTTTCCAATCATGAATGCCAAAATCATGCAGTATTTCTAATACAAATACTTTGCTTTCTACCCCCAAAATACACAATCCAAAACTAAAATGCAAAGGAATAAATCAATTGCATCCAAATCTAAATTAACAGGACTCCATTATCAACCTACAGTACCAAGCCAGTAATAATGTGAAAGGCAGAATTTAGTCAGAGGCATAGAGAGTGAGCCTAGGCAGAAAGGGCAGTGAGTGTCCACCAGGACTAATGAGGTGATCTGCCCCCAGGCCACACAATTCCTATCCAAGGCAGCGCCTTTTTCACTACCAGTCCACCAACTGCAGGATTTAGGTATGCTGTCCCAGGAAGAGGCAACCAGGCCTGGGGGAAAACCTGTACCTTATCCTTCCACTTAAATGGAATAACTATCCCTGTATTTCTCCTCAGTCTGCATGGAGCAAAAAATTGGTTTTAGCATAATCCATCAAATACATGACTCCAAGCAACCAGGACAGAGAACTCCATGTGTAAACATACAAACACATGCAAACACACACGCACATGTGAGCGCACACATACTCCAGACATTATGGCCAAGCATGCCATACAAAACTGTATGTTTATCGTGAAACAATCTGAGTTAGGAAACTAGGATTGTTGCCACCACCATTTATTTATCTAGTTCATAACTAAGAACACTATAGCAGTGCTGGAGATGCAAAGACGTCCCTGCCCTTAAGGGGCTTACAATCTTACTGGAGAATATAACAGGCACATAAGAAGCTGGACTACAAGGAAGCATGAGCTAACAAATGCCAGACTTTGGAAGGCAGCGTAGTTTGAGAACATGGGATTCAGAGTCACAAAACCCACATCCTAGTCCCAACCCAGTACATCAGTGAACCTCTCTGGGTTTTTTCCCAGCTACAACATTAAATAGTTAAGACTGAGAGGCTGTCTGCATGTTTCCATGGTGATTCAGATCAAAAGCTGAGATGATATTTATGGAGTAGGTGGCACCTGAGCGGGACACTGAAGAAAGGCAAAGGAGGTGTTTCAGACAAGGAAAGCAGTACTGAGGTAGCTGTAAGCTTGGAGTTTGGAGGGGAGATGACAGACAAGTGTCACAAGGAGTAATGGCAGAGAGGTGGGTGGGTGGCAGGAAGTACCACACTTCCCACACAGGGGTGAGCAGCGTTCCTCACATTTACATCCGATCATTTACAGTACATAATTCCAGAGAGTAGAAAATACCAGAGGACAATGGCGGCATTTTATCAAACATTTCACTTGATTTCCATAAAGTATAAAATAATTTAACATTATACCTCTACATTTCAAAATTCACATCAATAAACCATCCTGTCAAAATGTAAACCAATTCAAAGTTTACATTCTTAGTAAACATAACTAAATCTCTTAATTCAAAAGGACATTTGATACAAATTATATTACTCCAATAATTTCAACATTCATTTTCCACCATGTTCCAAGCACTGTGAAAATAAAAATGACTATGACAAGGTCCCTGCCCTTGAAGAGTCCGCAACCTGGCAGATGAGCAAAGATCAACTCTGCCTACCCAGAATTACTGTGATGCACAGCCTGATCAAGGTACGAGCCATGGAGCACAAAGATGGATTCATCCTTTCTGGAGTTTCCACAAGGGCTCAGGAGAGACATCTTGGGCACAAGAAGAAATGAGTTTGGCAGAGAGAAAGTGACTACGGGAGGAGAGGGCTCCCAGGCAGCAGACACACGGGCACAGAAAGGAAGTCCAGGGCCAATGACAGGGACAGTGTGGCTGAAGCAGGGTGTAAAAGGCAACAGCTAGTGATATGAAGGCCCAGACTTAGTCCTGTGAAAATAAGGAGCCATTGCTTGTCATGTTTTAATCATCAGCTAACACTGATTCATAAGGTCAGGAACAGATAGGACAGAAAGTAAGCAGGAAGGTTCTGTCTGTATTGTAGACAGTGACTGCTCTCCCCAGCAACTAAACTGCTCAGAAGCCACACTCCCCATGACCTCCTTCCTTCATCCTTTCTTTCTCTTTTTTCTCTTTATGATCTGCTTCCCCTCTGTCCTTGAGTCTTCAAAATGGAGCCAGCATTGGGAAGGCAAAGGAGAGGAGCAAAGGGGCAGGACTAGAAACAAACACATACGACTAACCGAGTTACCATAAAGAAATAGTAACCGTATTGGACAAAGGTCTGCAGATGAAGGAAACTAATTCTTTTTCAGGAGTTTTCCAAAAGTGCCCAATTCACACCAAAATGTTGGAAAATCTCATACAATGTGGGAAAGGTATACAGAACCCTTGCAGAAGACTCCATTTCCTAAACTATTTTCCATTAATATCAATGTTACAAATGCAATACCATAGGATTTCAGAGCCTATCTTCACACAAATAAGATCTGACCAAAATTGCATTGCTTAGCTTAAAAAATAATACACAATGTGTAATTTCAAGTCTTAGGTTCTCAGCTACTACCAAAATATGTCAATATATGAATAAACTGCCTCATGAAAAACATGCAGTAAAAGGTAGATGCAAATAAGCCATCCCTTTGGGGTAGACACTATATTAAAATTTCTTGTCATATTATAAAACCATTCTACAAAAGTAACACCTTCTTGAAATTTCATTTTGTAATGAAGAAAATAAATCTGTATCATTTTATTTAACATTCATTCTTTAAGTTACAGTTAACACAACCTGCTTCTAATCCAAGAAATCCTAGTATAATCTGAAACACATGCATATACATTTAGTAAGCTAAATGTATTTCTAAATAATGTACTTCTACATTTCTAAATAAATTACATGCATGATATACAATAAAGAATACTAATATGAGAATTCAGGACATTTATTTTTCTGCATTGAAATTTAACTACTGTACAACACACACATATACAAAACAAACCCACAAAGCAACAGTGTGTAATAGGTAGTGACAGACACACAAAATAAGCATATTTAAAATGCCTAACAGCCTTTTTTTTTTTTTAGGCAACAAAATACGTCCAGTCCTTGACATCTTCTCATACTCACCTAGCACCACAGATGCAAGGACCTAACAGTAAACATGTACAATCTCATGCTTAACACCTAAAGCATGCACTGAATTGAATTTTTATGTTGTTATCTATTCTACTAAGTATGCAATACATACTTTTACTTACTAATATTTTATACATTAAATTACCCTGCAGCATTTTGAAATTTTAACATTGATGTAAAACAACTTTTGAAAGATTTATGAAACAAGTTTCAAGGTTTAACTTCAGGCTGGTTTGGTTAAGTGGAAAAATGGCAGCAGCCTCAAGGTTCATACTGAATGAAAATGGTGTTGTGTGCATGTCAACCCATGTAAAAAATACCTATATACAAGATGGCACAAAAATTTGTGCAGTTGGAATCACCAGTGCAAATGCATGCATTTGAGGTACTTATTTTTTCCATGGTCAGGTATAATTATGCATAGTCATTTTCCTTAAGTGCTAAAGATTTCAGACATGATCAAGTGAAAAGCTGTAAGTGTAAATATGAGCTATTTATATAATTTCAAAGTGCTACACTTTTAATGAACATTTGCTTAACATTATAGATTTATATATTTAGTTTAAAATATTTATATTACCAACCAATAAATTTTCTCACTATAAAGAGACTGACTGGCAATTATACCTGGCCAAGTAATTTAAAGAGCATACTTGCAAGAACTGTAGTGAAAGAGTTAAATACTTCATTATTGCTTCATTGAACTGAGAAGCCCAAAAGGCATAGATCAACAATGCTCAATGATGAAAAATGAATACCCAGAACAGCGGTGCATGCCCCCAAAATGACCTCTGTGCAATAAAAACTAAGCATTCTCCACGTTATCAATGCCGTTGGCATCCACGTGGATATCAGGATCCCCACACAAAGATGAGGGGACAAAGCGGCTAACAGTGGGACACAAACAGCTCTTAAGCTCTGGCAATTCTTGCTTCAGGCGTTCCAATTGCTCCACTTGGAATATATTTGGTTGTTCAGGCATCCAATCATATATCCTATGATGAAACAAATACAAAATACATAAAATACTGTAATTTTATGGTTTACCTAAGACCTGCCTGACTCAACCTTTTCATAAGATTTACAGAATGCCTGGAACATCCACATCAGAGTTTTTGTTTTGTCTTAAAGATGAAAGTATCCATTCTATTTTTTAAAATTTCTCTTCTTCCCAGTCTTTCCAATAATCCAGAATAGCAGCATTGCCCTTTTGTATCCCGGATGCAATGGAGCTCAACATAAAGCAACTGAATCAGAAAATGAAACGTCCAGTTTACTTGTAATCTAGCTTAAAGTATTTGCCCTCCAACTCACTTTTTTTGTTTTTAAACAAATGGAAATCTATAAAAAACTGACTGTTCTGACTTCAAAGTCACTAAAGATCAAGATAAGAAGACTGCTCACCAGCGTGGGAACTGCTCTAAAGCTGCTCCGTAACGCCAGATGCATCCAGAGTGGAGAACTCCGAAAGAGCCTCCGGTGATCTGACACTGGCACTGCCCATCAGCAGAGAAAGGATGGCCTCCTGTGCCTGAATGTGACAGCCAGGTCACTATGTAAGCCAGGCAACTATGTAGTATCAGAGAATCTTTATGACATTACAGTAGGAAATAATTATTTAAACATGATAAAAAATATGGTGACTCTATTAAATATCTTGACTATATTAAAACAAAGAGTTTCTACTAATTAAAGACATATCTAAGAGAATGAAAAATGACCTCTGCATCAAGGTATCGAGACAGAACAAAAGCATCTAGCTTCGCTCTCTCCCTACATTCCACTGAAAATAAAACAAAGAGATTATTTTTAATAAAATACGTAAGTATGAGAAAAAGCCAAGAGACAAAGCTACAACATTTTGAAAGTTGGAAAACAGATGGATAAATAAGAACTAAAAGTTTGTCAGTGAGATAACTGAAAAGGCTGGCTCACAGGCCAGTGGTAGGAAACACGAAGAGCGGAGTTAAAAGCAGGAGCAGATTGATCTAAGATGGCGACTGTCAAACCAGAAACCACCCCTACTCCTAATCCCCCCATGGAAGAGGAGAAAACAGAATCTAATCAGGAGGTTGCTAACCCAGAACACTACATTAAACGTCCTCTACAGAAAAGATGGGCACTCTGGTTTTTTTAAAAATGATAAAAGCAAAACTTGGCAAGCAAACCTGCCGCTGATCTCTAAGTTTGATCTTGTTGAAGACTTTCGGGCTCTATACAACCATATCTAGTTGTCTAGTAATTTAATGCCTGTCTGTGACTACTCACTTTTTAAGGATGGTATTGAGCCTATGTGGGAAGATAAGAAAAACAAACGGGGAGGATGATGGCTAATTTACATTGAACAAACAGCAGAGACAAAGGGACCTCGATCACTTTTGGCTAGAGACTCTACTGGGCCTTATTGGAGAATCTTTTAATGACTAGAGTGATGATGTATGTAAAGCTGTGGTTAATGTTAGAGCCAAAGGTGATAAGATAGCAGTATGGACTACTGAATGTGAAAACAGAGAAGCTGTTACACATTTGGGAGGGTATATACAAGGAAAGGTTAGGACTTCCTCCAAACATAGTGACTGGTTATCAGTCCCACACAGACACAGCTACTAAAACAGTTCCACCACTAAAAATAGGTTTGTTGTTTAAGAAGACACCTTCTGAGTATTCTCATAAGAGACCAAGTCAAGCAATCGAGATTTTGGAGCTGAATCAAAGCCTTTTCAAAAACTACTAGAGTGGACTGGATTTAAATGTGATTTCCATCCAAATGTTGCTAAGATGTAAGAGAAGTCTCATTCACTGAGGTGGGAGGACTAGAACTCAGGAAGTCAAGGGAGCAGTGAGCTGAGATTGTGCCACTGCACTCCAACCTGGGCAGCAGAGCGAGAGACCCTGTCTCAAAAAATAAATAAATAAATAAATCCTTAATGACTTCAGGGAAATAGTATGTTCATTAAATGAGAATAGGATGCTAAACATACGGAAAAAACTACATTCAGAGAAAAAAAGACAGTTATTGGAAATTAAACACACAACAGTAGACATGAAAAACTCAACAGAGGCCAGGGAGGGTGGCTCACTCCAGTAATCCCAGCACTTTGGGAGGACAAGGCAGGTAAATTGCCTGAGCTCAAGAGTTCAAGACTAGCCTGGGCAACATGGCGAAACCCTGTCTCTACTAAAATACGAAAAATTAGCCAGGCATGGCGGCGTGTGCCTGTAGGCCCAGCTACTCGGGAGGCTGAGGCATGAGAATTTGCTTGAACCCAGGAGACAGAGGTTGCAGTGAGCTCAGATCGCATCACTGCACCCCAGCCTGAATGATAGAGACTGTCTCAAAACAACAAAACAAAACACACAAAAAACAGAAAAGCTCAACAGAATGAGTAGAAAGACTGAGAAAATCTTTCAAATGAAGCAAAAAAAAAAAAAAAAAAAAAAAAAGACAAACAAAAATGAAAAATCTGGTCCAAGAGTTATTTGATTCAAACAAAAAGACTTCTATAAAGGGGGGAAAAAAAAATCCAGAAAATTGAAAGGGACAAGAATCAAAAGAAATATTTTTGAAAAAATTTTCCCATGTTTAAGAACATGTATTGACAGACTAAAAGGGTTACCAAGTGTCCAGCAAAGTGGGCAAGACCAGACTCACAAGAAAACGCATCTCTATAGAATTTCAGAACACTGGTAATAAAAGGAAGACCCTCAAAGCTTCTAAACAGGAAACACAGATTACACGTGAGAACATAATCAAGATGGCTTCACACTCAACAGCAACACTGAAATGGTAAAGATGATGGAGAATGTTTCTAAAATTCTAAAGTATTTCTAACACAGAGTTCTATATACAGCCACGACATTTCTGGACACATAAGACCTCAAAAACATTTACCTCCTGTGTCCACCTTTCTTAAGATGCTGAAAGACGTGTTCTGTAAAACTCACTGAACCAAGAGAGAAAAAGATACGAGCTACAGGAAACGGGAGATCTAACACAGAGAATGGCAGGGCTCAGGATGACAGCTGTGCACAACCAACCTACTGGAGCAGCCCAGTGGACAGGCAGTTGTGTTGAGGGCTATTACTCCGAGAGAGACACTGTCACTCTAGCAGCTATGTTAACCTAAGAACAGAGTGCCCTCATGAGCCTGAACTGGCATATTACCTAAATATGGTCTAACCGTGTGCTGATTAAGTTTCCACGTTACCCGCAGGATTAAAATGCTTTGGCCTACTCCTAAGAACTGGTAACAGGCTACAATGAGTGTAGAACCAGGAAATACAGGATAGCCCACTCCTGCTATACTTCCAATGCCTGACCCACAGGCAGATGATCTGCGCTAGAGACCTAGCAGGTCACACAATCAGTTCAGAAAGTTAAGACTGGCATTTAAGTGCACACATATAAAGAAGTACATGCATGAACAGGAAGTATCTAAAGGACACTTGGAATTGTTTCAGGTGCATACTTGTAAATATACCTTATCTGTGTACTGGGTTGCCACATAAAATAGGTTGGGTGCAAAAAGGTTTAAAAGTCACTGTACTATCAATAATGTTCACAGCAACACTATAAAATAGCAATTACTTGGCAGCAACCTAAATGTTCCTAAAAAACAGTATAAGTTGTGGTAAAGACAACAATGGAATATTAATATGACCACGAAAAGCAGTAAGGTATAGCCTACATGCAACAATATAGGTTAACTTTAAAAACATAATTACAAGTTTTATAAAGCATAATTAAAGCTTGAAACTATATAAAACTACAGCTGGGATGGGAGAGTCACTTGAACCCAGGTTGTAGTTAGCCAAGATAGTGCCAAGATAGTGCCACTGTACTCCAACCTGGGTGACAGAGCAAGACTCTGTCTCAAAAAAATGAAAAGAACGGCCTCTTACTCATCATCATAAGTGCAAATTTCCCAAACAAAATACCAGAAAATGATATGTAGCAGTTTAGTGTTTGACAATTGAAAATACACACTCACACACTCTCACCACACCTCTCTCCAATCCAAAATGCCTCCAAGGCTCCAAGTCACTAATCATTCAAAACCTTCTATATGATGTCTAAATTCGATAATGGAAAAAATACCATAAGCAGATTATTTAGAAACAGAGGTAAATGCCAGAAGAGCCAGATAATAAAGATATGAGGGGACAGGGTCTCGGCCAGAGACAATGGAAGAAATAGGTACAAGAAATTTTCTTTTTTATTATAAGACTTATCAAACTATTTGAATTTTAAAACTATATACACATACTTTTTTGAATAAAATTTAAAAAAAAAAAACTTTTTGAGGGTAAAAAACAACTCAACACAACCTACCTTACCCCTCCTCAGACCCTATTAGGAATCCAGTGCCTGGCCACCTCCCTGAAACCCTCAACAGAGTCGTGCCCTGATTTACACTCTTGCCTCTACCTAGAACACAAATGTTGTCAAAGTAAACATAACCACTCCCCAAATTCCAACTCAATTCTTCTTTTTTAAAGCTCCAAGCCAGGAAGAACTTTCTGGAACACTTGTTATATCATATATCTTCCTCTTCTCCATTACATGTCAACATTTGATTTCAACCAAGTAAAGCCCTTAAGATGAAGGATCTGCCTGAAATTTGTATACTCTACAAAACCATAAATGGTATAACTTCATAATACACTTCCTTGCCAGAAAATATTTGTAATCATTCCTTGTAACAAAAATACACATATAACCATACACATTCAAAAATTTGCTAAAGCCAGTACTTGTTACAAATTATTAATTTAAAATTTTAATTAAATTAGCTGGAAACGTTGAAGAGCACTATGAGTCACACATGCTATTTCATGCAAAATTAACCAAATAGTTTAAAAGGCAGGTAGGTAGGATTTACTGGGACTACAATTTTAAAACCAAACTAATTGAGACAAAATACTGGAAGGAAAACAAGCTTTATTAAGAAAGTAATACAACTTTATGGGAAGAAGAGTAATATGAACCAAATCCAAGGAAAGTATTGTTTAGAGCAGGCCTAGTGAGATTTTATCACTTACTCTTTGTGTAACACTTCTCAAGCACAGGCAATCTTCATTTTACTGCACTTCGTCTTTTTTTTTTAAGTTTCTTTTAATTTTATTTTATATGAGATGGGGTCTCCTCCCAAAGTGCTGGGATTACAGGCATGAACTACTGTGCCCCACATGCGCTTTTCAGATACTGTGTTTCTTACAAATTGAAGCTCTGTGACCACCATGCACTCAGCAAATCTGTTGCTGCCATTTTCCCAACAGCATGTGCTCACTTCACGTCTGTGTCACATTTCGATGATTCCCACAATATTTCAAAGTTCCTCATTATGATTCTATCTGATATGGTGATCTGTGATTAGTAATCTTTGATGTCACTATTGTAATTGTTTTGAGGTGCCACGAATCGTACCCATAAATCAGTGTGTTCTGACTGCTCCAAAGACCAGCCTCTCCCCTATCTTTCTGCCTCTCCTCCGGCCTCCCTATGCCCAGAGACACATCCATATTGAAATCAGGCCAATTAACCTTACAATGGCGTCTAAGAGTTCAGGTGAAAGGAAGAGTCTTAAATCTCTCAATTTAAACCAAAAACTAGAAATGATTAAGATTAGTGAGGAAGGCATGTTAAAAACTAAGATAGGCTGAAAGCTGGGCCTCTTGCACCAAACTGTTAACCAAGTTATGAATGCAAAGGAAAAGTCCTTGAAGGAAATTGAAAGTGCTACTACAGTGAACACAACAATGAAAAGCAAGCAAAGCAGCCTTACTGCTGATGAGGAGAAAGCTTTAATGGCCTGGACAGAAGATCAAACCAGCCAAAACATTCCCTTAAGCCAAACCTAATTCAAAGGGCTTCAGTTCTATCAAGGCTGAGAGAGGTAAAGAAGCTGCAGAAAAAAGTTGGAACCCAACAGTTAAATAACACTGAAAATTGTACGGCCCTTCAGAATTACACTAAATCTACTCTGTCTGTGCTCCAGAAATGCAACAAAGTCTGGATGACAACACATCTGTACACAGCATGGTTTACTGAATATTTTAAGCCCATGGTTGAGACCTACAGCTCAGGAAGAAAAAAGATACTTTTCAAAATATTACTGTTCATTGACAATACACCTGGTCACCCAAGAGCTCTAACGAAGATTGTTGTTTTCACACCTGTTAACACAAAATCCATTCTGCAGCCCATGGATCAAGGAGTCACTTTGACTTTCAAGTATCATTACCCTAGAAATACATTTCAAAGACTGTAGGTGCCACAGACAGTGATTCTTCTGAAGGATCTTGGCAAGGTAAACTGAAAACTTCATCATTCCAGATACCATTAAGAACATTTCTGATTCATGGGACAAGATCAAAATATCAATATTAACAGGCATTTGGTAGAAGCTGATGCCAATCCTCATACATGACAAAGGGTTTCAAGACTTCAGTGGAGGAAGTCGCGGCAGATGTGGTGGAAATAGAAAGAGACCTAGAAATAGAAATGGACCCTAAAGATGCGACTGAATTGCTACAATCTCATAATAAAACTTTAACAAATGAGGAGTGCTTCTTACGGATGAGGAAAGAAAATGGTTTTCTGAGATAAATCCACTCCCAATAAAGATGCTCTGAACATTGTTTCAATGACAAGATATTTAGAATATTACATAAACTTAGTTAATAAAGCAGCAGCAGGGTTTGAGAAGATGGACTCCAATTTAAAGATGTACTACTGTGGGGCCGGAAGTGGTGGCCACCTGTAATCCCAGCACTTTAGGAGGTAAAGGCAGGTAGATCACCTGAGGTCAGCAATTCGAGAATAGCCTGGCCAATATGGTGAAACCGTCTCTACCAAAAACACAAAAATTAGCTGGATGTGGTTGTGCATGCCTGTAGTCCCAGCTACTCAGGAGGCTGAGGAAGGAGAATCACTTCAACCTGGGAGGTGGAGCTTGCAGTGAGCCGAGACTGCGCCATTGCACTGTAGCCTGGGTGACAGAGCAAGACTCCATCTCAAAAAAAATAATAATAATAAAATAAAAATAAATAAAAATGTTTTGGCAGGGCACGATGGCTCACGCCTGTAATTCCAGCACTTTGGGAGTCCAAGGGGGGTGGATCACTTGGGATCAGGAGTTCAAGATCAGCCTGGCCAACATGGTGAAACCCCGTCTCTAGTAAAAATACAAAAATTAGCCAGGCATGGTGGCAGGTGTGTGCCTGTAATCCCAACTACCAGGGAGGCTGAGGCAGAAGAATCGCTTGAACCCGGGAGGTGGAGGTTGCAGTGAGCTGAGATCATGCCACTGCACTCCAGCCGGGGTGATAGAGTGAGACTCTGTCTCAAAAAAGCAAAAACAAACAAACAAAAAAGATGTTTTATTGTGGGTGAAAAATGCTCTTAAACACCATCACGTGCAACAGAGAAATACTGTGTAAAAGAAAGAGTCCATTGGTGCAGCAAACTTCATTTCTGTCTTATTTTAAGAAGTTGCCACAGCCACCTCAACCTTCAGCAACCACCACCCTAATCAGTCAGCAGCCACCACCCTAATCAGTCAGCAGCCATCGACCTCAAGGCAAGACCCCCCAGCAGGAACACGATTATGATTTGCTGAAGGCAGATTGTCAGCATTTCTTAGTAATAACATATTTTAAAATTAAGATACATACTGTGTTTTCTCAGACACAACACTACCGTACACTTGGTAAACTACAATGTAGTATAAACATAACTTTTCTTTAGACAGAGTCTCACTCTGTCACCCAGACTGGAGTGTAGTGGCACGATCTCGGCTCATTGCAACCTCTGCCTCCTGGGTTCAAGCGATTCTCCTTCCTCCTGCCTCAGCCCCCTGAGTAGCTGGGATTACAGGCGCACGCCACCACCATACCTGGCTAATTTTTGTGTTTTTAGTAGACACAGGGTTTCACCATGTTGGTCAGGCTGGTCTTGTACTCCTGACCTCGTGATCTGCCTGCCTCAGCCTCCCAAAGTGCTGGGATTATAGGCGTGAGCCACAGCGCCTGGCCTAAACGTAACATTTATATGCACTGGGAAACCAAAAGATTTGGGACTTGCTTTGCTGTGGTGGTCTGGATCCCAGCCTTCACTATCGCTGAGGTACACCTGTATGAGCAAGTCTGCTAATCCCTCAGCTGAGTAAATGACATCCCTTCTGACCCCAAATGTCTTTATACTAAAGAAACCTTTTTGTCTCTCAGATGAGTGGCTGCCAAGGAAGCTGATGGAAAAAAAAAGGATTTGTTCAATAAATTATTTGAATCCCTAATGGGTGCCCCACATTGTTCTAACCTCAATAGCAATGAACAAATCAGGCAAACAGCCTTGCCCTCCTCATGGGGCCTATATTCTCATTTGCATGTGTGCATTAGTACCAAGGAGGATGGAGGAAAGGGGCTAGGGAGAAAAAACAAGTAAAATATAACACAGCATATGTGGTGTGTCAGATGATGATAAATGATATGGAGACAAGTCAGGAAGTGCACTGTGAATAGAGGCTGTTATCTGAAATCGGTGATTCAAGAAAGTCCTCACTGAGGTGACATTTAAATTGTTACGGAAGTCTTTCTCCGAAGAATGGGAAAACAGCAGATGGGGGAATTTTGTGGAAGGTCAGAGAGGGAAAGAGGGTTAGAAGGTGGTGGGGTGGCAGATTGGCTCGTATAAGGCCCTCAGACTTCAGCTTTTCCTTTAGGTGACACAGAAAACCGTGGGAGACTTTTAAGTAGCAACATGAGCAGACATAGGTCTTAAAAGCTTCCTTCTGGCTGCTGTACTAAGAATAAATAGCCTGACCCTTAAGGGAAGAGGCAGTCACCAGGGGGCAGACTACCTCAACAATCCACACCAAAGATGAGCTGCTTTAGTTGAGTGACAACAGTCAACTTGGTGAGTAGACGATTCAGGACACATTTTGAAGACAGAACAAAAAGATTTTCTATCTGACTGGATTTGGGGTATGAAATAAAGAAGAGAGTCATGGAAAACTAAGAATGTGGTCTGAATTGTCACTTATACTGAAATCAGGAAGACTGTAAGAGGAACAGGTGTCAATACCTGGACATAAAAGTCTACAGAGGTCTAGGGAATGGTCTGAGTTGGAGGTACATAAGTTTGGGAACATATAAAGTTATGAAAAGCCACAGAATTGGATGACAGCACTGAAAAAGTTGGTATAGACAGAAAAGAGGTCTAAGGGCTGGAAGTCCACCCTCACCCCCAGGATGATTTAGTATATATATCTGAGTTAGGGCCCAGTCATCTGAATCCTTAACAAGCTTCCCAAGTGATTCAGCTATCCTTCAAACTTGGAAAACACCCACAGGCAAATGTCAAGATAACCTCAGGCTGAACTGCACAATTTTAACTTAACTAAGTTCAATTTTATTTATAATTTCATAAGATGAAACCTATACTTCTAAATTCCATGAAAATTGTTCATGAAAAACAAATACCTATCATAAATTAGACCATTAACTCCAAGTTCCTTCAATTTCCTTCTGTTTTCAGGATCATTGGTGTCATCACCCCAGCAGAATATGACTAGTCCCTTAGCTTTTGCCTCTTGAATATAGGACGGGTTTCTGAGCAAGTCTTCAGTATGTGCATTTATCCCCTAGAAGAAAAATTAGTTGTGCATGGAAAAGAAACATTAACTGCAAAGCTAAATGCTCACACTCCAAAGTACAGTAGGTGGGAAAAGAAAATGTTTTTTCTTCCAATTATTTTATCTTATTCTTTTTAATGGACACTTCATATATAAATATATTCACAATATATTAATATATACATAATTTATAAACATACATATTGAATGTGCAGTCAAAAAAATTTACTAATGGAATGCTCTATCAAAACAAGTTTACATTCATCTGTAAAATGGGAATAATATTTTTTAAAAGGCATACAGTCTAACCATTTTTAGATTATTCATAAAATCTATTCAGAAAGTTAAACGAAAAAATGTAATGTATGCCTATAACAAATTTTGTACTTAATTTGTTCTTCATTCTGAGATCTAATATCCTCGCTTTTAAGTAGAGCCACTTGTTTGCTACAGTTTAGTCAAAACGTTAACCACTAGATGTGTAAAGTAATATGAACTCTTTACTACTCCTCTACAATAAAAATAGAAAATTAAAAAGATAAAAATTCAAACATAACTTACCAGTAGATTTTCGAACTGTGCAAAGCTCATTGCAATGGGGGTTGTCCGAGATCTGAGGTCCATGAGTTCGGGATAAATCTCAGATTTTCCTTGAGTTAAAAATAGTATGGGATATTTGTTCTGCTTTTGCCGAACCCTGAAAAGAAACAATTTAAAAAATACCTTTCAATGGGGAATAACTGTAATATTCCTTTTTGAAATTTTAGAAAACACTAAAAGTAAAAAGAAAACAAACGAGGTTGGGCGCGGTGGCTCACACCTGTAATCCCAACACTTTGGGAGGCCAAAGTGGGCAGAGCACTTGCGGTCAGGAGTTCAAGACCAGCCTGAACGACATGGCGAAACCCCGTCTCTACTAAAAATACAAAAATTAGCCAAGTATCATGCACAGGCCTGTAATCCCAGCTACTGAGGAGGCTGGGGCACAAGATCGCTTGAACCCTGAAGGCAGAGGTTGCAGTGAGCCAAGATCATGCCACTGCACTCCAACCTGGGCAACAGAACAAGATTCTGTCTCAAATAAATAGATTTTTTTTTAAGAAAGAAAGAAAACAAAGGAGCAGTCCCGTTACTCAGATAAAACCACCATTAACATGTGTTGCCTTTCAGGTCAGGTACAGTGCAGTGGCTCATGCCTATAATCCAAACACTTTGGAAAGCCAAGGCAGGAAGGTCACTTGAGGCTAAGAGTTTGACACTAACCTGGGAAACATGAAGAGACCTCATTTCTACAAAAAATACAAAATTAGCCAGTCTTAATGGCATGCACATGCAGTCCAGCTACTCAAGAGGCCAAGGCAGGAGGACTGCTTGCGCCCAAGAGGTCAGGGCTGCAGTGAGTCATCGTTGCACCACTGCAGCCTCGGTGACAGAGTGAGATCCTATCTCAAAAACAATTTTTTTTTTAAATAAAAGATAAATACAAATTTAAAATTTTTCTATACAAGAGCTAAAATATTCTCAGAAATTGTCAGTGATGAATCCCTTGGGAGCTTACAATATGGTAAGAAGTATATGACCTGCCTGTAAAACAAAAGGGTATAAGGTTCTAGGACCCAGGAGGTGTGGACTTCCCAGGAGTAGTAGGCACCCTAGCAAGCAGTCAGAAAAGGACATGAGGACACACAACCTGACATGATTTGAGAGGACAGATCGGGGGAAAGCTGGACAACTACCCCAGCTCCAGACTGGTACCTTAAGTCCTAGACACATTCTAAGAGTATAGGAAAAAACACTGGGTATTACTCACATTGTGCAAATATCTGCATCAAATGAAGAAAACACTATTCTCCTCTTCCCAGAATTTTCTAAAACAGTTTTTAAAATTATATCCAAAAACAGATTCATGTCAAAATATGTTGATAAGTTACCATCCCACATTCCATCCTATGTGAAACAGAAAGCAAAATAAAAGTCACTGCACACCCTAAAACCACAGTGCTAGAAACTCTGTTTTTATTCTGGCAAGCTATGATAGAGAGAAGCCCTGACAGCATCTAGTCCAACTATTATTTTACAGATGATGAAACCTGAAAAGATTAAGTGATCGGCCCAAGATCACAAAGCTATTTAGTGATGACACAGGTCATAATTCAGATACAGAGACTCTCATACAAAAAGCAAGTAACTATTAACTATATCATCAATACACTTTTGCATTATTAAAGTTAAAATAAAAGCTAAAACTCTAGAATATTGCAGTTCACTATGATTTTATTTCCATAAATTATAGGACACGTCATCTGCTAACAAATAAATAAAATGTCCCTATTAATTATTACCAGTTTAAAAGTCTCATTCTTTGGGTCTTGGGCCTATCAAGTAACCAAAAATTAATTAAAATAATTCAATAAACATAGCCAAGACACCAAGCCAACTCTATTGACATTCAAATGTTAAATGTTTTAAGTGTTAGTCACTGAAATAATTCTGGAAGCTCAGAAAACTAAAAATCACATTATTAGGGAAAACTTAGTCGAGCATTCACTACATTAATAAGGACCAGCTTGTCATAAACAGCATGATTTGAGGGCAATTACAGATTATTCTGACCAAAACAAATTCAAGGGTATTGCTCAATGCCCAATCATGACATCTGAATTAACTACTTTCAACACCCCACACCCTACCCCAAGCCCCTTGACATGCATCCCATCAATTTGCACATATTTTCTCTGATATATTCAATAGTTAGCTAATCGTTTTCCACAACTGAAATATAAGTCCCAGGAAGCCAAGGCCTTATTCTCTTTTGTGCACTACTTGTCCCAAGCACTTGGAAAATGGCTGGCCCATAGCAGCTTTTTGAATAACATTTGTTGAACAAAAAAATGACTAAATTTGGAAGTGATTTAAAACACAACTGGAAAAAATTTTTTTTTCTGAGTAATTATTACTAGCTACTGTTAACAACAGAAAACTGCTTAGAAAATTATTTAAAACATGTTATTAGATGGGAAATAAGAAAGTAAAAACTAAATCCAAGAGATGTGACTGTCCACTTTATAAGTATCTCCCCAAAACCATATTGTTCACACAAGACACATGTAAACTGAAATTTCTACAATAATCATCATTAATTTGAAGTACTCACATACTAGCATGAATGTAAGATATGTTTTATTTAAAGGGTCCAAAAGCATTGTGCTTGATGGAGGAAGCCACAATGAGATTTCAGTTTAGCTTATTCCATTAAAATACAAAGACAGGAATGAAAGAATTTTTTAGAAAGGGCATAGAGAGTACAGAATGTGCGGCACAGAGAATTACTTACCCTTTGTTGGCAGATCCATTTTATTTCAATGTTAAACCCTACATCTTCTGGCAAAGACTCTAAAACCTAGAGTTTTGTTTGTTGGTGGTAAATTTTGTTTTTGGTGAGATGGACAGCAGAATAAGAAAACAAAAAAAAAAATAGAATTATTACTAAAAATAAGAATTTATCATTAGTAGCAATAAAATGTTTTGTGCATAATGCACAAACATATTTTGTCATACTCAAAGCAACAGCCTGTTAGATGATTACATTAAATAAGGTCAAAAGAAATTAAGCAGCAAAAGCGGGGGTCTCAGGCACTGTCGGTGATAACTGACCAACACCAAGATGGTTCTTAACCTCAAATCCTTTCCGCCATTACTAGTGAACATCCAAAGTGAACTCTAACACAATAGGCAACATCATGAATTCAAGACATTTGTCATGTACTCTACATTGCATTTGGGGATGTCAATCTACTTGCCTAAAATCTATGAAAAACCATGATTTTTAGATTGTTTTGAAGGTGATGATGCTAAACAAATACCAGAACTCCCTGAAAAGATGTATCCCCAAATGAAAAGATTAGGCTGCAGCTCATAAATCAAAAAAGTTATAATTTATATAAATGACAAATGCTATCAGTGTATCTAAACTAAATTATCTAGACACTTTGCCATCAGATTATTTTGGCAGTTGTAACTAGAAAATGATGTTGAAAATATGAAACTTGGTTAGTAACCTCCAAAGAACAGACTTGTTCAGTCTTAAACAAACATGAAGGCCAGACATATACATAAATATGCTCAGGGCAAAATGAATTTGACAGAGATTATGTTTTATTATTATTATTACTATTTTTGAAGCATAGTCTCACTCTGTCACCCAGGATGGAGCAGAGTGGCACAATCTCAGTTCACTGCAACCTCTACCTCTGGGGTTCAAGCAATTCTCCTGCCTCAGCCTCCTGAGTAGCTGGGATTACAGGTGTCTGCCACCACACCTGGCTACTTTTTTGTATTTTAGTAGATGGGTTTCACCATGTTAACTAGGCCAGTCTGAAACTCCTGACCTCAGGTGATCCACCTGCCTTGGCCTCCTGAAGTGCTGGGATTACAGGTGTGAGCCACTGTGCCCAGCAGATTATTTTAGATACTTCAAAATTTTAGATATCAAAGAACATGTGTAGCATATATGGTATTTAATTTTTTAACAGCAAATAAATGCCTACAAACAGAATAACATAGTGGTAAGAACATAGCCTGGGAGTCTGGTGACTTGGCATCTAGCTCTGGGTCTACTCTAACCAGCTGCATGTGAAGTACAGCATCTAAAACAGTTTATATTCAATTTTGTGTGGGACTTTTTTTATTTTCTCCTGTATCTAAAGACTTATTTAACACATCTGTCATATTTTTGCTGGACTAATGCAAAATCAGAAAGATTAAGACAATACATTAGTGTTGAGATTGCTCAACAGCGAATTTGCCAGAAAAGTGTCTATATAATGAGATTATTTTTGGTGTTAAAATTTTTTTTTTTTTTGAGACAGAGTCTCGCTCTGTTGTCTGGGCTGGAGTGCAGTGGCACAATCTCAGCTCACTGCAAGCTCCGCCACTCGGGTTCACACCATTCTCCTGCCTCAGCCTCCAGAGTAGCTAGGACTACAGATGCCCGCCACCATGCCCAGCTAATTTTTTGAATTTTTAGTAGAGACGGGGTTTCACATGTTAGCCAGGATGATCTCGATCTCCTGACCTCGTGATCCACCTGCCTCGGCCTCCTAAAGTGCTGGGATTACAGGTGTAAGCCACCATGCCTGGCCAAAATTTCTTTGTGATTGAATTATGATGGCAAAGTGAGTACATGAGTTTGCGTGTGTGTTTTAACTTATTTGACTAAAAGGTTGTCAAACCTGTATTACAATTTAAGATTTTTTTTTTTCCGGGAATCATGAGATTTCTAAAAAACAAATGATTTTAGCAAATCAAATTAGAAGAAATGATCTTACTTAGATGGGCTTCATAAACACTTTAAAAATCATACAAATTATATTTTATTTATTTATTTTTGAGACAGGATCTCTCCCTGTTGCCCAGGCTGGAGTGCAGTGGCACGATCACAGCTCACTGCAGCCTCAACCTCCTGGGCTCAAACTGTCTGCCTGCCCTGGCCTCCCAAAGTGCTGAGATTACAGGAATGAGCCACCATGCCCGGCTAAAAATGATGTTTTAAATGCACCAGGATAATGTTCATTGTAGGGGCTCTCTTTTAGCGTCCTTTTTGCAGAGTGAATAATCAATACTTAATTTACCTTTAGCCACTGAGATTTTAATGATTTAGATTGTTTTATGAACCCCTCAAGAAATACATACCTAAATATTTTAACAAAATATTCATTGTAGTCATGTCTTTCCTTTCTAAATCATTTCTAAATCTTTCCTTTCTAAATCAAGTTTTAGCAAGTAGCTAATATACTAGATAAAAACCATTAAGCTAATAAGCTCCACTCCCCAAATAAGAATTTCCACATAATAGTTAACTAAAATTACCTATTTTTGCCTAAGAAATCTACTATACTTGACATGAAGAGAAAGACCAGAATTTAGAAACTGGGGTCGACAGAACAAAAGCAGAGCCAGCATCTCTTTGGCATCTGTGTGGGCTTTCCTGATGCTGTCAAGGGTATTCCTGTATTAAATTGTATCTAGTTTTTAAATCTTCATGCTAGTTTTTGCGTGAAGATCTATTTTTTCAGAGTGAATTTCTGAAATTTCAATATCATCTTAAGTAAGAGGGGCACTTATTTTCTTTGGTTGAAGAAACTCACTTCTCTCCCAAAACTAAGGAATAATTTAAAATATTGTTAAAAACAAACAAACAAACAAAAACCTGCCTCTCCCACCATCATCTTTCTCTCACCCCATACCTGTGCCCTCTCCTTTCCATTTATAAACAGAAATAAATGGATTTGCTACTCTTACCAAATTAACATACTGAGATGGGAATTTTTATTTATTTGAGTAGAAGTTACTCTTGGGGAAAGAAACAAAAGTAGCACAAGTATACCACACAAGAATGTATCTTGTTGGCTGGGTGTGTTGGCTCATGCCTGTATTCTCAACCCTTTGGGAGGCTGAGGCTGGGGGACAGCATAAGTCCAGGGGTTTGAATCCCCTTGAGACCAGCCTGGTCAACAAGGTGAGACCGTCTCTACAAAAAAATTAAAAAATTAGCCAGGTATGGTGGTGCACACCTGCCGTCCCAGCTACCTGAGAGACTGAGTGAGGTGGGAGGATCACTTGAGCCAAGGAAGTGGAGGCTGCAGTGAGCCCTGATCACACCACTGCACTCAGCCTGGATGACAAAGTGAGATTCTCTCTGTCTCTGTCTCTGTCTCTCTCTCTCACACACACACACACACACACAAGTATCTTCTCTAAAGGCACCAATGATGATAAGTTCATATTAACATTGTTTTTAACACAGTCTTTTAAGGATCCTTTTAAGAAACAAAAGTAAATTATTCATACATAACAAAGTTAATGATAGCCTTGCCTTGGTTTTCCTCAATAACTTACCATCTTAAGAGAAGGAAATGGCTGATTTTCTGAAAAGGAATTTTCCTCCTGGACCACAGATTCTGAAATTTTAAAACAAAAAATCTCAGTAAATAAAATACCACTATATCACTAAGAGCTTTCTTAAATCCTTAGCGCCAAAAAAAGAGGGAAAGAAAGAGTGTGAGAATCGCGAGAGCCTAAGTAACTCTAAGATCCCCCTTTTTTTTTAATAGAGATAGGGTCTCATTCTGTCATCTAGGCTGGAACACAGTGGCATGATCATCGCTCAATGCAGCCTCAAACTCAGGCAGGCTCAAGTATTGATCATCCAGCCTCAGACTCCCGAGTAGCTATGCCCACAGACGTGCACTACCACATCCAGCTCATTTAAAAAATTTTTTTGTAGAAATGAGGTCTACGTTGCTCAGGCTAATCTTGAACTCCTGGCCTCAAGCAATTCTCCCAACTTGGCCTCCAAAAGTGCTGGGATTACAGGAGTGAGCCACCATGCCCGGCCCCTATATACAGTATTTTAAAAGGCTCTTGTATTTATTAACCATCAAAAACCCATTTTCTAAATAAGTAACCTTCATGAAAACCAGTCTGCAATGATTAATAAGACAACAGTCTGTAGACCCAAGAGTGATTACTTTCTTATAAAATTTGTACTAAAGTACTGCTCTTTAAAAAGTAGTCACAAGCTGTGATTTTGCTATTTTTCCAGAGAATTAAGAGTTGTGTGATTTTGCTAAGACTAAATTTGAAATACTAAAATCAGTTCAGAAATTACAAATTAAGAGAATATATAGCTGCTATTGTGCTTTAGTTATCATTATCAATTAATACAGACTAAAAAAAATTATTTTCCAAAAGTGGAAAAAATTAAAATATCAAGTTTTTCTTAAAAACACACACACAAAACTGTATTACAAACTCAAAGATAAAATCATGTAAAATTTTACAGTGGAATAAAGGTAGAATTCATTTTATTACTAAAAGTCATAAAATACCTATGAGCCTACATAGTTACATTTATGCTCTGGGTGGGGATAATCTTTAGTCTTAAGCACTTCACGATCCTTATAGAGATATTAAAACTGTATGGTTATCACAATGACAGATAAACACCTATATCTATAGTGCACCTACTATATGTACAGCACCATCAGTCTCTGGGAATAGAAAAACATTTTCCTACTCCTGAGGAGCTAACATTCTAGTTGAAAAGATGGGACATATATGAAAATAAAGGATTTAAAATGAATACAATAAGCCTCATATGAATGGCACAGCCATTAATTTCTATGGGAGTAGAAAAGCGAAGTGAAATTATAAAGGGATGTGGTAGGCAGGACAAAGCTTACCCACGGTCATAACAGGTAAATGACAGAGCTGGTTCAGACTGACCCTGAAGCTGGATTCTATAGCTGATTTACTTTCCACTTTGTAATGGTTAAGAATGTTTGGAAAGATTGATAGGTATTAATACTTTGATCATCAAGCTAAGAAAAGCAATGCAATGGTTACTATACACATGATACGTATTTAGTAGAAAACAAATGCAAATTTCCGAACTTTATTATAAAATTACATTTAGAAGGCCCAGTATTACATTCATAAAAATGACCAAGTATGTGCTAAAATGGATTTTTAAAATCCTATTAATGCTAACTACAAAAGGAAAACAGTGTTTTCATATT
Organism: Chlorocebus sabaeus; assembly: GCF_047675955.1. NCBI lineage: Eukaryota > Metazoa > Chordata > Mammalia > Primates > Cercopithecidae > Chlorocebus > Chlorocebus sabaeus. The sequence goes on along the minus strand of NC_132905.1, from coordinate 33,255,470 downwards.
GGTACGTACCTTTCCGATCCTTAGATTTCAATGCAGTCACATGAGTGAGCTAGAAAGCACACAAACAAAATGAAATTGGAAAGGAAGCCTTAGCTTATGAAGAGATGGTTAACAGAACTATAACTTGAAAAACTAGCAAGATAAAAAAGCCTATAAAATGTAGAACTATCAGTTTAGTAAGAATAAGCACTAGCCACTGTATATATTTTATATGTGCATACATATATTTAAGATAATAATCAAATACTCAATTAGGGAAGAATATAAAAATTCTTCACTAGATAACTGTTAATAGGGAATCATGCATTTATTTAGGTTCCTAATAGGGATAGGAAGAGGAACATGTAAAATGATATGATACAAAATATTCAAATGTATTGGAAATTAACATTTACCAACTACTGCATAAAAGGCCTACTGTAAAATAATGACCATTATATGAAGAAGGGCTACTGCAGAACAGAAGCAACCTAAAGATTATGAACGGGCTAGCCACTATGGCCTACAAAAACTTACGTCTAGTTTGTTCCTTCATATACAAAAACCAATGGGGTCCATGGAAATGGTTGGAGAAGATAGCTGGATCAGTACAGAACCCTTCTCCCAAACAGAACAGAATACCAAAGCACTTACACATTAAATATAACAGTCATCCCCATGTGCAAAGAGAACATAACCATATACAAGCAAGTACAATAGTCCTAAACTAAGGGATAATTTACATTTCATGTTATTATTACTACCTTTAACAATTGGAGTTGGTCAAATGTTAATTCTTTTACTGGAATTTCAAATAATTCAACTGGATCAGCATCAAATTTCTAAAAAAAAAAAAAAAAAAAGAAAGAAAATTAAGAGAAAAGTGAGCCCTAAATTATCACTGAATGCTCACACTAGACAGGCCTAGCAACTCTATTTACTCAACCATGAGAATAACAGTGAGTAGCCATACTGAGCCCATGCGGGGGACCCCTTCTAATCTAACATCACCTCCCAGCCCTTATATTCTGGCTTTCATTTTTACTGTAGTGTAGAATACCTGGAAGGAAAAAGGAGCTGGGAGAAAGCTGTAGTGCTGAAGACAACTGAGATAGAACCAGAAGTCAGTCATCTCCCCTACTTCTTGTTATGCTGTCTATACATTTTCTTTGATACTTATCCATACTACATGACTAGAAATCAATATGAAAGTACTATATAGAATTTATTTAAGTTTCTAATCTTTTCAAATACTTTTAAATATTTGATTAAAAACAGCAGACACATCAAACATCATGAAAAAATTGTCTGATTAGCTATAAACCATAATACTTAACAAGCACTCTGAGCTATCATGTTTCCCCCAGAAGCAAATCTGTTGTATTAGGTTTTAATGTCTATCAAATGATCAATGTCACTCTGTTGAAGGCACTTCTACAGGAAATGAATTAAGGTATCACCAATAAATCATCTGTCCAACAAATATACTAAAATCCACCACATATATATTCATTCATGTACATTGGTATGAACCTGTACATACATAAGGTTTTTCTGGAACACATAAGAAACTATTAAGAGTAAGGCAGTGAGAACAAGGAAAAACAGGAAAGATTTTTCATTTCATAATCTTCTGAAATACTTACATTTTTTCTAACGAACATGAAATGTTTTTATAAGAAAAATACCAACTTAAAAATAAAAATTCAATATAAAAGTTCATTGCTTTCACTTCTCAACTCATTCAGGTTCAACTTCAGATCAAGATATAGCCTGGTGAAAATGGGGCATTAGTAATATTTGAACTCTCATTGATTTTCAGAAGTAAATTGTAGCTCGGCCAGGTGCAGTGGCTCACGTCTGTAAATCCTGGCACTTTGGGAGGCTGAGGTGGGCGGATCACCTGAGGTCAAGAATTTGAGACCAGTCTGGCCAACATGGTGAAGCCCTGTCTCTACTAAAAAATACAAAAATTAGCTGGGCGTGGTCCAGCTACTTAGCAGTCTGCAGTCCTAGCTACTTAGGAGGCTGAGGCAGGAGAATTGCTTGAACCCAGGAGGTGGAGGCTGAACCAAGATCATGCCACTGCACTCCAGCCTAGGTGACAGAGCAAGACTCAGTCTCAAATAAATAAATAAATAAATTGCAGCTAGATCAATTAATCTCAATCTTGGCTAATAAGATCATTTATCACTTTACTCTTTCTCATTTATCTTTTCATTAATGTTCTTCCATGGCTAAAACCACCTGTTCCATGTGTTTGGTCACTCTACTCATGTAATCTAAATAGATGCATCTCCTTCCTTCCCCCTCCCTTTCTCCCTCCCCTCCCTCCCTCACTCCTCCCTCCCTCCCTCCCTTCCTTCCTTCCTTCTAAAACCATTTCGCAGAAACAAAAGGGTCCTTTCCTATACATCATAATAATCCAACCCCTAGGAACTCTGATTAAAATTCACCAGCAGGTGGTGCCAGGTTCCTTGTCACACTCTTTCATACAACAGGCAGTATCTGGTACAGTGATGTTAGCAAACTAGACTAACTTGAAATCAACTCAGTTGGAAATTAATACCCAACACAGTTTTAGCGTCCACGTCCCTGAGAAATCACTTGGTTACATAGTACACTGACGTTTAGGGACTATATCATTGTCACGATTATGTTTGTACAAAAACAATTACAGTTTTTTTAAAGCTACGTAAATTTTTAAATCTCATTCTGGAATCCCCCCCCTGCCCCCATTATGCCCTCTTCTCCATTCTTCTGGTCCCCTACTCCAATTCAGGCTTACCTTTCCTGTAGCCCACATTGCTGCTCGCCCTGCCTGCAGTCTCTGTCCTCTGACATTCCTATTTCATCAGCTACCAAAACATTGGTCGTGAACATTTCCCTTTTCAGCTAAAAAGTATTCCCTACCTCCCTAGCTCTTGAGTCTAAACCTCTTCACTGAGGTCCTCCGCCATCTAACTCCAAACCACTTTCTGAATTTTTCACTGTGGCTCACTAGCTTTATTAATTGAAGAAGCTTGAAGCAGAAACAGCTGGAATTCCAGAAAACAAACACTATGATATCTTCCTCTCTTGCCTCAATATAGTAGCACAGACAGTCATACCACCATAGAAATCACCTGGAATGTCCCTTTTCTATAACATAATAAAGTGTATTCAGCAACAGAGACCCTACTCTAGGAAGGCAGTATCCCATCTCATCACTGTCTCAATGTTGCAAGAGCATGAGAGGGAAGGACTGGCAGGAATACACCAAAAAAATGAATTAACCAATTCTATTTAATAATTAAAAATATTTTAAAAACTTCCTAGTTTTTAAACCTTTTACCTAACATTAAGAGTTTGAAATGAAGAAATGTCAACGTACCTTTTTCATAGTCAAACAACAGGTAAGATCATGATATACCACAGGCACAAAGTCCTTTGAAAGGTGTACATCAAATTCTACAAAGGCTGCACCCTGATAGAAGGAAGCAAGTATTTGAAAAACATTGCCTGGTACACAGTACATCTCAAACTGCAAGAACATAAGAAATTTTTGTTCACTATAAAATTATGGACCTGTACAAACTTTTTCTAAAAAATAATGTATTCTCTTAAAACAATGGCTTTTCTCTTTTGCAAAAGCACAGCTACTTTTTCCTGGGAAAAAAAAAAAAGGGCCCCGATTCACTTTAAAACATCCAGAGGCACCTCAGTGGCAGTGAGACAGCCTTTGGGCTGTCACTTCTACAACTGCTATCGGCAGAAACGGAACCCGACAAGTGCCTCGAGCTCAGGGATCCCTCACATTGCTGCCCACTGTCCCTGCAAACCTTAGCTGCACAGCTAACATGAAAGATTTGGTGAGGGAAAGAATAAGCTGCAAAGCGCCTTAGCTCTGCTCCGTAGTGCACCTGAGCAGTCCACTGTACAGCCTTTCTCAGCAAAATGTCAGTACTGAATGAAAGAGGAAGCCATAACTGCTGATGAACAGACAGAGAAAACAGAAACAGGAAAAAGATGATGCTCATGTCCAGTTTCCTAATGAGAGCCAAACAAATGAGGAAGACATGAATTATAGTTAAAGCCAAATTTCTAAAAACCAGATCCATACAGAAGGAGCAGGACTGAAATTAAAGGAAAAAAAAAGAAAGAAAAAGGCAGATCCACTCACCCCCATGAATTAATTCAGTTAAAGTCCGTATGTCATAAACTGACATACAAATATGCACCTTTCCTGAAAGAAGGCCAGCTGCGATAGAAGGAAGCAAGGTTTGAAAATTCTGTAACACTACTTTGCTGTGACCCACAGAGGTGCTGTACTAGAAAAGGTGGGTGCATTTCTACCCCTTACACCGGCTCTAAGTTGTCAAGGGGTAGAACTCAACATGTGAATACACATGGATCACAGACTAGAGTCAAAGGAGTTCAAGAGTATGGCGAGGGAGCCTACTTCCTTGCAGACTTCTGAAGCGGGAAATTTAGCACCTCTTATTTGAAACAAGACAAAACCAAAAACCCATTCTACCAAAGAGGACAAACCCTACCATTCCCAAGTAGTTCTATGAAACATTTTAAGTTGTAGCTTTCTAATTTGTTTGGTTTTAGACAACCATAATCCTTATAGAAAACAATTTTAGTATGAGACAAAACTTAATCCCAAAATTCATTGTAAGGTTTAAGTAATAAGCCAATAACAGACCAAAACATCTTCACAGATATGTATTTAACATTAAAATAAGTCAATAACAATTAAAATAACACTTCTGAAAATGTGATCCCTGTGAGTTACAAAGGATTTCATTAGAATATGGAAGAAAAAGGCTTAATGAAATCCTCTCTCAAAAAGCACATATCTAAAAATCCTTGGCGGGGTGCGGTGGCTCACGCCTATAATGCCAGCACTTTGAGAGGCTGAGGCAGTCAGATCACTTGAGGTCAGAAGTTCAAGACCAGTTTGGCCAACACAGGGAAACCCCATCTCTACCAAAATTACAAAAATTAGCTGGGCATGGTGGCACACGCCTACAATCTCAGCTACTCGGGAGGCTGAAACAGGAGAATCGCTTGAATCTAGGAGGTGAGGTTGCAGTGAGCCGAGATCACACCACTGTACTCCAGCCTGAGAGACAGAACAAAACTCCATCTCAAAAAAAAAAAACAAAAAAAAAAACAAAAAAAACCCGGCTCATCACACCGGACAAGATGGCTCATGCCTGTAATCCCAGTACTTAGGGAGGCCAAGTGAGGAGATAGCTTGAGCCCACAAGTTCGAAACCCACCTGAGCAACATGGTGAGATCCTGTCTCTACAAAAAATACAACAATTAGCCAGGTGTGACGACACATGCCTGTGGTCCCAGCTACTTGAGAAGCCAAAGCAGGAGGATCACTTGAGCCCAGGAGGTTGAGGCTGCAGTGAGCTACGATCCTGCCACTGCACTCCAGCCTGGGCGACCAGGCCATCATGTTTATAGCTAATGAAATGATGTTTAGACTAGCCATGACAGTAAAACTGGTTCCAAATTAATTATAAACTATAGCCCAATACTACTAATATATTTTCAACAAAGATAAAACAATATACTACTATTTTAAATATTAAAATTATAATCAATTCAAGATGTCATGAATTTTAAAATGCATTATTTTACATACCACTAAGAGGGGGAAATATGCTGCCAATTAAATTATGACTCAAAGCTAAGTCGTAAACCCATTCCAATTTCAGAGAGGTTAAAATATTTTAAAAGTACACCTCAGAATAGATGTTAGTTCATATAAGTAATGAGGTTAAACACTGACTAGCCAAGTTTACTTCCCGAACTATTTTTTACAAGGCAAAGTGGAGGGCATATGGAGTACATTGTGGAAAAAGTGGAAATTAAAAAATGAGATGTTCCTCCATTTTCCCCTAGTTTCACTTTGGAATGTGAGGCGGTCCAGACAAGTACAGAGGAAGAGGGGAGAAAAATCTCAGGTTATTGATTAAAAATGTCCAAGTTGCAGTTGCTGAAAATACTAAAAGCTAAAAAACAGACTCTAATCCTTTATAACTGGATTAAAAAAAAAAAAAAAAAAAACAAGGAGTTAAGGAAGACAATCAGGTTGCTATGCAAGGGTAGAAACTGATACTTTTTTTTGTTGTTTTTTAAAGAGATAGAGTCTCATTCTGTCATCCAGGCTGGAGTGCACTGGCCAGATCATAGCTCACCGCAGCCTCAAACTCCTGGGCTCCAGCAAAGCTCCTGCCTCAGACTCCCAAGTAGGTGAAACTATAGGCATGAGACACCACACCCAGCTGATACACTTTTTTCAAGTGTTACATAAAATCACCATCAAATATTTCCTTCTTTTTTGAGACTGAGTCTTACTCTGTCATCCAGGCTGGAAAACAGTGGCGTGATCTCAGCTCACAGCAACCTCCACCTCCCAGATTCAAGCAATTCTCCCACCTCAGTCTCGCAAGTAGCTGGGATTACAGGCGCAGGCTACCACGCCCGGTTAATTTTTTGTATTTTTAGTACAGACCGGGTTTCACCATGTTGGCCAGGCTGGTCTTGAACTCCCAACCTCAGGTGATTTGCCCATCTCGGCCTCCCAAAGTGCTGGGATTACAGGTGTGAGCCACCGTGCCTGTCCCATCAAATCTTTCTAAAGGCATTTTTTCCAAAGTGAGTATCTGAATAAGCACATTATTCAGGTAGTGAAAACCAATGCTTAGTGGGAATTTTTTTTGGTCTCAATTACTCAAAATTTATTCTCTCAAAAAAGGATGCTGGCTGGACACAGTGGCTGATACCCATAATCCCAGTACTTAGGAAGGCTGAGGCGGGAGGATCGCTTGAGCCCAGGAGTTTGAAACCAGCCTGGGCAACATAGTGAGACCCTGTCTCCACAAAAGAAAAAAAAATTTAAAAATTAGCCAGACATGGCGGCACATGTCTCTATTCCCACTACTACGGAGGCTGCGGTGGGAGCACTGCCTGAGCCCAGGAGGTTGAGGCTGCAGTGAGCCATGTTCGCAGCACTGTATTCCATGCCTGGGTGACAGAATGAGACCTTGTCTCAAAAAAAAAGAAAAGATGCTTATGGTTCTATTGTCTTTATCCCAATCTTCAGCATGGATCTGAATATAAATACCAAGAGATATTTCCCCTTTCTAACTATTAATAAAAACTGGAGGAGACTGCCTAATCCATATTTCTCTACCTCAGCAGTCTAAAGTTATTTAAAGGTTACTTACATGACTAGCAGCATTTCTTAAAGAAGCAATAGTATTTTCTTGAACTTTAGCCAGCCTGAAAAGAAGAAATACAGTTATCATAAACTACAGGAAAGATAAAGAAACAAATGTAATAAAGAGGCAAAGTGTATTTTCAACAATGGGAAACGGTACTTATTCTGTATTTTGAGGCCAATTTTGACATCCCCCAAATATGACTATGGCTGTCACTAGGAATTTATTCCTTAAATGCAAGCTCTAACAATGATAGATATTTACAAGCTGTATACCAACATAGCCAACACAACATACACTTGCCCTGTACTATGGACTTTTTTCTTGGAGCCATGCAAAGTGATCAGTAAAAATAATCCTTTTCAATGGCAGAAGAAATAGAGACATAGAAACCTGCTCCTTGCAGTACAGCCTCCAAAGGACTCACTACTGGCAGACTGTGGGGGAATGAGAAACAACCGACACACACGCAGGATAGAAGTATGGAAAATCTATTAATAATAAGAACAGAAAGGGGGAAAATCTATTGTTTAAGATGGGGCCTGAGAGGTTAGGTGCGGTGGCTCACACCTGTAACCCCAGCACTTTGGGAGGCTGAGGCAGGCAGATCACTTGAGCTCAGGAGTTCGAGACTGGCCTGGGCAACAAGGTGAGACCTGGTATCTATAGAAAAATACCAAAAATATAGCTGGGCATGGTACCACGTGCCTGTGGTTCCAGCCACTGGGGAGACTGAGGTGGAAGAATGGCTTGAGCTCCGGAAATTGAGGCTGCAGTGAGACAAGAAATGTGCCACTGCACTCCAGCCTGAACGACAGAAACCCTGTCTCAAAAACAAACAAACAAAAAAGGTGGGGGCGGGTGAGGGTCCTTCTTCCTTAAATGGTTTTTTATAGACTTTAAAATTTAAAAATCCTAATCGTCTCCACCGCATCACTTTAAAACAAAATGGAGAGGGATTAAAATTTACAGTAGAAAATCTGAGGCATGAGCTATAGCACTGGTAATTAAACAAACTTACAAAAGTAGAAGGGGAAGACAACTATTCCAGGCTACAATCTAATATCTGTTGAGAAGAGAGAGCATCTTTTGGTTGAGGTTCAAGTTAACTAATATTCCTTGAGTTTAATCACACTTTTCTAGACTTGGGATAATGCTGTCCAAACCCTTCCATTTTATAGATGCGGAAACTCAGACTGAGAGAGGGCAACACGTCAAAAGTAAGGACTACAATACAGACACACACACTGATGCTACCAAAGCTTTCTGCATCAAGCTTTCCTTCCTGTCTTTTAATTTTTAATGTCTTCCTCCTTATCAATTCAGTAGATATATTATAAAATTGACCAGAATCTTAAGGTTGGTCTCTAACTACAATTACCAAATTACATTAAATTCCCTTGGTAAAAAATAAAAATATCATTTCACCTTTGCTGAGAAAACCAGTATAACTCTATCAAACATGAGCTACACCAAATGCTAACCCTACTCAAATCTTCAACTTACTGGGCAGTTGTTGTAGAGTTTCCTGCACCTCGATGGCCAACATCCAATGGTGTTCTTGGCTTCCAATACTTGGAAAATGAAGACTTCATGTCACAAGTGTATCCTGGTAATGGCTTGATAATTATATAGTCAACTTTCATAGGAAAAAAGAGGGAGGAACAAAAACAAAAATTATTAAAAGGGCCATTATGAGCTGAATTATATTTAAATACCACTCAAGTCAGCTTTATCAGTTTCTATCAAACAACAACAAAAAAAATCAAGATTCAAAACTTTTAGAAAATGTAACAGACATGCTCCTTAAATTGATACCAAAGCAAATTATTAATTTCATCTTTATCATTATCAAATACTTAATTTGAAACTAATTAAAATTCCAACTTAACCCCTTGGGTTATTTGGCAGTGTCTTCAAACTTACCTCTCACTTTGCCTATTGTTTTCCTGGAATTTCTGCTCATGATGGGAAGAGTAAGAATTCCAGCACTCTTTCCACTCTCAGCAATGGTGGATGATAAGAGACAAGCTGTACCCACATGTCCAGGAAGGGCATCACCCTGAACTACGTGCTCACTGAGATCTTCCTGAAAAAATGAGATTTAAAATAATCTTAATTTTTAAACTTCTGTATTACATACATACATAATTTACATACATATATATATATCACCTATATATGAAATATGTATATGTATTTTTTTCATAAAAACTTCAATATTTTCGGCCAGGTGCAGTGGCTCACATCTGTAATCCCAGCACTTTGGGATGCCAATGCAGGCGGATCACGAGGTCAGGAGTTCGAGACTAGCCTGGCTAACATAGTGAAACCCCATTTCTATTAAAAATACAAAAAATTAGCCGGGCATAGTGGCACATGCCAGCAGTACCAGCTACTCAGGAGGCTGATGCAGGAGAAATGCTTGAAACCGGGAGGTGGAGGCTGCAGTGAGCTGAGATCGTGCCACTGCACTCCAGCCTGGACAACAGAGCAAGACTCCATCTCAAAAAAAAAAAAAATTCAATATTTTCAATTTAAAGATCAAAAACCTCACTTAAAGTCAACTGAGAATCTCTGGGCAGAACTGATAAGAAAGAGATACAATCAAATTTATATTCAAGTGACTTGATGTCTTCTCTATAATTAAATACATTTTCTTGTACAGTTTAAATATGTATGTATTTTCGAGACAGAGTCTCATTCAGTTTAAAGCACTGCTCGAAAATTTCTAATCACTTTTACGTTGTTTTAGGACTAAGATATATTTGTAGTGAATTTTTAACATATTCTCTAAAAACGTGTCTACACGGCCAGGCATGGTGGCTCACGCCTGTAATCCCAGCACTTTGGGCGGATCACAAGGTCAGGAGATCGAGACCATCTTGGCTAACACGGTGAAACCCCGTCTTTACTAAAAATACAAAAAAATTAGCCAGGCGTGGTAGCGGGCGCCTGTAGTCCCAGCTACTCAGGAGGTTGACGCAGGAGAATGGCATGAACCCAGGAGGTGGAGCTTATAGTGAGCTGAGATCACGCCACTACACTCCAGCCTTGGCGACAGAGTGAGACTCTGTCTCAAAAAAAAAAAAAAAAAAAAAAGGGTCTACACAAGAGTCATATAGGGATAGCAACTCTCTAGTAAACCAAATACTATACTCACTTTGAGATTACACTGGATATTTTATCAGCCTAGTCTATGAATAAAACACTATTACAAAAAATGCTAACCAAATTAAAGGGAAGGTAGGACATTCAAGAGTTTATTAAAAGGCAGGTTTATTAAAAGGAAGCAACAAGAAAACGTTCAGGCCAGGAGCGGAGACTCACACCTGTAATCCCAGCACTTCGAGGGGCCAAGGCAGGAGGATCACTTGAGCCCAGGAGTTCAAGACCAGCCTGGGCAACAAAGACCCTGTCTCAACAAAAAAAAAAGTTTTGTTTTTTTTTTTTATTTCTGAGACGGAGTCTTGCTCTGTCGCTCAGGCTGGAGCTCAGTGGCGTGATCTTGGCTCACTGCAACCTCCGCCTCCTGGGTTTAAGCAATTCTTCTGCCTTAGCCTCTCGAGTAGCTGGGATTACAGGCAAGTGCCACCACACCTGGCTAATTTTTGTATTCTTACTCCTGACCTCATGATCCGCCTGCCTTGGCCTCCCAAAGTGCTGGGATTACAGGTGCGAGCCACCGCACCCAGCCAAAAAAGTTTTTTTTTAATTAGCTGGGTGTGGTGGTACACACCTGTATCCCAATTACTTGGGAGGCTGAGGCAGGAGGATCACTGGTGCCCAGGAGGTTGAGGCTGCAGTGAGCCATGATCATGTCACTGTACTCCAGCCTGGGCAACACAGCAAGACCCTCTCTCCAGGAAAAAAAAAAAAAAAGAGAGAAAAAAGAAAAAGAAAGAAAGAAGTCATCAAAACTTCATATTTTTATGAGTCCCACAGATCTTACTGCTTAAGATTAGATTTTTTAAAATCCATCCTGAATTCTGTCCTTAAGAAATGGGCTGGGGGCTACTGGTGGTCAAGACATATTCGCTACCCTCCAAGATTTTAACTCTAATCTAGTATAAATGGGTGTGGAGGTGGAGCTAGAGGCTAAGAAAACCACTACATATCACTACTAAGCCAGGCCGACAGCAGTTAGGACCTTAGGGGATGTACCAAGTATTATGTATTGGGGAAATATGAACAGCCAGTGATCTGCAAGCACTAGTGTAAGTATCACATGTAGCTCCAGAAAGTTAGCAGCACAGACTGTCAATAACCTGGCACAAACTTTATAATTTCATTACATATTTACAATATCAAGTTGCAAGTCAGTCCCATCAACAAATCCTAATAAAGTACCTCAATAAACGACAGGCTTCATCGTAATGAGAACTCGATCACACTTCTTACACTGGTATGCCCGCCAAGAGGTAAAAACCCTGCCCTGGTCTCTATTTACTGCTCATGGTTCCTTTGGATACAATTCATTCACATTTAGATTTAGCAGACAGGCATCAAAGACATCTGGTCTTGATGTGAAACAGCAATACTGCTGTTCTCTTAATTATATTTTTAATAGTACTTGAAGATGACAACTCTAAGTTTTTTAAGCTTAACTGTACAGAGGAGCATAACTCTAAAAAGTTAGCTTTACACAAATTAGATTAAAATAAAAATCGAAACATACGTTAAAATAAGCTCGTCCCCTAAGTCTTTTAAGCTTAACTGTACAGAGGAGTGTACCTCTAAAAAATTAGCTTTACACAAATTAGATTAAAATAAAAATCAAAACATACGTTAAAATAAGCGTGTCCCTGCATTGTTTCTCAATCCCCTCACTGCAGTAACTACTCACTTCAAAAAAGTCAAAGATTAGTTCCAGGTTATCTGGTTCCATTGTCTGTATGCTGTACTCTGTCCAACGATCAGGCTGTAAGCCATAACCACACTCCGGCTGTGAATGCCTGCACTTGAACTCATTGTCGCTTATTAAGGATATCTCCAAGCTATTGGACATTTTGTGGAGTACAGTGGGAGATACCCTATCATCGTCATCTTCCTCCAGGCCTTCTAGTGTCAGCTTCACTCTATGTAATAAAAAAAAATAATAATGAGATGCAAGAAGTGGCAGAAACGAAAAACTCATACAAATGTTGCCTAAATTCTACATTTTAAAGTGCCCCCAAATATGCTAAATCTTCGGATAACAAAAATAACGCATTATGCAGAGACTACACATACTACAGGTTAAGGAATTAGGTGTGTTTTATAAAATATTGATGTTATTATCCACACATATTTTTGCAAAGTATTAAAATGGGATAAATGACCATTGTGCCTACTAAGGTTGTTGATTCTTTCATTAAAAAATAAATAAATCCAGGGCTGGGCCAATGGCTCACACCTGTAATCCCAGAACTGTGGGAGGCTGAGGCGGGAGGACTGCTTGAGCTCAGAAGTCTGAGACCAGCCTAGGCAACATGGTGAAACCCCACCTGCAAAAAATATAAAAATTATCCAGGCATGTGTCACATGCCTGTAGTCCCAGCTACTCGGGAGGCTGAGGTGGGAGGATCACTTGAGCTTGGGAGGTGGAGGTTGCAGTGAGCCGAGATTGCACCACTGTACTCCAACCTGGGTGATACAGCCAGATCTTCTCTCAAAAGAATATATATATAAAAAAAAATTAAACATATATAATATTCAAAAATTTTCTGTTGTGTGGAAAATTTTTCATTTTCAAGACACAGTAAAATTTAGAACACTGAAGAATATTTCCAAAAAATATTTTCTCTTTATGGCATTACGTAGCAGACAATCATTTCCATTATATCAATTTTTTCTTTTTTTCTGAGAGAGAGTCTCGCTCTGCCTGGAATGCAGGGCTGCGATCTCGGCTCACTGCAACTTCTGCCTCCTGGGTTCAAACGATTCTCCTGCCTCAGCCTCCCAAGCAGCTGGGATTACAGGCACCCGACACCACGCCTGGTTAATTTTTGTATTTTTAGTAGAGATGCGGTTTCACCATGTTGGACAGTCTGGTCTCAAACTCCTGACCTCAGGTGATCTGCCCACCTCGGCCTCCCAAAGTGCTGGGATTACAGGCGTGAGCCACCACGCCCGGCACATTGTATCAATTTTAAAACAAACTGCTGCTACACTATGAAAATTTAAATAGAAACTATAAAAATACATAAGCTTAGAAAACCACTTATCTATATAAACAAATTTTTTCTGGTTCTAAATGTAGAGATTAAGACTAACTGCAACAGTAGCAACCTGAGCGGGGATAAGTAGTTCACTATTACAAAGCCCTGTAGTTACCAGAATATGTAACATTATCCCAAACTGTGTAAACTTAAAGACTAAAACCAATTGAGTCTGAAATCTACAGCACTAGTTAAAAAAAATGGCCTAATAAACATATACATGGTCATACCTAAATCTAGATTTTTTTAGTTTTTTCTTGGTTATTGACACAGGAGGTTTTTCAGAATAATGCAAACGTAATCTTATTTCAGTCTGACACGTCAGCCATCCAGAATCCAGAGTTTCAACACCATCTGACAGAATAAATAGGAAGAACAGTAATTATTATACATTTTTTTAAACAACACAATAAGTACCTATATGCATTGATAATTCTAGTTCACACTGTTTTTTTTTTTTTTTTTTTTACCTCCAAAGGAAATACATTTTTTTAATGAGATCTAATCCATGATTTGTTTCCCAGACCCCTGCCTAAACCGTTGTTCATATGCAACCCAAAGGTTCCAAAGGTAAAAATCTGACGGAAAAGATCCTTTCAGCAAATAAGTATTTTTAGAATAACAATAAAAAAAGAATTAAATTCTTTTCTTTCTAAATATGAAAACAGGCCAGGCGTGGTGGCTCACGCCTGTAATCCCAGCACTTTGGGAGGTCAAGGCAGGCAGATTACGAAGTCAGGAGATCGAGCCCATCCCGGCTAACACGGTGAAACCCTGTCTCTACTAAAAACACAAAAAATTAGCCGGGCGTGGTGGCGGGCGCCTGTAGTACCAGCTGCTCGGGAGGCTGAGGCAGGAGAATGGCATGAACCCAGGAGGCGGAGCTTGCAGTGAGCCAAGATCACGCCACTGCACTCCAGCCTGGGCAACAGAGCGAGACTCCGTCTCACAAAAAAAAAAAAAAAAAAAAAAGAAAAGAAAAGAATCCCAAAATAATGAATCATTGTGAACAGACAGATTTAGAATACATATTCCAAAGGCCTTTAGAAAAGATCTTGGTTCTATCAATACCATCTTTGAAAAAAATCTAAAAGGAATAAACTCATTTTTTTTTGAGACAGAGTCCTGCTCTGTTGCTTAGGCTAGAGTACAGTGGTGTGGTCTCAACTCACTGAGGACTCCATCTCCCAAGTTCAAGTGATTCTCACGCCTCAGGCTCCAAAGCAGCTGGGATTATAGGCATACACCATGCCCAGCTAACTTTTGTATTTTTAGTAGAGACAGGGTGTCACCATGCTGGCCAAGCTGGTCTCAAACTCCTGAACTTCTGACGTCAAGTGATCCGCCTTCCTCAGGCCTACCAAAGTGCTGGTATTACAGGTATGAGCCACCTCACCCTGCCCACATTCACACTGTAATAATACACTGAGGTTACCTAACACTGGTACTCTTCTCCCCAAAGCAAATACACAGGTAGTCTTAAATTCTTCATTAAAATATAACTTTTATATAAAATAGGGAGGGAAATTAAATGAATATTAATAATTAGCTATGCTGTCACAGCACAAATAAATTAAAATATTCATACTGAATCCATGACTGAAATAATACAAATCTATTTCAGAAAGAGCACATGGTCCAAGATAGCATCTAACCTAGCAACTGTTCTACTAGGGATCACTGTTACACTTCCAAAGCGTCTTTTTAGATATTTAGCTGCAACTAGTTATGCCACTAGTCCTGGGGGTCTGAGATATCAGAAGGTAAGAACAGAACTGTGAGTCAATTCCATATTCTCAAATTTATATATTCTGCCATAAATACACTGCATGATCGTGACAACACTGTTAGTATTAACTTGAAGCTACTCACCTACTTAATATAGGTAATAAAATTTTCATAAATAACAGAGAAACTGTCAGCTGTTTTGGACCTAAGCTTTTTCATAAACAGGGTTAAAATAAATACCAAGAAACTTCTCTCCTTAGAAATTCTCTCCTAACTTAAGAATGCTTAATAACTGTGGGACTTTAACCTTTTCTTTTCCAGAAAAGACAAAGTGAGACCATGCATTACAGCTCAAGCAAAAACTACTATTCCATAAAGCACTCCAAAACATGTAGTGTAAATACTACTTATGAAAGTAATAAAGACTGTAATAGAAACACTTAACACTAAAGCTATTCAAGTATTGTACACTATTTTCTGATGTAATATAAACAATCTCAAACAAAATCAAGGAAAAGATGTCAAATTCCTATTTAAATACTGCCAGAGCATGTTCATTTCTACCATACATAAACACATATACCTAATAAAAACCACAACCAAAACATTCAGGCCTGTTCTTTCCTGTGCTCGGCAGGAAAGCAAACTGGTTATCAGCAATTTATCTCTGATTCAGAGTCAGTACAAACACAATTCCGCCCACCCTCTTTCCACCTTTTGACTCCTACAGTACAGCATCCAAAATGAGGATGCAGGCCGGGCATGGTGGCTTACGCCTGTAATCCCAACACTTTGGGAGGCCAAGGCAGGCAGATCACTTGAGGTCAGGAGTTTGAGACCAGCCTAACCAACACAGCAAAGCCCGATCTCTAGTAAAAATACAAAAATTAGCCAGGTGTGAATGGCACTCACCTGTAGTCCCAGCTACTCAGCAGGCTGAGGCAGGAGAATTGCTTGAACCCAGCTGGTGGAGGCTGCAGTGAGTGGAGATTGCGCCACTGCATTCCAGCCTGGGTGACAGAGCAAGACTCCATCTCAAAAAAAAAAAAAAAAAGAGAATGCAGTTTAATATAACAGCCCTGATACACTGTAAGAATTCCAGCTGGTTGCGGTGGCTCATGCCTGTAATCCCAGCACTTTGGGAGGCTGAGGCAGGAGGATCACCTCAGGTTGGGAGTTCAAGACCAGCCTGACCAACATGGAGAAACCCCGTCTCTACTAAAAATACAAAATTAGCTGGGCATGGTGGCACACGCCTGTAATCTCAACTACTCAGGAGGCTGAGGCAGGAGAATCGCTTGAACCTGGGAGGCAGAGAGTGCGGTCAGCCAAGATTGTGCCATTGCACTCCAGCTTGAGCAACAAGGGCGAAAACGCCATCTCAAAAAAAAAAAGAAAAAAAAGAAGAAGAATAATTCCAGTCACCCAGCGGGGGATGGTGGCTCACACCTGTAATCCTAGCACTTTGGGAGGCTGAGGCGGGTGGATCACTTGAGGTCAGGAGTTTCAGACCAGTCTGGCCAACATGGCAAAACCTTGTCTCTATTAAAAAAAAAATACAAAACTTAACTGGGCATGGTGGCAGGAGCCTATAATCCCAGCTACTCAGGAGCCTGAGGCAAGAGAATCTCTTGAACCTCAGGGTCGGAGGCTGCAGTGAGCCAAGACTGCGCCACTGCACTCCAGCCTGGGTGGGCGGGGGTAAGAATTCCAGTCACTGAAGATAATTAGAATTCTTAGGATATGGTATTTGCTAAAACAGAAAATACACAAATAACACTTTCAACATATTCAGAAGTTAAAGCATTTTCTACTCTATCTCAAATTAACTTAAACATTCAGCCAGAATTACTAGAACACTCTGGTTAGTCTGAATTTTACAGTATATGCAGATATACAAACACACAAAATTCACAAACTTAGTCTTAAGTGTAACATTTCACACTTTAGATATTTAGAAACATTAATGTAATTTCAAATATAAAAGAGGTAAAAGGCTACATTAGCAGTTCAGTATACTACACACTTTAAATTATATAACATTATACACCTGAAATTGCTAGTCAAATGAAAACCAAAAGGATAACATTTTAAAGCGCAAGAATTATATTAGAAACTACTTACTATTTAACAGAAGGGATTTGTTTTTTGGATCTAGTCTCTATTTTCAAAATCATACTACAGTCATGCATTGCTTAACAATGAAGGTAAGTTCTGAGAAATGTGTCATTAGACGATTTCATTGTTGTGGGAACATCAGGGAATGTACTTACACAAACCTAGATGGTGTGGCCTGTTGCTCCTAGATTCCAACACTGTACGGCATACTGAATACTACAGGCAACTACATAACACAATGGTAAGCATTTGTGTATCTAAACACATCTACACATAGAAAACATAATGTGCTGTACTATAACGTGTGCTACGTTACGACAGCCATGTCACTGGGCGACAGGCATTTTTCAGCTCCATTATACTCGTATGAGACCGCTGCTGTATGTGTGGTCTGTCTTTGACCAAAACATCGTTATGCAGCACATGACTGTATGTTCTATTTTCCTGTGCTATATACTTCCAATGAAACGTAAAGTAACATCTCAATCATTTCAGTAAACATTTAAATAAGTCAGTCTCACTTACTGTGGATTCCAAATTGTCCATCGTCAATAATAATTTCGCTTTCTAGAATTTAAGGAAAATAGAAAATTTAGTTAAAACTCTTGATGCACACTCAATGAACAAGAGAAATTACCCACCTTAAAGATCATTTATAATATTAAATCTACAGCTTAAAAGCAGCCCAAGGTGAATAAGCATATTTATTGTAGCCCTCAATAAAGAATTCCCTTTAAAGGAGGCTAGCAAACGGTAATAGTTCTTATACACTTTGTTGATTATCCATTATGTTAAAAGGAAGAAAAAGAAAACTCTTCAGAAAGGTGCTCTAGAAGCACTGGGATTAACTTCTACACTAACCAATGTACAAGACTCACAGGTTGCTGGACCATGATAACTCCTTGATTTTCAAACCAAAGGTCTTGGCACAATTAAAATGCTTATTCGTATGTAGTGCATATTCTGAACTTGTCTCAAATGTAATTCTCCTCATATCCCAACTATTCGCTACTGCCAGTTAAAAGCTTTACTTTACAAACAGCGTGAACTTACCTGTATGTACAGAGCTGTGAGGAACTACCAAAAGAATAAATGCTAGCACATCCCCTTCTCCTAACAGAAATTTCAACTCAATGAGAAAAGCTGTAAAGCCCCACCCCTTTGAGTAAAATACAATTTATCTTCCTTGCCTACTTCCCTTCCCAGTTTACTTTAAACATTAGTCTGAAATACTTGCAAAATGGATGTGACAATTCCTAATAATGATTCTCTGGTAACGTTCACACAGCTTTTAAGTTCAAAAGTTATATTTCTCAAAGTATACATTCCTTTCTAAAAGACAAACAAAACCATCCCACTTCTCATAATAAAATATATTTAACTGCAAGATGCTTTAAAATACAATTTTTTTAAAACATTCAATACCTAGTAAGTTCCAACCTCAGTATGGGAATATTATAATTTTAAGTATACTGTCATAAAAATCCTAAATACAGTATCAAAAATGTATTAAAACATACAAAAAGAAAATCCAATAAAGAGGATGGAATGAGATACTGTTTAAACGAGATGTGTCCTTACTCCGGGGTAAAGCAGAAACTCCCACTGCTTTCTAATTTAAACCAGAAAACTAGCATCCAGTTATCTTTCAATTTTAACTTTACCTAGAAACTAAAAGATATGTTTCTCAGCACTGAGTCAATTTATAGATGAATACATGTGGGTAATTTAATGTATGTGAAATGAACTTCAAATTCTATTTTCAATATGGACAAGGAAATTCAAAAATACTTGTATGAAGAGAAATGCCATATTAAAGAATAAGAAAAGTGGATAATGTGTTTAAAAGAAAACAACTTTCTGAGTAGCAATTCTAGCAGAGCCAGCAGGGAATTTAAGAAATTCGAATTCATTCATACAAGTTTATTCAAGTATTTACCAGTTTCTCAAAAAAAAAAAAAAAAAAATTAAGAAGAAAAGAAAAAATAGAATAACTTACTCTATTAATATTCAAAGCTAAAAATTTAAGAATCTTTGTTTTGGATTAATTTTTTCTTCAAATGTTCTCTAAGCCTGGGCAAGTAAACAAATAGAGCCATGGATGCTCGGTCAAGAAGAATGCTATCTTACAAACTTTCTAACCATTCCAAATGAAAGTAAATATTTCATAAACTAATCTAACCCAAGAAAACAAAAATAACTAGGTAAACATTTATAATAAAGTTTATTTTAAAAGGCAATTAAAAACTGTTCAGTTTTGAAAGATCCATGAAATGCTCAGTGAAATTTGTAGCACTGACAATGCATTGACCTTAAACTTTAGAATAAAAATTTATTAAATCCCACTAAGCCATTGTGCAGCATATTAGTAACTTTATGCATATGCCTCAAACAGATGCAGTTAATGCCCATACCTAAAGGGGTTATTGATCGTGGTTGTAGATGAGTCTCCCACTTGTGAACTATCACTTGACATGGACCACCGATAGTCTGCAATTTAAAAGTTAAACGTCTGCAATAATTTCTTATATCTTATTTTCTACCCATGACTCCATTAGATGTCTGTGGCCTAAATCTTATACTAAATATGAGACCAAAAGATTCATCTTATTATCAATATTATATGCCAAAAGTCAAGAATGTACCAGATCACAAAACACGATGAAATGCTGGAAGAAAATTAGAGGCAGTAAACAAAGAAAAATGAGATGAACTGGCACACAGAACTGTCTCAAACCCATTTCTAAATCTGCCTACAATATTCAATTGTTTCAAAGAAATTTTCATTTTTAACTGATATTAATTCTTAAGATAAATATCAAATATACTTTCTTTGGTATGTCAGACATCAATGAGGTATTGCTAGATAAGTATGTACCTCCTGCTCTATGCATTTAGAAAAAGCCTACGATAGTAAAAATAGTAGGAACAAGTACTGCAAGAGCAACTATCACAGGCTACTCAAGGAACTAACAAGCATAATAAAGTTCTTTATTACATTTAATTAAGAATACTAAGTGAAAAACAGGAAGATTTCTCATATCATAGGAACCAGTGTTTCTAAAGAACACAGGAAATTCTAGAAGGGACACGTGGCCAGGTAAACTTGAAGAGCAAGTGTGATAAAAGAGGAACTAACATCCAGTTCCATTCTTATGCCTTAGTCTAAAATCTCATACAGTGTGACAATTCCTCATACTGTTTTCCATTATCAAGTTCCCCTACTAAAAAAGAACATAAAGTTATGTGTTGATAACACATACAATAGTGAATAACCATGCAAGGTTCCCTGAGTATACCTAAAAGACTAAAATTTAAGTGTTCTAATTTTCCTTTTATTTTTAAAAAGAAACTCACTAGTTGTAATTACATGCTGAAATAAAACTCTTAAATACAGATTTTGGAAGCACATTTTCAAACTATATCTTACAAGGTATTTTATTCGTTATATGTTCTGTGAAGAAATTTAATTAAATACAGAGAAGGAAAAAGAAAATACAAAACTCACCCATATCATACCATTTAGGGATAATCACTATCAACATTTTCACATATAATCTTTGAGCCTTTTTCTAGGCATTATATTACACATACTCTTTTTTTTTTTGAGACAGAGTCTTGCTCTGTCGCCCAGGCTAGTGTGCAATGGCATGATCTTGGCTCACTGCAACCTTGCCTCCTGAGTTCAAGCAATTCTCCTGCCTCGGCCTCCTGAGTAGCTGGAATTAAAGGCACGTGCCACCACACCCAGTTAATTTTTGTATTTTTAGTAGAGACAGGGCTTCACCATGTTGGCCAGGCTGGCCTGGAACTCCTAACCTCGTGATCCGCCCACCTCAGCCTCCCAATGTGCTGGGATTACAGGTGTGAGCCACTGTGCCCAGCCTATACATACTCTTAAAAAGCCTAGACATAAAAGCTTCTCTATTATCTTTAGAAGGCATTAATAATGGACTAAAATATTCTCCTATACTTTCCATAGGATTTTAATATTGATTAAATTTGATAATAAGCCAAACAATAACAAATATGTAACAAATTAGGCAAATTATTAAGTATTAAATGCAAGAAATAGTCCTGTCACTTAAAATAAGCAGGCTAAATTCTTTTCTGAAATCCTCAAACTTCTGAAGTTTAAAAACTAAAATAGTACTATATATTTCTTCAAATCATTAATTCTGGGATACTAAATAAAATTATCTTTTTCTCTAGCTAAATACTTCCCTGCTATAACAGTTCACCTTAATTGGTAGACTGCGTAGATTTTTAAAAAATGTAATGTGAAATTGCTCTTTTAAAAATATGGTGACTTTCATATCCATTATACTAAAAAGAAAATCAATTTAATTCTAGATGATGTTTACTATAATATTTTTCCTGAAACATTTTTTAAATGTGTTTTTTAGACATCAAACTTTCTAAACCTCAAAAGTTGCAAATATAGGCCAGGCGTGGTGGCTCATGCCTGTAATCCCAGCACTTTGGGAGGCCGAGGCAGGCAGATCACTTGAGGTCAGGAGTTCGAGACCAGCCTGGCCAACACGGTGAAACCCCATCTCTACTAAAAATATAAAAATTAGCTGGGCATGGTGGCACATGCCTGTAATCCTAGGTACTTGGGCGGCCAAGGCAGGAGAATCCCATGAATCTGGGAGGCAGAGGCTGCAGTGAGCTGAGATCATGCCACTGCACTCCAGCCTGGAATATAGAGCGAGACTGTGTCTCAAAAAAGAAAAAGAGAAAGAAAAAGAAAAGGGTGCTATGAATATAATATTAAATGTCAAAAAGAGATACAGTTGGCATAGCAGAGAGTTTGTTTTAATTCAGATGTCAGGGGAACTTTATAGACTATTGACAGCAGTATCTTTAATCAGGTAAGAATAGTCCTTTGGATTAAATTTGATAGGGAACATATTTTAGTAGCAATTTTAACAACTCCACTCTCATCTACCCACTACTCAACTGCATAAAACTACCTAGACTTGAAGAGAGTAGCATATTTGAGGAACAGTCCAAAGGGCCAGGTAAACAGATGACAGAATTATGTCTATCATCATTCAGACTACAAACACACACTGGTTGGTAAACTGTTACAATATAGAAAAAAAAGAACCTAGTTTTAAAATACACTGAATTCCCAAAGTTGTTAAACCTACTTTATTAAACTTTAGAAGGCAATCAAATTTTCAGCTTTACTTCCTTAAAAAAAAATTAACAGGCCAGGCGTGGTGGCTCATTCGTCTAATCCTAGCACTTTGGGAGGTCAAAGCGGGTGGCTCACCTGAGGTCTGGAGTTAAAGAACAGCCTGACCAACATGGAGAAACCCTGTCTCTACTAAAAATACAAAAATTAGCTGGGCACAGTGATGCCTGTAATCCCAGCTACTCGGAAGGCTGAGGCAGGAGACTCACTTGAACCCGGGAGGTGGTTTGCAATGAGCTGAGATCGCACCACTGTACTCCAGCCTGGGCAACAACAGTAAAACTCCACTTCAAAAAAATAAATAAATAAAAACTAACAACTGAGCATTGGGAAATTCAGAATCTTAGCGATAACTCCAAAACATGCAATCCTTTTATTTATTTATTTTTTAATCCTGGTCTCATTGTACATGCAATACTTTCTAATATATTATCTGTAATAACTTATTCTTTAAGATCTACGAAAAGAAAACAGTTCTCAAAGAAAACATTCTGACAAAGTCTGCCAAAATTTTAAGCTTTTTGGAGTAACATGGGAGATAGATCTTTGGAGAAAAAAGTAATGATGTCAATCTAAGACAATATTCCATTAACAGTACTGGCAGAGTTATTTCACAATTTAGTATACATAATGTCAGACGACTGCAGAAATGTTTCCAAACATGCATATTAACAAAAATATTTTTAAAAATTTATTCCCACAAGAGTAAGTCTTCATGATTGTTTTCTTAAACAGTTACTGACATCACTCAGTTATACCAAGCACTGAGAGAAATAAATAAGACTATCCAATATGTAGATTGGAAGTTTGTTTTTTAACAAATCACCAAGCAAAATTATTAGCTAGCCATGTAATATCACTGCTTGCATATATCACAAATTTTTAAAACTTTTACTGATTGTTATCCTTCCACAATTTTGAAAACAAACTGAATGTAAAGGGGGGGGTCTAAGGAATCAAGGCTGCGTGTGGTGGCTCCTGCCTGTAATCCCAGCACTCCGGGAGGCTGAAGCAGGTGGATCACCTGAGGTCAGGAGTTCGAGACCAGCCTGGCTAACATGGCGAAACCCTGTCTCTACTAAAACAATACAAAAATTAACCAGGCATGGTGGTTGCATGCCTGTAATCCCGGCTACAGATTGGGAAGCTGAGCCTCCCAAGATTGATTCTTCCGGAGGCTGAGCCAGAAGAATCACTTGAACCCAGAAGGCGGAGGTTGCAGTGAGCCGAGATCGCGCCATTGTACTTCAGCCTGGGCGACAGAGCAAGAGTCCATCTCAAAAAAAAAAGAAAAAAAAAAATCTCTATTTTTAGTACAACCAGTAAAAGAAATAGTCACCTAGGCATGAGTAAAGCAAAGGAAGCTAGGCCAACAGACTCTCTGAGAATGTTCAAATCTCAAGTTAACAGCTGACAGTATTTACCATTCAGAAGAATTTTAGATACTAATAAACGATTGTACAAAATGACAAACTAGACTATTCTGAAAATAAACAATTATCTATCGCAGGTGACTGATCATCTTGTTAAAGGACTTAAAACTCAAGGGAGATAGAGGTCAAAATAAGACAGTTTGCAATGAATCTAAGTGAATGTTAGCAACTATGAAAGTCAGAAACATAGACATGTGCTGAAAAAGAAAGATGTATTTCTACAAAAATGAAGGAAAAATTTCAAAGGATATAATGAAAAACTGGCTAACATTTCACTATAAGGAAACATCCCTAATTCTACCCACAAGCAAAGAGGGGTTAACACGGAAAAAAAAATGTTGAAATTACATGTTAATTCAAAAAGTATCTTTGGTGAAGATGTGACATCAGGACTATCTGCAGATTCATACCAATGTTTTCATTCCAGGAATACTCACTACTTTTGTGTGCTATGTTCAAATAAGATAATATTTTGTTTTGTCATCTGTGAAATTATTTTAAAATGTAACATATTAACACCTTATCCTAATTCACAAAGAGAATATGTAGCTGTGAAAAAGTGAGAAAAAGGATTTCAGGACTCTTCTAAACTAAAAGGAATATGCCAGAAAAAGCAATGCATGGGAGAAAAATATGAATGATAAAATTTCATTTACTCAATAAAATTTTGCAACGAAAGGATCTAAAAATCTATAGCTCAAACCTTTTGTTTTATAGATGAGGAGGCTAAAGCCTAAAGGTCAACTGGCTTGTTCATAATCGCAAAAACTTTTAGCTTTAGTTCCAAAACTGCCTGGGTAGATTACCTCCTAAAACTTTCAACCCAGTAACATTAACCTTTCTCCCATTTCAGCTTTTTAATGCTTTCATTATTTATTTTCCTATCATTTTTTATATTTGTAACATTATGTATTCCAATAATTTACATCATTTCACAATTTAAACTGCCTTGCACATTACTTCTATTATTTGACAATGTACAACTAGATAAAGTTTCCTAATACTTCTATTAAAAATGCTTTATTTAAAAAGCGCCACCGACTTTTTTAAAGTGTCACATTAAGCTGGCATGTGGAGAAAAAAACTGTAGCCATATGCATGGGATTTTATGTAGCTATTTACTCGATTCCATGAAAAACATACTTACCGTGGCAGCCCCTGCATCACACGGTACATGTGTACACGATACAGAGCACCTACTTAAAGAAACACACTCACCAACACATACTGTAAACTTTTGCAAGTATTACAAGGGGAAAAACTTGTTTTTACTGTTAAGCAGACTTCTTGCCAATTTTTTCAAAAGGTATTTTGGACTGATCTGCTGCTTTTGGTTACATTTTCAATGAAGAGGATAAATACTTAGGTTGGCTTAATTTGACCTGTGTTGACAATAGTCTTACTTTAGAAAACTATGCCCAAATAACTCATTATCATCTTTCTCATCCATATTCCCCTTTCTAAGTAAAATTTAGTTGGTTTCACATATTACAAAGCTAAACTTCATACACCAGGATCCTCAGGTAAGCCTGCTGTGTCTATGACCTACGTATTTATACATAATTGCTTAAGTTATACTAAAGAACTTTACCATGATGCATAACCCCATGCCAAATCAATGAGATGCCCTTTTCTTAAGTTAAAGTGAAACCATTGTCAAGAAAAGCCAACACAATGATCAACCACAATGTAATTTAAGTTCAATTACTGGGTATTCACAAAATATTCTTGGAATAAGAAACGTAATAGGTGCAAAAGACAGCTAAAGTGGGTTTGTCATTTTTTTCTCTTTTCTTTGTATAATGGTGGCTAAGAGAACGAGGTAACAGTGGCTGCTTGCATTTTTCACATGTAACAAAAACACTTAATGACTCCCAAAGAAAATACATTTTTTAACAAGATCTAATCCATGATTTGTTTTCTAGACCCCTGCCTAAACCCTTGTTCCTATGCAGCCCAAGGGTGTCAAAGGTAAAAATCTGAAGGAAAAGAATCCTTTCAGCAAATAAGTATCTTTAGAATAAATGGAAAAGGATTAACTTTTTTTTCTTTTCTGAATATGAAAACAATCCCAAAATAATGAATTGTGAACAGGCAGATTTAAAATAAATAATCCCAAAGGCCTCCAGAAAAGATAGGGGTCTATCAATAATCTTTGAAAAAATCTAAAAAGAATCAATTAAATTTTGATCAGAGTTAATACAGCCACTAAGAGATGGCTGCTGTGAAATAATTTTTTTAATTACTCACTTAAAACAGGCTATATACTTCTCTAAATGTATTTACACCACACAAGGATTAAAAAACAAAACCAAAAGTAAAACCTCTGCAAGTGGTCCCTAACTAGTTTACAAAAGTTACTGAAAATGTACACTTATAGAGAACACATTAAAACCAATTTCATAAGAATATTGCAGAACATACTTACTACGTCTTTTTAAAATTCCATGGCAGACATCATCTGCCTCTGAAGTGGCTACTTCCTTGGTTTTGGTAAATTTTATTAATCAAGAGTTCTATTCCTTATTTGACCAAAGCAAATGCATTTTAATTTGAACGTTTTCAAACTTAAGTGAGTTGCTTTTGAAGGAAGTGCTAAAGAAATTGGAAACTAGATAAAGAAAACATACCTTTGGTTCTAAAAAGTACCCTTTGAAGTAGCGATACTGAACTGATACTCCTCTACTGAGTACAATGGTTGCTTTCCATAACATGCTGTGAAGAAAGAAAATTAAAAGCAGCAGCATCAATATCAAACTACAGTGCATAAAGACTTCTTAATTCACAAAAACCCTCAAATAAAACATGTGACCAATATCACTCATTTATTCCTACACAAAATTTTACAGGCCTACTCTGTGGCAATGGGAACACAGGAGTATATATTGCAGAAACAGCCTCATCTTCAAAGAGCTTCCTTTGCTGTGTGGGTAGATAGAAAAATAACCAAAAAAGATAGACACAAGGAAGTTTTGGAGGAGGCTTTTAAAAGGAAGGAAGGTTTTAATGAGGAAGCGCTGTCTGAGCTGAGATCTACATGATGAGAAGGAACCAGCCATATAAAGAGCCAGGATAAGTTTCCAAACAGAAAATTCAGGTCATACAAAAGTGGAAGCCACAGTCAGAATCTTCTCTGACTTCCCATTTAGTGAGGGATGTTACATGGCTGATAAGAGACTTTGGGTCACAGCTTTTGTGTTACAAATGAGAGATAAACATGAATTACACTCCTGTTCTTGACTATCCCTTATTCTAAACTGTTCTACCCAGGCTCTGGCTATTCCTTAGACAAGCAGTCAGAACCTGTACCTTGTTTCAGGCCAGTGTCTTTCTCTGAACTATGTTATTCTAACAGAAACTAAAGATTTGACTCAATAGCTGCCTTAAGGTCAAGAATTCACTACAATTCATTACTGTAACTGATTTTTAGCTTCAAATAATAAACTAGTGGTATCCAAAGCATGGTCCCAGATCATCATTGGCAGCTGGGAGCTTCTTAGAAATGCAAATTCTCAGGCCCCACTCAGACCTACTAAATTAGGAACTCTGGGGGTGGGGGCCCAGTAATCTGTATTTTAACAAGCCTCCAGGTAACTTTATTTTTATTTTTATTTTTTTTTGAGATGGAGTCTCGCTCTGTCGCCGAGACTGGAGTGCAGTGGCGCGATCTCGGTTCACTACAAGATCCGCCTCCCAGGTTCATGCCGCTCTCCTGCCTCAGCCTCCCCAGTAGCCGGGACTACGGGCACCCACCACTATGCCTGGCTAATTTTGTTTTTGTATTTTTAGTAGAGATGGGGTTTCACTGCATTAGCCAGGATGGTTTCAATCTCCTGACCTCATGATCCGCCCGCCTCAGCCTCCCAAAGTGCCGGGATTACAGGCGTGAGCCACCATGCCCGGCCACCTCCAGGTAACTTTTATGAACACTTTGAGAATCCCTGTCATAGACCATTAACCAAACCTTAATTCAGTATGAGTAGTTTAACCCTACCTGGTTCTGCTAAGACAGGTTTTAGGGCATTGTCCTCACTCTGATACAATCTTAGCTCCTAAATTAAATACAGATATAGCTCACTGTATTGCACTTTATTATACTTCACAGATACTGTGTTTTTTACAAATTGAACGTTTGTGGCAAACCTAAGTCCAGCAAGTCTATCAGTGCCATTTTCCCAACAACATGTACTTACTTCGTGTCTATGTTACAGTTTGGCAAATCTCATGTTTCAAACTTTTTTGTTATTATTATATCTGTTACGGTGATTGCATGCTACAGAAAAATCTTTCAATGAAAGGAACGGTTAATCAATGTGGTAAACCTCAATTTTTTTTTTTTTTTTCCTTTTGAGATGGAGTCTCGTTCTGTCGCCCAGGCTGGAGTGCAGTGCCATAATCTTGGCTCACTGCAAGCTCCGCCTCCCGGGTTCACGCCATTCTCCTGCCTCAGCCTCCCGAGTAGTTGGGACTACAGGCGCCCGCCACCATGCCCGGCTAACTTTTTGTATTTTTAGTAGAGACAGGGTTTCACCATGTTAGCCAGGATGGTCTCGATCTCCTGACCTCATGATGCGCCCGCCTGGGCCTCCCAAAGTGCTGGGATTACAGGCGTGAGCCACCACACCCAGCCCATTGTTTTATTTTAAGAAATTGACACTGTCCTTCAACCTTCAGCAACCACGACTCTGATCAGTTAGCAGCCATCAACATCGAGACAAAACTCTCCACCAGCAAAAAGATTGCAATTCACTAAAGGCTCAAATGATTGTATCATTTTTTAGCAATAAAGTATTTTTTAATTAAGGTATGTACATTTTTAAAAATCACTGCTTTAAACAAACCAACATGGCACATGTATACATATGTAACAAACCTGCACATTGTGCACATGTACCCCAGAACTTAAGGTATAATAAAAAATAAATAAATAAATAAATAAATAATAAATAAATAAAAATCACTGCTTTAAAGCAAGAATAGCAAATGCTGCCAGGCATGGTGGCTCACAACTGTAACCCAGCACTTTAGGAGGCTGAGGTGGGCGGATCACAAGGTCAGGAGTTCAAGACCAGCCTGACCAACATGATGAAACCACATCTCTACTAAAAATACAAAAATTAGCCGGGCGTGGTGGCATGCGCCTATAATCCCACCTACTCAGGAGGCTGAGGCAGGAGAATCGCTTGAACCCGTGAGGCCGAGGTTGCAGTGAGCCCAGATCACACCACTGCACTCCAGCCTGGGCGATAGAGTGAGACTCCATCTCAAAACAAAAACAAAAACAAAAAAAGAATAGCAAATGCTTGGCACATGTTCTCTAATTTTCCCCAATAAACCTCAGAATTCTTTTCAACAGAGGTTTCCAGACAGACTCTTCCAATTCAGAATAGAAAGTTGCCATTTCTGCTACCCCAAAAGGAAAAAAAAAGGGGGGGGGCAAATTCCCAGTACTACCTCATCTATAAAACAGTCAGTTGGAACATGTGAAACTAGCCCCAGATGTGCAGAGTAGAATTAGTAATAAGCTTTGAAAACTGTGCTGCAGCCACTCTCTCAGTCATTATTTCTCAATTTCCAGGATCTAGGTATGTGTACTTTTTTTCAAGTCCTCCCAAGTGATTCTAATGTGATCCCTGGTAAAGAACCACTAAATGAAAATAAGAGATAAAGAAAGCAAAGCAGCGAGAGTCTTTTTACTCCACTTGTCTAAGCAAACGTGGCAAATTTAAGAATGAACCAGAACCCAGGCTTACACCCAGAACGTTGGGAGGGTGGGGCAGGAGGGAAGCTTGAGCCCAGGAGTTCAGGAACAGCCTGGGTCTCAACATAGTGAAACCTCATCTCTATAAAAAAAATTTTAATTAGCTGGGCATGATGGTGTGCACCTAGCTACTCAAGAGGCTGAGGCAGGAAGATCACTGGAGCCCAGGAGTTTGAGGTTAGAGTGAACTGAAATCACGCCACTGCACTCCAGCCTGTGTGACAGAGTGAGATCCTGTCTAAAAAAATGTTTAAAAGGCTGGGCACAGTGGCTCAAGCCTGTAATCCCAGCACTTTGGGGGGCCGAGATGGGTAGATAACGAGGTCAGGAGATCGAGACCATCCTGGCTAACACAGTGAAATCCCGTCTCTATTAAAAAAATACAAAAAAAAATTAGCCGGGCATGGTGGCGGGCGCCTGTAGTCCCAGCCACTCGGGAGGCTGAGGCAGGAGAATGGCATGAACCCGGGAGCGGAGCTTGCAGTGAGCCAAGATCGCGCCACTGCACTCCAGCCTGGGCGACAGAGCAAGACTCTGTCTCCAAAAAAAAAAAAAAAAAAAAAAAATTCAAAGAAAGAATCAGCACTGTTTGGTGAAGACAAAATAATCTGATGAAATTAAATCAAAACCAGGAAAGACGGATAGTCATGTGGTAGTTTAGTGCAACTGCCTAATTCTGAATTGCCCTTGTATCTTTCCCAAAATACCATAAAATCTACAAGGAGGGCAAATGAAACCACAAGTGACCCACATCTTCAGCAGTATTAGGAAACGATACCATGACCTTCAAGTTATCTATAAGTAGAAAAAAATTCCAGGAAAGCTCTAGCTGCTATGCGCCTGTGGGTAGGGAGAGCTGGTAAGAGAAAGCTTAAGACGCTCCCTGAAAGAGAGGGGCACAGCAGACTTAGATGTAGAGCACATTAAAATTCCAAAGAAACACAATTCTAAAACTCATGAATATTGTCTAAAGGCACACGGATTTCTGTGTCATCTACTCCCTTCTCCTTGTAAAACACTGTTTATCTGCCACCTGTGAATCAGCTCTATTTCATTGTACATGAGCAACATATGAACAACTGGTCCTCTTAAAGTTGTTAAGTGTCTTATCCTGTTCATATCTTTTTGACCAAATTGGCTGAAACTGACTTAGGACAGGCAAGGGTGTGTTTTAGAGACAAGTTCAGAAAGCTAAGAGGTTTCACTTCAGACCAGAGTGGCTGATCTGAAAATTAAAGAAAAAACAGCCACTTGAAGGAAATACTAGTCTTTGAAAGACTAGTAAAGAATATATACTACTTAAATAATACAATTTACCAATAGAACTCTTATAAGAAGAGCTGAGAATCGGCTGAGAAAATGTGTGATACTAGTGACAAACTAGAAAAAAGGGAGTTCCGTGTTTTTTTATTTTCTTGCCCTTAGCTTCCATTACTGTTGTTTTACCTTCCTTTGTTATTTTCCTTTGCTTTACCACCGGTGCTCCTCAAACTATTTGCTGTCAATGACCAGCAGTTTTTGTTTCCTTTACTCAACCTGTTTGGTGACCAATATTCTCATCTACATACCCAGTTCAATGAGATGTGCCCACAGTGACATGCATGGAGTCAAACTGCTATACCCATTTCTAAATGCTTGCTCTCAATTTTTGTATTTCTCACATCATGGATTGACTTTTTTTTAAAGTCTTTTGGACTGGTACTGGTGCACAGGCCACATTTTAAGTCATGCTGCTCTACAGGAAAATAGAGCCTTAGCAATCACCTAATCGGGCACTGGATATACTTGTATGCTATTTAGGAAAACCTATAACACTTCCAACTATCCACAGTGGGGTAAGCACCACCTCTGCTGACATCCACTCATTTATGCTAACGCCTTTACTGTGTAGATGAGGTAACTGAGGCCTACAGACATTAGTTGCCTGAGCTCACACTTAACTGCAGAAGAATGGCTGACACCTAGATTTACCTTTCTCCATCCACTGGGCCCATACTAAGTTTACTGATGGATTCAATGCCACTAGTGGATACATTTCTTTATTTTAGCTAAGACATCTAAGTATGTGTTCCACTCTCAGCTCCTTTTAACACCACATACTTCAAGGAAATACTTTTATAGGCAAATACAAAAATTAGATCTCTTATCAAGAATATGTACTGACAATTAAAAAAATAAATCAGAAAAAATGAAAAAAAAGAAAAGAATATATACTGACAAGACAAATGATAATGCCTTAAAATGTTTCTTTAAATAAGAAAGCAAGGTGGGAGGGTATTAGGTCCAGGAATTTCAGATCAGCCTGGGCAACATAGCCAGACACCACCTTTGCGCCAAAAAAAACTCCCCAAAAAACAAACAAAAAATGCCATCTCCACACCAAAAATAAAACACAAAAAAACCCCACAATTAACTAGGCATGGTGATGGGTGCCTATAGTCACAGCTACTCAGGAGGCTGAGGCGCAAGGATCGCTTCAGCCCAAGAGTTCAAGGCTGCACTGAACTAGGATCACACCACCCTACTCCAGCCTGGGTGACAGAGCGAGACCCTGTCTAACTATGGTGGTAAGTACCTAAAAAACCAGTCAAGAAGTAAAAGTGTATTCAATTATCCTGAATTGTAAAAATAAAAAATAAATTACAAAAAAAAGAAATGAAAGTGGTTGAGAGGCGGGGATTACCAGTAAGAAAGGAACCTGTTTTTACCACACACATTTTGTAAAATTATTTCACTCATAAAACTATGCAACATGATAACGATGATAAAAATTAAAACTAAAAGAAAAAATACCAAGATATCTTAAAAGCCCCTAAAATCCTAAGGTTAATGTCACAGTTATTCTGTAACCTCACATTTCCATACTCACCTTTCACCTATGTCATTCTCTGGAAGAAGAGCCACAGCATTTTGAGGATTCCAGTTTCCCAAAGCATCACAGCTTCCACATATTGCAAAAATTTCTCCTAAAGAAACAGAACAATCAGTCATAGTGGGACAAGTAGGGAAGTTTGCATTAGTTCAACCAGATGTGCTGCCTCCTTTAGCAGAGATGAAGGAGCCTCACTTGATATAGGTTTGGGCCCAGGTACCTACCACTCACTAACACCTGCCTATTAACTCGACTCACCTTTCTAGAACCAAAGCCAGAGAAAAGGCGGAAGGCATACGGATGTTTTCTTCATCTGTTCAACTAGTCATTGAGCCAGTAACAAGCATCCAAGAATACACATGGGATAAAACCACAGTCTCTGCTTTCAAGACAGCTTCCAATTTTAACAGGCAAACACTAAATGTCTATCAGTACTCTAAAGGGTCATTAATATTTTCTAGAAAGTCAAACAGTAGCTATTAATAAGTTTCACATCAATAACATTATCAAGGCCAGGTGTAGTGGCTCACACCTGTAATCCCAGCACTCTGGGAGGCTGAGGTGGGCGTGTGGGGGCAGGTGCCTGTAATCCCAGCTACTTGGGAGGCTGAGGCAGGAGAATTCACTTGAACCCAGGAGGCAGAGGTTGCAGTGAGCCGACATCACACCACTATACTCCAGCCTGGGCAACAGAGCAAGACTCCATCTCAAAAACAACAAAAACAAAACTATCATGAGAGAGCAGAAATGTAATTAAAAACCCATCAAAACAAAGACTTACATAGTTGGAAAATCTAGTACTTCTTTTTTGGTTTTTGGAGATGGAGTTTTGCTCTGTTGCCCAGGCTGGAGTGCAGTAGCATGATCTGGGCTCACTGCAACCTCCACTTCCCGGGTCCAAGCAATTCTCCTGCCTCAGCCTCCCTAGTAGCTGGGACTACAGGTACACACCATCATGACTGTGTAATTTTTGTATTTTTAATAAAGATGGGATCACCACGTTGGCTAGGTTGGTCGTGAACTCCTGACCTCAGGTGTTCTGCCTGCCTTGGCCTTCCAAAGTGCTGGGATTACAGGCATGAGCCACCCCACCTGGCCAAAATCTAGTACTTCTTAACTAAAGTAATGACTATCATTTCTTTTGAACACTTATCAATAGACTTTAAAAGCCAACATATAGCTACCACCTCTTCTTGCTAAATTTTATATATTTAGCAGAACACACCTGGATAAAAGTATGTAGAAGTCTCTGACTTAAATATCAACACATTCTGAATACAATTAAAATTCATAAAGAAAAAGATAATGAACTGAGTCCAACTGCCAATTTGGCTCAAGACAGACTCCTCCACATTCTGAGAACAGCTGGGATTCCAAGCTTGAGGCACCGCTCTAGTAAGACTAGAATTGTACTCAGCTTTAGCCACCTGCATGAACATTTTGTTAGCTTGGACTGCCTAAAACTTAACTAAAATTCCAAGTGTGACAGTCATTCAGATTTCAGGGCTCTAAATACATGTGGGCCAGGCGCAGTGGTCCATGCCTATAATCCCAGCACTTTAGGAGGCCAAAGCAAGGAGATCACTTAAAGCCAGAAGTTCAAGAACAGCCTGGCCAACATAGCAAAACCCTGTCTCTACTAAAAATACAAAAAGGCCAGGTGTGATTTGCTAATGCCTATAATGCCAGCACTTTGGGAGGCTGAGGTGGGCGGATCACTTTAGGTCAGGAGTTCAAGACCAGCCTGGCCAACACGGTGAAACCTTGTCTCTACTGAAAATAAAAAATTAGCTGGGTACAGGCTGGGTGCGGTGGCTTACGCCTATAATCCCAGCACTTCGGGAGGCCAAAGCTGGCGGATCACTTTAGGTCAGGAGTTCAAGACCAGCCTGGCCAACATGGTAAAACCCTGTCTCTACTGAAAATAAAAAATTAGCAGGCACAGGCCGGGTATGGTGGCTCACGCCTATAATCCCAGCACTTTGGGAGGCCAAAGTTGGCGGATCACTAGGTTAGGAGTTCAAGACCAGCCTGGCCAACATGGTGAAGCCCTATCTCTACTAAAAATACAAAAAATAGCTGGGGGTGGTGGCAGGCGCCTGTAATCCCAGCTACTCGGGAGGCTGAGGCAGAAGAATCGCTTGAACCCAGGAGGCCGAGGCTGCAGTGAGCTGAGATCGCACCACTGCACTCCAGCCTGGGCAACAGAGCAAGACTGTCTAAAAAAAAAAAAAATTAGCTGGGTGTAGTGGTGGGTGCCTGTAATCGCAGCTACTCAGGAGGCTGAGGCAGGAGAATTGCTTGAACCTGGCAGGCCGAGGTGGCAGTGAGCCGAGATCACGTCACTGTACTCCAGCCTGGGCAACAAAGTGAGACTCCATCTCAAAAAAAAAAAAAAAAAGAGGCTGGGCACAGTGGCTCCCACCTGTAATCCAGCACTTTGGGAGGCCAAGGCGGTGGATCACGAGGTCAGGAGTTCAAGACCAGCCTGGACAAGACAGTGAAACCCTGTCTCTACTAAAAATACAAAAATTAGCCGGGTGCCATGATGGACGCCTGTAATCCCAGCTACTCAGGAGGCTGAGGCAGGAGAATTGCTTAAACACAGGAGGCGGAGGTTGCAGTGAGCTGAGATCGTGCCACTGCACTCTAGCCTGGGCGCAGAGCAAGACTCCGTCTCAAAAAAAAAAAGTCACGTTTTCAACAGAGTTTACAATCTGTCACTCAAATAATTCTAGAAAATATCCAAGAGGTGCTATAAAATAGGGCCAGAACCTAGTGGAATCGGGAAGCTGGCCCTAACCTAGTGAAATCTGGAGGCTAGCAGTGGGGACAGGGGAGAGAAGGAACAGAGGGAGTATGAGAGTGGGCAAAGATCTAGGCAGAGGACACAGCATTTGAGAAAGTCCTAAAAGAGGAAGAAAGGAGGAAGGAATGCAGCACATTTAAGGAACTGAAAGGCCTGTATAGCCAGAGTACATAAAACTGAGAGGTACCTCAGTTTTATGACAGCCCAGGTGTGACACGGCTTTGACATGCTATCTTACACTAAAATTATCTCACAGCACTTTAAGGGACTGTAAAAAATACGAGGCTAAAAACATATTCACACATAGGAACAAGGTTATCCCAGCCAATTGTTTCACCAACTTATCCTTCTTTCTTTCTCTTTTTCTTTTTTTTTTTTTTTTTTTTTTTGAGACAGAGTCTGGCTCTGTCACCCAGGCTGGAGTGCAATGGCATGATATCAGGTCACTGCAACCTCTGCCTCCTGGGTTCAAGTAACTCTCCTGCCTCAGCCTCCCAAGTAGCTGGGATTACAGGCATGTGCCACCATGCCCGGATGATTTTTGTATTTTTAGTAGAGACAGGGTTTCACCATGTTGGCCAGGCTGGTCTTGAATTCCTGACCTCAAGTGATCTGCCCACCTTGGCCTCCCAAAGTGCTGGGATTACAGGCATGAGCCATTGCGCCTGGCCTCCCAACTTCTTGCACTAGCAAAGTTTCCTTCATTTTAATGCTGCCTAGAAACCACAGCCCAACCATCTCTGTCCTGTGCAAAGTTAAGTATAAATTCACAGCTTTTTTTGGGAAAACATGAGAACATGACGGTGTTTGAGGAGGTTTTTGGTGTGCTTACTATGCTCCCAGCACATTTCTGATATCAGGCAGGACCTATAGATATTTTCATCTAAAAAATCAGGTCCACTTTAATAGCAACTCCATATTTAAGGTAATCCAGATAAGAAACATGCTAATTTAATTTTAATTGTTTTAAAGTAAAACTTTTTAAATACCTGGTAAAAGAGTTCCTCTTATTTCAAAGGCAACCTGAGAAGGTGTCATTCTGATGGATTTCTTTTATAATGTTGTGCTAGGAAAAAAAAAAAAAAGTAACTTACAGTATAAAAATATTAGCATTAGATAGCCACCATCAAGAAACAACTTCAACCATTTATATTTTTAAAAGCAATATTTAATGTCTTTGCAGTTCTATGGTACGGTTTTGTTTGTTTGGTTTGTTTTAAAGTAACTTTAGTGCGGGGGGGGGGGGGAGAAGAAACAAGTGAAAAAGCAAAAAATAAACCAGGCACAGTGCCTCATGCCTGTAATACAAACACTTAAGGAGGCTGAGGCAGGAGGATGACTTGAGCTCAGGAGTTTGAGACCAATCTGGGAAACATAGTGAGGTCCTATAGCTCCAAAAAATAAATATATATATATATACACACACACACACACACCCACACACATATATACATATATACACACACACACATTAGCCGGGCATGGGGAGCATGCTTGTACTTCCAGCTACAGATTGACACTGAGGTGGCAGGATCACTTTAGCACAGGAGGTTGAGGCTGT
Source organism: Chlorocebus sabaeus (assembly GCF_047675955.1). NCBI lineage: Eukaryota > Metazoa > Chordata > Mammalia > Primates > Cercopithecidae > Chlorocebus > Chlorocebus sabaeus. The sequence goes on along the minus strand of NC_132905.1, from coordinate 33,218,579 downwards.
AGTGAGCTGTGATTGTGCCACTGTACTCTAGTCTGAGTGACAGAGCAAGACCCTGTCTCAAAAAAACAAAACACAGTCTGAATAAAGCTTTTTTTTATTAAAGCAAAAAATGAAAATGAATCTCAATTATGAGCAAAAAAATAAAAAGATTAATTTCAGAGTCCTTATATATATAGTGACTCAATTACTTGGGAAGTATCTAGCAAGTTTGAAGCCTAGTGCTACAAAGCTATTCTTTAAGAATGTATGCCCAAAAAGAAAACAAGACAGAATGCATGCCTGAAATACACATTGTAAAACAAAGTATCCAAACTTGCTATTTTTTAAGTTGTCAAGATTCTCTTGCTACATACTTTCTCTTCTGATAAGCAGCTGTTCTGAATTCAACCCTATCTTTCCTGACCATGGTAATACTGTGGTAGAGAAGAAAAACAACTATCGCTAATTTTTTCATTTCTTTCTTGTCAAAGGAATCTGTTTCCCATCCACTAACTTAAATACCTAAAGGAATATAAAAAATAGATTAATACACACATACATATAATATACTTTGAGATACTTACATAATTTAAGTGGACAGAAAACATACTCCATCCAAAGACACACCATTTCTACATAACTTCTCCAACACCTCCCAAAAAAACCTTTGCCCCCAACCCACCAATGTTCCTACAAGAATTCCAATCACATCTTTATTCTGCATCATGAACATTACCAGCTTAAATTTCATTTGCATTTATATATTACCTTACAAAACAATTCTAAAGTACCTTGCATAGCTACCTTCCATAGTCACGTTTCCAGTTCTGCTTTGCTCCCTTCCCCTCCCCCCGAGTCATTTAATGAACACTGCTACGCAAAATTAACCACACTTCCCAGTCAAGGTAGACAGATTTATACCAGCAGTTCTCACCAAAGGCAATTCTGCCCTCCAGGGGATTGTCTGGTAATGTCAGCAGGCATTTTTGGTTGTCACAACTGGGAGTGGCACTCCTAGCATCTAGCGGGTAAAGGCCAAAGAGTGCTGCTGAACACCATACAATACACAGAACAGCCCTCCACAAATAATTAATTGTCCAGCTCCAAACATCAATGGGCTCAGGTTGAGATGAGGGCCAAGAGTCCAGGCTCCATGTTAGCTATAAACTATGTATCATCACATTTACATCAATTATAAAATGTAACACTGATGTGTGTGTGTATATATATATATATACATTGTCAAATATTCATCTCACAGAGCGCAAGACCACTAGTGTGGAGTCATGTCATATTTGGATACGAAATTCCCTATTTGGCAACTCTACCATTTTGGTTAGAACACACAATACTACACTAGTGAAAACCTTCCCTTTGGTCAGGCACGGTGGCTCATGCCTGTAATCCCAGCACTTTGGGAAGCCAAGGCGGGTGGGTCACCTAAGGTCGACCAGCCTGGCCAACATGGTGAAACCCTGTCTCTACTAAAAATACAAAAATTAGCTGGGCATGGTCGTGGGCACCCATAATCCCAGCTACGCAGGAGGTTGAGGCGGGAGAATCGCTTGAACCTGGCAGGCAGAGGTTGCAGTGAGCAAAATTTGTGCCACTGCACTCCAACCTGGGCAACACAGCGAGACTCTGTCTCAAAAAAAAAAAAAGAAAGAAAGAAAGAAAAAAGGCCGGGCGTGGTGGCTTCATTCCTTATAATCTCAGCACTTTGGGAGGCCCAGGCAGGTGGATCATGAGGTCAGGAATTCAAGACCAGCCTGGCCAACATAGTGAAACCCCATCTCTACTAAAAATTAGTTGGGCGTGGTAGCACGTGCCTGCAGTCCCAGCTACTCGGTAAGCTGAGGCAGGAGAATCACTTGAACCCGGGAGGCAGAGGTTGTTGTGAACCGAGATCATGCCACTACACCCTGCAACAGAGGGAGACTCCATCTCAAAAAAAAAAAAAAGAAGAAAAAGAAAAGGAAAAAAAAAGCCTTCCCTTCATCAAAATAATTTCTAAAATAATTTCTTATACTACCTTCTGCATCTAAGAGTAAATATGGTGGCCAGGCATGGTGACTCACACCTATAATCCCAGCACTTTGGGAGGCTGAGGCATGAGAATCACTTGAACCCAGAAAGCAGAGGTTGCAGTGAGCTGAGATTGTGCCACTGTACTCCTGCCTGGGTGATGGAGTGAGGCTCTGTCTCAATTAAAAAAAAAAAAAAAAAGCCTGACACTTAAGTTACTGAATTAAATTTAAGAGAGCAAATAGTCCATCACCCATCAAAAGGGCTGAATGACCAACTTCAATCTTAACCTATAAGGTGCCCTTTCATTTGGTGTTTACTGCTGCGGTTCTCAACTAAGGACAACCTCATATACGTAATTAAATAGTTGGTATTTTGCTATTTGTTGACTAATTTTAACTAACTATTTTAATCAACCTAATGGAAATCAGATATTATTTCTATGCACCAAAATCAACAGCTAGTACAAAATTATCTCTAGATTTCTACTGCATTAAGGCAAATGGAAAACTTAAGTAAATTTAATAAAAGGGAAATGAACTGATTATAAAAACTGAGTCTTTTATTCTCAAAGTTGTTTAGAAGAGTGACTACAGTAACTTAGCAGTAAACAGCTGCAGTAAATGTACTATACAAAGCTATACACACAAGCACAAAAACACCTCCCAGAAAACCTCTCCAAAAGTCAACAAAGCATCATCTTCCACTTGATTTACCAAAGTCAAGCAATCTGGTTTGATTTCCACCCTGAACGCCCTCCCTCTCCAAATTTGATACCATACCACATAAAAGCCTTGGGAGCTGTTCCAAATGCAATTTACTTGATTATGGACAGAGGCCAAAAGTCTGGTGCTGCGTTGAAGTATACAATTTTGGCATCCAGTTACCACCAAAACAGCAGTGACCAAATAAAAAAAACGACTGTGTTGTGGAACAAAAAATGTATGCACCCACCCATACATCTTCTTCTAAACAAGGAAAAAAAAAAATCCCAACTTGGAAAGCGAAGGTCAGTTCTGGATATACATAAAAACAAGAGTAAGATGAAAAATGTTAGTCATTGTATGCACATGAGCTGACCAGATAATGTAACCAACTCACCTATTACCTCACATATAGACTACACTTCCTGAGATAGGCCTCTGCTTTTTGGTTTTTGAAAACATAACATCTATTTTGTAATCTTTGAAGAGAAAGACTAAACAGCATTCTCATCTGAGATTCTGAGGAGTATTTAAATAACCCTTTTTAAAGGACTCAAGCAATTAGCAAAATATGACATGGTAATCTACATTTTAAAAAATTTCAGAGTTCACACTACCTGACAAAATAAATTTTACTCTGTTCTTTTCCTCAAACTTTCCCCACACGTGACACTACTGATTTACCAGCCTGGGAAACAAAAGGGGTATGAAGTAAACCAAGGTACAGGGACATTTACTTTAGAGCTAAATTGAAGTCAGATATTTTTAGCTAAAGTGTTTTGCTGGCTAAAAGGAACATCTCTGTTTTCCTTTGAATTTTTTCAAGGAAAAAAACTGTTTCCAATTATCCTTGCCCTTTCCTAGGCCTTGGCAGCTTTGATCCTCCTAACTAGCTAAATAAAGTAATATATAAAATGCCTACCTTTCCCTGAGTTAATTTTTGCTCATCTTGGTGAAGGATCACTACAACCCTTGCTACATTTCTGATAAGTTGTGACTGTCATTCTGATTCCGGTATACTTGAAGCCAATATCTTAATCAAACATGTTAAGACATTAACGGGTCTTTATTAAGAAAGTGTTTCTGGAATAGGTTTAATTAAACCAAGTTAATTCCTTGATCACCTTTCTAAACAATGCAGTAACATTTTTCCAAATGTTTTCCATTCATTTTATCGTGATATTATTCTCATGCCTATGTTTCATGCGTTTTTTTCCTGTTTTAACTCATACATAAAGATTTGATTCATCGATGTACTTTATGTACGTATCAAATTTTACTCAATTTGCTACGATGAGTTTTCTTTTGTGGTCATTATTTCTCAGAGTCCAGCTTTCCCATGTCGTTATTATGCAGATTTAAATGTTGTCTAGAATACTGGTTTTCTCTAGCTCTTGGTTCTTCCTAGTTCTTAAATCAGGAATGGACTGCACCATGTGCAGTTTTCTTGTTTGCTTGGTGTTATTTGTATCCATGACATTAGGAATTTTGAAAAAAAAAAAAAAAAAAAGACTAATACCTTGTATTTATTTCTTAGTTAAGTCACAACTCGTCAGAAACGTAGCAAGGGGAAGCATGACGGGGTAGAGTAGTGGGTGAGAGCTGTGCAGAAATGGGAGGAAGCGACAGAAGAGTGTGAAGAAAAAACATCGGGTCCAAACATCCTGCTCGGTTCCATCAGTTCCTCTATGCAGGTCTACATCAGACTAAGACTAACAGCTGCCTTAAGGTGGAAGATCCTCTACAATTCATGCCCGATTTCTTTTCCAGCGGGCCAGTGGAGTCTGGGTAGAGGGCTGATAAGACACTTAAGTGATTGAGGCTCTCTCTCCTACCTCAGCAAGGCAGTCTGAAGAGCTTTGGGAAAAGTAGAGCTTTGGAGAGAAGGGGCAACCGACCTAAAAAATTGTATCGAGGGCACTCATGACTATTCCTGGAACCTTTTCCTAGGAAAGGCACTTTGGTTTCTTGGAATAACTGAATTATACAAGCATGCCCTAGACTACGTGTCCAGGCAATTTCAGAAAATAAGCAGTTGTCAAAACACGATGAGTAACTTAGGGACACAGAGCGGCGGTGAGCCAGGGGACCGCTGTGGGGCAGGGGATGTCCCCAGAGGACCTCACCTGCATTTTTGGTGTCTTTGTTCCCGGACTCAGTACTCTGCATATTTGCGGTGGTCCTATGCTCCACTTACCCTGCTACGCCTCAAATGCTCCACGTATTTTTTAGAAGGGAACTAAGCCCCATGCAGCCTAGCGGAAGCGCGGCAGTGAACAATAAAAGTCGAGTGCGTCCCAGCCACCGGTTTAGCGCAGCGAACGCCCGGCCGCCGTTCCCCCGCTGGCAGTGCCCGGCCCAAGGACCCCGCCCGCGCCTTGGCCCCGACGCCCCCAGCCCCGCCGCGTCCCGGGCCGCCCTGACAGCTCGGCCCGCCACGTGAGCGGCCGCCCGGCCCCCGCACCCGGCTCGCCGCCTCACCTGCCGGGTTCGCTAGTCCGCAGGTCCACGTCGCCGCCGCCCCGCCCGAGAGCGAGGACCACAGGCAGAGGTACCGTGCGCCCGCCGTCCGCGCCTCGCCAGCGCTCCCCCAGGCGGCCTGCCGCGGCGCCGAGCGGCAGGAAACGCTTACGCTCAAACCGGTTTCAGCTGCTCCAGACCAAACTGCCAGGCCACCCCCCAAGGGGCGGGGCCGGAGGGCGGTGGGGCGGGCCCTGACGTCACGCCCGGCGCCATCCCAGCCAATCGGCAGCCGCGCGCGGGGGGTGCGGGCCCGCAAGTTCCTGGAAAGGGCTGACGTCTGCGGCCGAGGGCGGCTGGGCATCCCCCGTGTCCCCGCAGCTCTTCTCAGCCGACCCCAGCGCCAGCACCTTGACACCTGCCCTAAGGTCATAGGTGTGTATTGTGGTCCATCAAAGCCGCCTCAGAAATAACCCACGTGGGCCGGGCACGATGGCTCACGCCTGTAATCCCAGCACTTTGGGAGGCCGAGGCGGGCGGATCACGTAAGATCAGAGTTGGAGACCAGCCTGGCCAACATGGTGAAACCCTGTCTGTACTAAAAATACAAAAATTATTTGGGCGTGGTGGCGCGCGCCTGTAATCCCAGCTATTCGGGAGGCTGAGGCAGGAGAATCGCTTGAACCCGGGAGGCGAGGTTGCAGTGAGCCGAGATCGCACTCCAACCTGGGCAACAAGAGCAAAACTCCATCAGAAAGAAAGAAAGAAAGAAGAGAGGGAGGGAGGGAAGGAAAGAACTGACTGTGGAGCCTGGAGCTACAATTCAGAGTTGAGTTGTATTTTTTTCCCGTGTTTGAAAACGGGGGAAATTACCAGTACTGATGTTTTCTGGAAACTGTCTTTCGTTGCAAAACAACAGTCACACTTAGATCAAATCATTAATTGAAAACGATTAAGTCACCTAAGCTGGATGAGAGTTTATACCCTTGCTACGCAAAGTGTGGTCGACAAGCCAGTAGCACCTGCCAGAACTCAGAACTGCAGACTCCCAGGACCATCCCAGACCTGCCCTATCAAATCTGCCTCTAGCAACATCCCCCAGGTTAACAAGTATGCAAATTAAAGTTTGAAGGAACTTTTTTGAAAGCAGACTCTCCCTGCCAGAGTCGTAGTTTATTTTCTAAAAAAATGAGCCCTAACAAAAAAAAAATTTATTTTGTTCCTCTCCTTTGGTGGTCTCCAGAAAGTTAATCAGCATTTGCCACTTGAAGTTTTCTTACGAAACTTTACAACTTGCCGGGCGCGGTAGCTCATGCCTGTAATCCCAGCACTTTGAAAGGCTGAGGAGAGGGGATCAGGAGGTCAAGAGATTGAGACCATCCTGGCAAACAGGGCGTAAACCCCGTCTCTACTAAAAATATAAAAATTAGTCGGTTGTGGTGGCACACGCCTGTAGTCCCAGCTACTTGGGAGGCTGAGGCAGGAGAATTGCTTGAACCCAGGAGGTGGAGGTTGCAGTGAGCCAAGATGGCGCCACTGCACTCCAGCCTGGCAACAGAGCGAGACTCCGTCTCAAAAAAAAAAAAAAAAAAAAAAAAAAAAAACTTCGCAACTCACCTAACTTACAGTGTTACCTTACCAGTATCAAAGTTACTCTCTGGTTAGTGTCCAATATAAACTTATATTAGCAGCTTTTACTTAAATAAAGTGAGATATTGAAAAGTAAAAAGAGGCCTGGTGAGGTGGCTCACGCCAGTAATCCCAACACTTTGGGAGCCCAAGGCGGGCAAATCGCCTGAAGTCCGGAGTTTGAGACCAGCTTGGGCATCACGGAGAAACCCCATTTCTACTAAAAATACAAAAAATTAGGTGGGTGTGGTCGCACGACTGTAATTCCAGCTACTAGGGAGGCGGGAGGCGGAGGAACTAGAATAACTTAAGCCTGGGAGGTGGAGGTTGCTGTGAGCCGAGACTGCACCACTGCTCTCCCACCTGAGTGACAGCTAGACTCTGGCAAAAACAACAACAAAACAAAACAGAAAACCAACTAAAAAGAACCACCTTTTGGGAGATGTTGAAGTTCTCTTACAACAAGACATAGAGAAATAGCTCGAGTTGCACGCTGGTTCAAAATGGGCCTACTAAAAATGTGTTTGGATTGGATGAGCTCTAGCTTTAGGTAGAATTTCTGGTTTTATAAATCGGAATGTTCTCTACCACATTTGATATTTAGCTTGGATTCAATCCCAGAAAACTTCTGACAATGTCATCCATTCAGTTAAATAATTAAGTGCCTGCTTTATGCTAGGCTCAGGATGCAATAGTTTTTTGATAGTACTCATTTTAATCCCAGATTTCTTAAAGAATTAAAATTCCTTCTGGTTATGTGCCCATTAAACTCTGCTGTCCTACATTTCCTACGTAGCTTGGAGTGAATTTCCTCTGTCATACTTCAGTGATGAATTTTTTCAGAAGAGTTTGTTTCCTTAAAATGTTTATAGATCTGTATTTTTCTTTTCTTTTCTTTTCTTTTTGAAATGGGGTTTTTTTTTTTTTGAGAAGGAGTTTAGCTCTTGTTCCCAGGGTGGAGTGCAGTGGCGTGATCTCGGCTCACTGCAACCTCTACCTCCCAGGTTCAAGCAACTCTCCTGTCTCAGTCTCCCGAGTAGCTGGGATTACAGGTGCCTGCCACCATGCCCAGCTAATTTTTTTCTTTTTAGTAGAGATGGGGTTTCAGCATGTTGGCCAGGCTGGTCTTGAACTCCTGACCTCAGGTGATCCACCCACCTCAGCTTCCCAAAGTGCTGGGATGACAGGCGTGAGCCACCACACCCAGCCAGATCTTTATTTTTTTCTATAACCACCACTGAGTCAAGCTATTTGTCTAATATTTATAGTTCCAGTTAATAGACCTAATCCAAGGTCTAATGTTTATAGTTCCGTTTAATAGACCTGCTCCTTCCCTAAATCCTTTTGAAATGACAGAAGAATTATACATGTTCAAAAGATGCCATCAATGGCCAGAAACAGGAATGTCTAGAACAGGGGTTCTTTTGGCTCCCCTGGGTCACGTTGGAAGAAGAAGAATTGTCTTGTACCACACATAAAATACACTAACACTTTAGATAGCTGATGACCTTTTTAAAAATCGCAAAAAAATTTATAAAGTTTTAAGAAAGTTTATGAATTTGTGTTGGGCTGCATTCAAAGCCATCCTGGGCCACATGTAGCCCCTGGGCCATGGGTTGGACAAGCTCATTCTAAAAGATATGGAATAAACCAGTAGCATTAGAAGACGGGCAGAGAGGCTGGGAGTGGTGCCTTACGCCTGTAATCCCAACACTTTGGGAGGTCGAGGAGGGCGGATCACGAGGTCAGGAGATTGAGACCATCCTGGCTAGCATAGTGAAACCCCATCTCTACTAAAAATACAAAACATTAGCCGGGCGTAGTGGCACACACCTGTAGTCCTAGCTACTTCGGAGGCTGAAGCAAGAGAATTGCTTGAACCTGGAAGACAGAGGTTGCAGTGAGCCGAGATTGCGCCACTGCACTCCAGCCTGGGCGACAGAGCCAGACTCCATCTCAAAATAAATAAATAAATAAAAAGACTGGTAGAGAAGCATATACCATCCAAGAGAAGAAGGAATTCCTGCAGATGCCATTTTACACAGCCTTGCTTAGAAACTCTTTGATAATGCAACGTATTTTAGATTACTCCAAAATCACGCTGCTCTGATTGGGATATTTAAGTAGAATATAGATAATTAGAATATAGGTAATGCATTCCCATATTCCTTTCTCCCAACACTCTGTGAAATGTTAACTTTTCTTTCCTTTCTTTTCTTTTTTTTTTTTTTTTGAGGCGGGGTCTTGCTCTGTTGCCAAGGCTGGAGTGCATGATCACAGCTCACTGCAACCCTGACCTCCTGAGCTCAAATGATCCTCCCACCTCCACCTCCCTAGTAGCTGGGATCACAGGTGTGTGCCACCATGCCATTACACCTGGCTAATTGTTTTTTACTTTTTGTATAGGTGGGGTCTCATCATGTTGCCCAGGCTGAACTTGAACTCTTAGTCTGAAGAGATTCTCCCACCTCAGCCTCCCAAAGTGTTGGAGTTACAGGCATGAGCCATGGCTCCCAGCCATAACTTTTCAAGCACATGGTTAATGAGATCAATTTAGGTCTTACCTGATTACTTCCAGAAGAGCTCCATATGTTTTGAATTATATAAAATATTTAACATTCATTATTGTACTTGATTAAATAATGAAATACGTTACCTCATTTGTCTGAAATCAGGACCACAGGATCTCACCTTATGCCATCATTTTTTGAAAAACTGTAGTAAGGAGTCTGAGCCTACTCTGGCTCAGGAGGCTGCCTGATTTAAAAAAAGAAAGAAAACAGTAGCATTTCAGCCTGGGCAACAAAAAAGTGATTGTAGCTAAAAAAAAAAAAATATATATATATATATATATATATATCTATGTCAGATATATGGCAAAATATGGTGGCACCAGGCAGTAGTACTAGCTACTCTAGAGGCTTAGAGGGGAGAATCTCTTGAGTCTGGGAAGTCCAGGCTGCAATGAACCATGATTGTACCTCTGCACTCCAGCCTGGGTGACAAAGGGAGGCTATGTCTCTTTAAAAAAAAAAAAAAAAAATCAGCAGTATTGATGCAAAAAACTCTAGACATAGAAGCCAGACATGGGCTTGAATCCTACCATTCACAAGTGAACGTTTTTTTTTTTGGACACAGAGACTCACTCTGTGACCCAGTCTGGAGTGCAGTCTTATAATCTTGGCCCACTGCAGCCTCCACCTCCCAGGTTCAAGTGATTCTCCTGCCTCAGCCACCCAAGTAGCTGGGATTTCAGGTGTGTGCTACTACGCCCAGCTAATTTTTGTATTTTTAGTAGAGACAGAGTTTCACCATGTTGGCCAGGCTGGTCTTGAACTCCTGACTTTAAGTTATCCTCCAACCTTGGCCTCCCAAAGTATTGAGATCACAGGCATGAGCCACCACACCCAGCCTGTGACATTGTAGACATTAATCTTTGGTAAAAGTTTTGCTGCTACTGGTTTATTTATTGATGTATGTTTTGACACAGAGTCTTGCTCTGTCCTCCAGGCTGAAGTGCGATGGTGCTATCTTGGGTCACTGCAGGCTTCATCTCCTGGGTTCAAGTGATTCTCCTTCCTCAACGTCCCAAGTAGCTGGGATTACAGGTGTGCACTATTACGCCCAGCTAATTTTTGTATTTTCAGTAGAAACGGGGTTTTGAATTGTTGGCCCAGCTGGTCTCAAGCTCCTGACCTCAGGTGATCTGCTGCTTAGGCCTCCCGAAGTGTTGGGATTACAGGAGTGAGCCACTGGTTCTGGCCCAAGACAGGATCTTGTTCTGTTCTGAGACTATGGGTGCACATCACCATGCCTGGCTAATTTGGGGTGTGTGTGTGTGTGTGTGTGTGTAGAGATGCAGTCTCACTATGTTGCTCAGGATGATCCAGTGATTTTTTTTTTTTTTTTTTTGAGATGAGATCTCACTCTGTCACCCAGGCTGCAGTGCAAGTGGTGCAATCTCAGCTCACAGAAGCATCCGCCTCCCAGGCTCAAGCAATTCTCCCACCTCAGCCTCCCAAGTAGCTAAGACCACAGGTGCGTGCCACCATTTTTGGTAGAGGGGAGCTTTTCCATGTTGCCCGGGCTGGTCTCAAACTCCTGAGCTCAAGTGATCCTCCTACATCCACTTCCCAAAGTGCTGGGATTACAGGCGTGGGTCACTGTGCCCGGCCAATACAGGGATTTTTTAAACCAACCACCAACTATAGCTTCTACCATTATGAATTTCCTTTTGTGGTCATTATTTTGTGAGTCCAATTTTGCAAGTCTATATTTTGTTGCAAAGTATTGACTCTTCCAACAATGTTTACGTAATAGCACAGCTTACCTTAGCAGTTTTAGCTATTATCAGCTTCATTTTGCACTGATTCTTCTCCCAGAAATATTAATTATGATTTGGATAAAAGAATAATCACTTATATTTATCTCTTGGCCAATTCATGAAAATATTTTGATTATTCTCAGATATTCCACAATTGCTCTAATGTGAGAATCTTTTTTTTTTTTTTTTTTTGAGATGGAGTCTCGCCCTGTTACCCAGGCTGGAGTGCAATGGCATAATCTCAGCTCACTGCAACCTCCGCCTTCTGGGTTCAAACAATTCTTCTGTCTCAGCCTCCCAAGTATCTGGAATTACAGGTGCCCGCCACCATGCCCAGCTAAGTTTTGTATTTTTAGGAGAGACAGGGTTTCACCATGTTGGGAGGCTGGTCTTGAACTCCTGACCTTGTGATCCACCTGCGTCAGCCTCCCAAAGTGCTGGGATTACAGGTGTGAGCCACCGCATCTGGCCAATACGGTGAGTTTTTAAACCAACCGCCAACTATAGCTTCTACCATTGTGCTTTTCCTTTTGTAGCCACATTATTTCATGAGTCCAATTTTGCAAGTCTATATTTTGTTACAAAGTATTGATTCTCCCAGCAATGTTTGGTAATAGCACAGCTTACCTTGGCAGTTTTAGCTATTATCAGCTTCGTTTTGCACTGATTCTTCTCCCAGAAATATTCATTATGAGTTGGGTAAAAGAGTAATCACTTATACTTATCTCTTGACCAATTCATGAAAATATTTTGACTATTCTCCTCAGATATTCCATAATTGCTCTAATGTGAGAATCTTTTACCAGACTCAAACACTATCAATTTTATGTGTTTTATGCACCTCATTGGTGGCCCTGCTACTCGAATGAACTGTCCACGCCTTTTATTCCCTTGGCTTGAGTCCATGGGCAATTTCCCAAATTATAGTATGCACTACTTAGATTTCACGTAGGTGACAAAATTGTTAGTGTTTGCTATTGATTGTTCTTTTAGATAAAGATCGATCCTAAAGGCCGGGTGCAGTGGCTCACACCTGTAATCCCAGCACTTTGGGAGGTCGAGGCGGGCGGATCACCTGAGGTCGGGAGTTCAAGACCAGCCTGGCCAACATGGAGAAACTCTGCCTCTACTAAAAATACAAAATTAGCTGGGTGTTGTGGCACATGCCTGTAATCCCAGCTACTCAGGAGGCCACGGCAAGAGAATCACTTGAATCCGGGAGGCGGAGGTCGCAGAGAGCTGAGATTGTGCCATTGCACCCCAGCCTGGGCAACAAGAGTGAAACTCCATCTCAAAAAAAAAAAAAGAAAGAAAGAAACGAAACAAAACAAAGATAAAGATTAATCCTATATTAAGAAGACCAAGGAAGTGCCTCAAATGTGAGCCTTTAAACCAATTTTAAATTGGCTGCAGTTTTTTGGGTGTATTACTTTCCAACTTCTTGAATCCATCATAAGATCCAAATGTCTGGAGCAAGAAAGGTTCACATGATAAGATCAAAAGGTCTTCTTTGACCCATTTCTTCCTTTATGAAATGGGAATGTAACACTACAGGATGGCCTGGTGCGGTGGCTCATGCCTGTAATTCTAATGCTTTAGGAGGCTAAGGTGGGAGGATTGCTGGAGACCAGGAATGTGAGACCAGTTGGGCAACATAGCAAGACCCCATCTCTAAAAAATAAAAATAAAAAATTAACCAGCCGTGGTGGCTCATGCCTGTAATCCCAGTTACTTGCAAGACTGAGGTAGGAAAATTTCATGAACCTGGGAGGCAGAGCTTGCAGTGAGCCAAGATTTCACCACTGCACTCCAGCCTGGGTGATAGAGCAAGACTCCATCTCAAAAATAAATAAATAAACAAATAAATAATAAATAAATAAATAAATAAGGGCCAGGCACGGTGGCTCACACCTGTAATCCTAACACTTTGGGAGGCCTTAGCAGGTGGTTTGCTTGTGCCCAGGAGTTGAGGCCAGCCTGGGCAATGTGGCAAAACTCTATCTCTACAAAGATATAAAAGTCAGCCAGATGTGATGGCATGTCCTAGTGGTTTAAGCTACCTGGGAGGCTGAGGTGGCAGGATTTCTTGAGCCTGAGAGGTTGTGGGCTGCAGTGAGCTCTGATCACACCATTTCACTACAGCCCAGAGGGGAGACCTTGTCTCCAAAAGAAAGAAAAACAAATTCAAAAGCCATCTCAAAAGTCTAATCTTAGGTTCTGTAACAGTGATGTTAATTGCAGGAGTAACTGGAGAAGTTACAAATCTTGTGATTTCCAGAATAAAGATTTGTAATACATCTGCATCTTAGTCAAATTTAAACCCCTCCCATCCTCCTAACCTGTGGCCTTTTATTAGTTTTACAAAGGCAGTTTAGTTTTGAGAAAGGCTGTTACCATTTTTTAATTTTTTTAATCTTTTTCCTTTTCAGGGTGGGTGCGGGAGCCAGATCCTGTCTCAAAAAAAAAAAAAAAAAAAAAAAAAAGAAAGAAAGAAAGGAAAGAAAGAAAAAAAAAAGAAAAAGATTTTTTTTTTTTTTTTTTGGAGACAGAGTCTCACTTTGTCCCCCAGGCTGGAGTGCAGTGGCGCGATTTCAGTTCACTGTAACCTCCACCTCCTGGGTTTAAGCGATTCTTCTGCCACAGCCTCCCAAGTAGCTGGGATTACAGGTGCCTGCCACCATGCCTGGCTAATTTTTGTATTTTTAGTAGAGACGGGGTTTCACCATGTTGGCTAGACTGGTCTCGAACTCTTGACCTCAGGTGATCTGCCTGCCTCTTCCTCCCAAAATGCTGGAATTATAGGCGTGAGCCACCGTGCCTGGCTTTTCTTTTTTTCTTTTTTTTTCTTTTTGAGAAGGAGCCTCACTCTGTCACCCAGGCTGGAGTGCAATGGTGCGATCTTGGCTCATTGCAATCTTCGCTTCCCAGGTTCAAGCTATTCTCGTGCCTCAGTCTCCCGAGTAGCTGGAATTACAGGCATGCGCTACCATGCCTGGCAAATTTTGTGTTTTTAGTAGAGGTGGGGTTTCACCATGTTGGTCAGGCTGGTCTCGAACTCCTGACCTTAGGTGATCCGCCTGCCTCTGCCTCTGCCACCCAAAGTGCTGGGATTACAGGCATGAGCCACCACTCCTGGCTGGCTTTTCTTTTTCATTAAGAAACGTATGAATGCTTTTTTTCCCCCCGCCTTTTGAGACGGAGAGTCACTCTGTCACCCAGGCTGGAGTGAAGTGGTGTGATCTCGGCTCACTGCAACCTCTGCCTCCTAGGTCCAAGCGATTCTCCTGCCTTAGCCCCCAAAGTAGCTGGGATTACAGGCATGAGCCACCATGCCCAGCTAATTTTGTATTTTTAGTAGAGACGGGGTTTCCCATGTTGGCCATGCTGGTTTCGAACCTGTGACCTCAGGTGATCCACCTGCCTTGGCCTCCTAAAGTGCTGGGATTACAGGCGAGAGCCACCGCCCCCCCGACCCAGTGAAGCTTTAAAGAAAAATTACCACCTTTAACACAATGTAACATAATTGCAGCTCTTTAAGGCATGTGTAATATAAACTCTTTAGAAATCAAGACCTTATAAAACGAAGAAGCCAAAGTTATTTCAGAAAACATTGAACTGAGCCATTTTGTTTCCTCCCTGGTCCATTTATTATGATGATGAATAATAATGTTATTATGATTATTTTTTGTATCTTTCCAAATGCCTCTCGGTTCTGTGCATTCTGCATTAAAATGGATTCCCTAAGGGAATTCTTTCTACTGCTTAAATGTTTCAACAATTCACTGGCTATCTTTTTATCATTTTAGTGAAAATATTGATGACTGTCTACAGAATGAGCTGCTGTTTACAGGGTATATCCTTAATGTGAACAAAAGAGCTCTAACAGCGCAGTTACCACGCACCAGGCTCAAAATCCCAGCTGCCAACTCCAGGCTGGAAACCAGCCAAAGTGAGCTAGGACTGGAGTCAGGAAGACAGGGGTTCTTGGCAATGGCACCCAATTAATTATGTGCATGATTTAGATGGGGGAAGATTAGAGGCCATGCTTTTGCTCTCTGTTCTACTCCTGACTTGCTGGCTCATACCGTACCTTTGTTATTTACTTACAACATGAAAACAAAGAGTGATGACTCACACTTCCTTGCCTTTATCTGTTATATCTCCATTTTGCTTTCCTATAAGCAGGCTTTCAAGGCAAGGAGGTAATTTTATTTTATTTTATTTTATTTTATTTTATTTATTTATTTTTTGAGACAGAGTTTTGCTCTTGTTGCCCATGCTGGAGTGCAGTGGCACAATCTCAGCTCACTACAACCTCCGCCTCCCGGGTTCAAGCAATTCTGCTGCCTCAGCCTCCTGAGTAGCTGGGATTACAGGCATGCACCACCACACCTGGCTAATTTTGTATTTTTAGTAGAGACGAGGTTTCTCCATGTTGGCCAGGCTAGTCTTGAACTCCGCACCTCAAGTGATCTGCCCGCCTCGGCCTCCCAAAGTGCTTGGATTACAGGTGTGAGTTACCGCGCCTGGCCCTGGCAAGGACTATGTCTTATTGATCATACCAGTTGTTATGTGCACAGTTGCTGGCACATAACAGTACAAATATACTCACAGAGACTGCTGAAAATTTCAGGAAAAAGTATTAGGTTTGTCAACCCTAGATGTCAACATTTTATTTATTAATCATATAACAATGCAGGGCTTAGCTACTGAAGAGGTTTTTTTTAAATGTATTGACTTTGGAATGCATACCCCAACCCAGCACAGGCCCCCACCATGCCTGTGGTGGGGCTCACTCTCCTAATCATGCATTTCATATTTCTGGCCTGGCGCAGGATTCCAGGCTTTGGATTTCAGGGTAAAGAACAAACTCCTGATTATCTGAATCCTGTTCAGTAAAGGGAACTTTATCCTCTTTCATGAAAATAGTTGGGCATCCTGGCTATGTCCCTTGCTGTATTTTCCTGCTAAAAGAGCAAATTAAATCCAAACCCAAGGTGCATAGAGAGAGGGTGGATATCATCCAAACCATTTGGAATTCACCAATGCTATCATACAATCAATTAATGTGATTACATATAAACAGGCTAAGAGATCAAAAATGAAATAATAAAAATATTTTCCTAAAGAAAAAGAAAGACAGACTAGGTGGGGTGGCTCACGCCTGTAATCCTAGCACTTTGGAAGGCTGAGGCAGGCCGATTACTTGAGCCCAGGAGCTTGAGACCAGCCTGGGCAACATGGCGAAACCCCATCTCTACTAAAAATACAAAAATTAGCAGGGTGTGGGGGCGTGCACCTGTAGTCCCAGCTACACAGGAGGCCAAGGTGGGAGAATCACTTGAGCCCAGGAGGGTAAGGTCGCATTGAGCCAAAATAGCACCACTGCACTCCAGCCTGTGTGGCAGGAGGGAGACTCTGTCTCAAAAAAAAAAAAAAAAAGAAAAAGAAAAAAAAAAAAACAGAGTAAATAAAATAAAAATAAAGAAAAAGGAAAAGAAAATAAATACCAAGGGAATATGAAAGTAATGATTAGCATTCTAAGGTTTTTTTTTTTTTTTTTTTTTTTTTTTGAGACAGGGTATTGCTCTGTCACCCAGTAGCAGGGACTCCCGGAACCTGCCACCACGTCTAGCTAATGTTTGTATTTTTTTGTAGAGATGGGGTTTTGCTATATTACCCAGGATGATCTTGAACTCCCGAGCTCAAGCAATGCACCTACCTTGGTCTCGCAAAGTGCTGGGATTACAGGTGTGGGCTACCACCCAGCTGGTATTTTTAAAAATCAGAGTAAGTGGTCTTTACCTATTTAATACAAACATTATACCTGTAACTCATGATTGGAAAACTGAATTAGGGCCGGGTGCAGTGGTTCATGTCTGTAATCCCAGGACTTTGTGAGGCCAAGGTGGGCAGATCACTTGAGGTCGGGAGTTCAAGATCAGCCTGGACAACATGATGAAACCCAGTTCCCACTAAAAATACAAAAATTAGCCAGGCATGGTGGCACACACCTGTGCCACTCGGGAGGCTGAGGCAGAAGAATCACTTGATCCGAGGAAGCAGAGGTTGAAGCCAGCAGAGACCGCACCGCTGCACTCCAGCCCGGGCGACAGAGCGAGACTCTGTCTCAAAAAAAGAAAAAGACTAAATTATAGTGTGTGCAGTCAACCAATGCCCATCAGAAATGAAAACGATCTCCTAAGTTATTTTATTACTCAGCCAAGTATGGAAAATAGCATTTGCGTGGGCATGGTTGCTCATACCTGTAATACCAGCAGTTTGCGAGGCTAAGGTGGGAGGATCCCTTGAGGCCAAGGTTTCAGATCGGCCTGGGAAACATAGTGAGATACCCTCTCTGAAAAAAAAATTTTTAATAGGGATTAATAAATTCTAATATTGGTTTAATCTGAGTGCTGGTAGCTTACACCTGTAATCCCAGCACTTTGGGAGGCCGAGACAGGCAGATCACTTGGGGTCAGGAGTTTGAGACCAGCCTGGCCAATATGATTGAGTTGTATGTTTTACCTCATGGCATGAGTAAAACATACTAATCTTTTAGTAGAGATGGTGAAACTCCATCTCTACTAAAAATACAAAAACTAGCCGGGCATGGTGGTGAGTGCCTGTAATCCCAGCTACTCAAGACACTGAGACAGGAGAATCGCTTGAACCTGGGAGGTTGAAGTTGCGGTGAGCAAGATCGCGCCATTGCACTATAGCCTGGGTGACAGAGTGAGACTCCGTCTCAATCAATCAATCAGTCAATAGTATTAATTGATTTTAGAGAATTTGTAACCACCCAGTGGGTTCACCTTGCCTGCTACCTAGACAGAGCTGATTTCTCAAGACAGGGGAATTGCAATAGAGAGAGTAATTAACACAGAGCTGGTACAGGAGACTGGAGTTTTATTGTTACTCAGATCAGTCTTCCTGAGCATTTGGGGATCAGAGGTTTTTCTTTTGCTTTTTTTTTTTTTTTTTTCTGTGAGAGAGTCTTGCACAGTTGCTGAGACTAGAATGTAATGGCTCAATGCTCAATCTCAGTTCACTGCAAACTCCGCCTTAGGGTGCAAGCAATTCTCCTGCCTCAGCCTCCCAACTAGTGGGGATTACAGGCATGCACCACCACACCTGGCTAATTTTTGTATTTTTAGTAGAGATGGGGTTTCACCATGTTGGCCAGGCTGGTCTTGAACTCATGACCTCAGGTGATTCACCCACCTTGGCTTCCCAAAGTGCTGGGATTACAGGCATGAGCCACTGTGCCCGGCCAGGGGATCAGAGTTTTTAAGGACAACTTAGTGGGTGGGAGGAAGCTGGTGAGCTGGGAATGTGGATTGGCCATGTCGGAGACGAAATTATAGGGAGTTGAAGCTGTCTTCTTGCACTGAGTCAGTTCCTGAGTGGGGCCACAGGATCAGATGAACCAGTTTATCTTTCTGGGTGGTACCAGCTGATCCATCAAGGGCAGAGTTTGCAAAATATCTCAAGCACTAATCTTAGGAGCAGTTTAGGGAGGGTCAGCATCTTGTAGCCTCTAGCTGCATAACTCCTAAATCATAATTTCTAATCTTGTGCCTAATTTGTTAATCCTACAAAAGCAGTCTAGTCCGCAGGCAAGAAGGAGGTTTTTTTGGGAAAAGGACTGTTATTGTCTTTGTTTTAAACTATAAACTAAGTTTCTCCCAAAGTTAGTTCAGCCTATGCCCAGGAATGAACAAGGACAGCTTAGAGGTTAGAAGCAAGGTGGAGCTGGTGAGGTCAGCTCAGTTACAATTTTGCAATGGTGTCTTCAACATTTTTCTGGGTTTTGGGAGAGAATTTCCAGGCAGGGAATTCACAACAGAAGAGTTCTATAGAAAAATGGCCTCAGGTGGCGGGGCACAGTGGCTCATGCCTGTAATCCCAGCACTTTAGGAGGCCAAGGCGGGTGGGTCACCTGAGGTCAGGAGTTCGAGATCAGCCTGGCCAACCCGGTGAAACCCCATCTCTATTAAAAATACAAAAATTAGTCAGGCGTGGTGGCAGGCACCTGTAATCGCAGCTACTAGGGAGGCTGAGGCAGGAGAATCACTTGAACTCGGGAGGCCAAGGTTGCAGTGAGCCGAGATCATGCCATTGCACTCCAGCCTGGGGGACAAGAGTGAGACTTCATCTCAAAAAAAAAAAAAAAAAAAAAAAAAGAAAGAAAGAAAGAAAAGAAAAATAGCCTCAGGTTGGGTGTGGTGTCTCATGCCTGTAATCCTAGCACTTTGGGAGGCTAAGGTGGGATGATCAGTTAAATCAGGAGTTCGAGACCAGCCTGGGCAACATGGTGAGACCCTGTCTCTACAAAAACTAAAAAATTTAGCCAGATGTGGTGGCCTGTGCCTGTGGTCTCAGCTTCTTGGGAGGCTGAGGTGGGAGCATTGCTTGGGCCTGAAAAGCCAAGGTTATAGTGAGCCATGATCACATCACTGTGCTCCAAGACACTTTGAGACAGACCCTGTCTCAAAAAAAATAAATAAATAAAAAATAAAGGAAAATAAAATAAAATGGTATCATTGTCTAATAAAGTGTCAAAACATCATTAAAGTCAGTGATTACATCCTTAGATCCCAGATCAAACTCCAGAGAAGCCATTTTCAAGTCACCAATTCATGATTCAAATTATAGAATTATAAT
The DNA here is from genome assembly GCF_047675955.1 of Chlorocebus sabaeus. NCBI lineage: Eukaryota > Metazoa > Chordata > Mammalia > Primates > Cercopithecidae > Chlorocebus > Chlorocebus sabaeus. The sequence continues at coordinate 33,198,791 of NC_132905.1, read as the reverse complement.
CAAAGTGAGGACCCCTTATATAAGACGAACAGCCAAAATTCTTTCCCTAGAAGATCAAAACTCATTTAGAAAACGTTAAGGAACTCAGGGCCCTAAGAATCCTGTGTTACCCAGAAATCTCTTTTTGTCTTCAAAATAATGATGATCTGTAGTATGCCAGTGATAAGGACAGGAGTCAGATAAACTGTAGGCAGAAAAGGGCAGGGGCCCTGGTAAAGCCCTACCCTCAAGCCTGGAACCTTGGCCCAAAGTGAGAACATGTATTCCTGTTTTCCCACTTGAAAGCTGCCTTTTCCAAAACCACTCATGACCTACCATGCCACTCATCCTGTACCCATAAAACCCCTGACCCGACTGGGAGAGAGCAGAGAAGGGGAGAAGAGGAGAAGCAGCTGGACATCAGAGACTGCAGTTGGATGTCGGAGAAAAGCAGCTTGATGACAGAGGGACGGCTTGACAACCTTGCTTCCGTCCCTAGCTGGACTCCAGGGGAAGATCACCTTCCCACTCCATCCCACTTCTGGCTCCCCTTCCTGCTGAGAGCCACTTTCATCAGCAATAAAATCCTCTGTATTCACCACCCTTCAGTTCATTTGTGTGACCTGATTTTTCCTGGATGCTAAACAAGAACTCAGGTGCCATGGGTGCAGACGCTAAACGTTGTCACACTGACCCTCTGCCCTCGCTGGCAGAGAGCAACCACCTCACAAAAAAAGAGAGGGCCCACTGAGCTGTTTAACATTTAAGCCATCTGTAGATGGCAAAGCTAAAAGAGCACTATAACACACACACTCTGGGGCCTTGGGAGTCGTGGGTACTCCCCGCTAGACACTGCCAGGGGCCCACATGGAATTTTGCTCCTCTTTGTGCCCAAAAGCACTCACTCCGGCACCTGCACCTGCTCACCTGCATGCTCCTCCTCCTGTGAGGGGTTGAGAGCTGTGGACTGAGTAAGTGAGGCATCCCTGTCATGAGGCCCATGAAGGGGTCAAGGAAATTTTCCTGTTTCACCAGGTTCAGCCAAACCAAGATGCCCACATCTCTTTATATAGTATGCAGTTTTCTTTTCATCTCTTTCTCTTTTTTTTTTTAATAATGTCTCTTTTCATCTCTCTTTTTAAATATGATTGGTGCATGTTTCTGTGTTCTACATACCGGAGTTATATCATAAACTATACTATGAACCTATAGTTTCAGAAGGCTTCCCTTTGCTTGCTTCAAGTAATTCTCTACCTTTTGGCCTCAATGCAATATGAGGAAGAGGAGGAGGCAGATGTGATGAACACAAAGCCCTATTGCACCTCCACAGAAGAGGCCCTGCAGTCATTTTCAACACAAGGCTTCGAGGAGAACTCACCAGCACAGTAGGCTGGAAAGAAACACATTTGCTCTCCCTGTCTAGCTGTGAATGTGTTCAACTCAGTTCTGTCTTCCTGTCTCTCTTACAACACTCATGGGAAATATCATTTACAGACACCACTGTGTCCCCATGGGTGTCTTGTCCAACAGTTATTAAATGCCCTGGGGCCTTGGCTGCATCTCCTTTCTTAGTACTCCCACCCCAGACAGAACATCATAATATCCACGAGTGGCAATGACATTATTATTCCTGGTCTAATTTATTTTTTAAAATAATTTGCATGCATCAGTATACAACCCAATCTTGCTTGCCTGCTTGTTTGTTTTTCTTTTCTTCTTCTTTTTCTTTCTTTCTTGTTTTTTGAGTCAGTCTTGCTCTTTTGTTCAGGCTAGAGTACAGTGGTGCCATCTGGCTCACTGCAGCCTCCTCTTCCCGGGTTCAAGCAATTCTTGTGCCTTAGCCACCCAAGTAGCTGGGACTACACATATGCACCACAACTCCTGACTAATTTTTGTATTTTTTCTAGTGGACATGTGGTTTTGCCATGTTGGTCAGGCTGGTCTCGAACTCCTGACCTGAAGTGATCTGCCCGGCTTGGCCTCCCAAAGTGCTAGGATTATAGGCCTGAGCTACCCTGCCCTGCCCCTAAACTTTCATTATAATCCAAACAGAATTGTATTCAACAATTGCCAAGGCCAGGTGTGGTGGGTCACACCTGTAATTCCAACACTCTGGGAGGCTGAGGTGGAAGGATTGCCTGAGGCCAGGAGTTCAAGACTAGCCTGGGCAACATACAAAGACTCCACGTGTCCCCCTCCAAAAAAAAAAATAGACAAGGTGCGGTGGCTCATGCCTGTAATCCCAGCACTTTGGGAGGCCAAGGTAGGTGGATCACCTGAGGTCAGGAGTTCGAGACCAGCCTGGCCAACATGGCGAAATCCCATCACTAATAAAATTACAAAAATTAGCTGGCTGTGGTGGTGCATGCCTGTAGTTCCAGCTACTGGGGAGGCTGAGGCAGGAGAATCACTTGAACCTGGGAGGGGGAGGTTGCAGTGAGCTAAGATCACACCACTGTACTCCAGCCTGGGCAACAGAGCAAGGCTCCCTCCGTCTCAAAAAAAAAAAAAAAAAAAAAAAGGCCAGGCATTATGGTACATGACTATAGTCCCAGCTACTCAGGAGGCTTAGGCAAGAGGATGGTGTGAGCCGAGGAGTTTGAGGCTGCAGTGAGCTGTGATAATGCCACTACACTCGAGCCTGGGTGACAGAGCAAGACTCTGACTCTAAAAAAGAAAAAAACAAAAAAATAAAAAAAAAAAAACCAATTGCTCAAATGCTTCATCATTGAAAAAAGCATTTCATATGCTGGGACTGCTCTTCATAAGTCATGTTAAGCCAGAACAGAATTCTCCACCAAGACTCTTGGCAGTTAATAGCATTTTAAATTTTCTTCTTTTGGTATATTGGCATTTTCTAATTTTCTATCAGGAACACTTGTTGCCATTTCAAGTAAAGAATAACTGCATACTAGGCAACGTGCTAAGAATTTTACATGCATTCTCTTACTAACTGCTCCCAACCATCCCCCCTTTTTATTTCTTTTTAGATTACAGGCCCCAGCCATCACACCCGGCTAATTTTTGTATTTTTAGTAGAGACGGGGGTTTCACCATGTTGGTCAGGTTGGTCTCAAACTCCTGACCTCAAGTGATCCACCCCCCTTGGCCTCCCAAAGTGCTGGGATTACAGGTGTGAGCCACCACACCTGGCCCATCTTTGAAATACCATTGTTAGTCCATTTTACAGCAAAGGAAACAAAGGCCATTAAGATTAAATAATGTACCTAGTTCAGCTTGGCTGCGCGACTTTATACAAACCACTAATTCTCTTAGGCCCTTAGTTTTATGGCCTATAAAACTGAGAGAGTATCTCCCTCATCAAATGTAAGGGTTAAAAAAGAATGACAACTGTGAAGGAGTTCGTATGTGAGATACCTGGTCTACAGAAAACAATACTCTTCCTTTATGTTCTCTGCAGATGTCGAGTACTACTATTAAAACAGACTCCTGGTGGGGCGCGGTGGCTCAAGCCTGTAATCCCAGCACTTTGGGAGGCCGAGACAGGCGGATCACGAAGTCAGGAGATCGAGACCATCCTGGCTAACACGGTGAAACCCCATCTCTACTAAAAAATACACACACACAAAAAAACCTAGCCGGACGTGGTGGCGGGCGCCTGTAGTCCCAGCTACTCGGAGGCTGAGCCAGGAGATGGCGTAAACCCGGAAGGCGGAGCTTGCAGCGAGCCGAGATTTGGCCACTGCACTCCAGCCTGGGCGACAGAGCGAGACTCTGTCTCAAAAAAAAAAAAAAAAATTAAAAAATAAAAAATAAATAAATAAATAAAAATAAAAACTCCTTAGCAATACTGTTCAGAAGATAGCTCAAATGCTTGGTACATGTATCTCCTCTCAACTTCAAGTTCACTGTCCTCAGCTTGGGGACTTGAAACTGGCCATCATGGGAATCAGAAGCCAGCAGAAAACACCATAAATCAGGGCTATTCTCCTTGGAGAGATTGATTGATGAAATTGGAGAGAAAGATGATTGATGAACTTACTAACCTGGCTCAAATTCAGGCTTCATTTATTTATTTAGGTAGAAGGCTTCACAACTGGGCTCTGCATGTCATGAGGACTATCTTCCCGCTGTAACATGAAGGAATCCCAAGAATGGCAAAACAAAAAACAAAAAACTCTCCTAAAGATTTTTCCCATTTCAGCTGTTTCAGTCTGATTAGGGAAACACTACACACTATACATAACATCTTTGAGTGTTGATGTGAGCTTTTTTTTCTTTTTTTGAATCTCTGCCACCTGTTGCTTCCATAAAAGGCCCCAATTAATGATATTTATGAATAGCCCAATTTGTGTGTTTTTTTTTTTGTTGTTGTTTTTTTTTGAGACAGTCTCGCTCTGTCACCCAGACTGGAGTGCAGTGGCGCAATCTGAGCTCACTGAACCTTTGCCTCCCGGGTTCAAGCAATTCTCCTGCCTCAGTTTGGGATTACAGGTGGGATTGCAGGCGATTGCCACGCCTGGCTAATTTTAGTAGAGATGGGGATTCATCATGTTGGACAGGCTGGTCTCAAACCGCTGACCTCAAGTGATCCGCCCACCTTGACCTCCCAAAGTGCTGAGATTACAGGTGTAAGTCACTGCTCTTAGCCACGTATCGCCTAATTTGTTTGGCATACTTGTACCTTGGAGTAACTATTTTACCAACCAGTCAATATTTCTTCTCCTAAGGGACCATATCTTGTACAAATGCTTGGTCTAGAGAAATTACGATATTTTATTAAGGCCAGGTGAGGTGGCTCATGCCTATAATCCCAGCACTTTGGGTGGCCAAGGAGGGCAGATCATTGGAGCCCAGGAGTGTGAGACCAGCCTATGCAACATGGTGAAACCCTGTCTCTACCAACAATTTAAAAACACAAAAATTAACCAGGTGTGCTGGTGTGGGCCTGTGATCCCAGCTACTTGAGAGACTGAGGTGGGAGGATCACTGGAGCCCAGGATATAACTACCCAGTGGGTTCACCTTGCTAGCTGCCTAGACAGAGTCAATTTATCAAGACAGGAAAATTGCAATAGAGAAAGAGTAATTCACACAGAGCAGGCCACAGTTGTATTATTCAAATCAGTCTCTCTGAGGATCTGGGGGTCAGTTTTTAAACATAACTTGGCCCAGGTGTGGTGGCGTACACCTGTAATTCCAGCACTTTGGGAGACTGAGGTGGGCGGATTCCTTGAGGTCAGGAGTTCGAGACCAGAATGGACAACATGGTGAAACCCCATCTCTACAAAATACAAAAAATTAGCTGGGCATGGTGGAGCACACCTGTAGTCCCAGCTAGCCACTGCACCTGGCCAACCCACTGATTTAAAGTGAAATAAATTTATACTATCACAGTTCTGAAGGTCAGAGGTCCAAAATCAAGGTGACAGCAGAACCATGATATCTCTGAAGGCTGTAGGGGCGAATCTATTCCATGCGTTTCTCTGAGCTCCTGGTGCTCCCAGCAATGCTTGGCACTTACTGGCTTGTAGATGCATCACTTAAATCGCTGCCTGTGTTGTTGTAGTGTTCTCCTGTGTATCTCTCTTCCTGTTGTCTTCCCTTTGTGTGTCTGTCTCTGTGTTTCTTCTCCTTTTCTTAGAAAAGGAGACCAATGTGATTAGGGCTCACCCTAATTACTTTATCTTTTTATTACTCATTTATTTTTGAGACAGAGTCTTGCTCTGACACCCATGCTGGAGTGCAGTGGCACCATCTCAGCTTTCTGCCACCTCTGCCTCCTGGGTTCAAGCAAGTCTCCCACCTCAGCCTCCTGAGTCCATGGGATTACAGGTGCCCGCCGCCATGCCCAACTGATTTTTGTTTTTTTGGGGGGGGGGTGGAGGAGATGGAATTTTGCTCTTGTTGACCAGGCTGGAGTGCAATGGCGCGATCTTGGCTCACCACAACCTCTGCCTCCCAGGTTCAAGCAATTCTCCTGCCTTAGCGTCCTGAATAGCTAGGATTACGGGCATGCACCCGGCTAGTTTTGTATTTTCAGTAGAGATGGAGTTTCTCCATGTTGGTCAGGCTGGTCTCGAATTCCCCATGTCAGGTGATCTGCCCGCCTCGGCTCCCAAAGTGCTGAGATTACAGGTGTGAGCCACTGCATATGACCTAATTTTTGTATTTTCAGTAGAGACGGAGTTTCACCATTTAGGCCGGGCTGGTCTCAAACTCCTGACCTCAAGTGATCTACCTGCTTCAGCCTCCCAAAGTGCTGGGATTATGGGCGTGAGCCTTGGCCTAATGATTTTATCTTAATTTGATTACTTCTGCAAAGACCGTCTTTCCCAATAAGGTTACATTCACAGGTATGGGAGTTGAGACTTGAACATGTGTTTTTGAGGAACATGAGTCGACCCATAACAGATACTGAGAAGGTTGTTCTCAGAAAATGGTAGCTATTTGGTGCAGGAGGTTGTAACTTATCAGGCCAGGTTCAAGAGGATCAATCAAGGGACAGACAGGCGGAACAGATGTATAGAGGGAAGCAGAGAGAAAACATCACAGAAAATTGAAGACTGGTCTCCATGACATCCCTTGTGTCAATTCACCGTTCCATTCTTTATTTTTATTCACCTAAGTAACTTTCTCTTTTCTCTTTTTTTTTTTTTTTTTTTTTTTGACAGAGGGTCTTGTTTTATTACCCAGGCTGGAGTACAGTGGTGTGATCATGGCTCACTGCAGCCTTGACCTTCTGGGCTCAGCAGTCTTCCAGTCTCAGTCCCCCAAGTAGCAGAGACTACTTGTCTTTTGTCAGAGACAGAGTTTTGCCTCGTTACTCAGGCTGGTCTGGAACTCCTGAGCTCAAGCAATCCTCCCACCTCTGCCTCCCAATGTGCTGGGATTACAGGTGTGAGCCCAGCCTGGCTTTCTCTTTCTATACTCCAAAATCATTAGAATCCTGAGCAGAAGAGTAATTTTCCCAAAGTCAGTGTGGAACGGGTCATTATTTCTGAAAACAAGCTCACCAGCCAGAAGAAAACTGATAAATACAAAGGAAATGTGATAGGTTCTTCATAAAGCAAAATTTGGCCAGGCACAGTGGCTCATGCCTGTAATCCCAACATTTTGGGAGGCTGAGACGGGTGGATCACAAGGTCAGGAGTTCAAGACTTGCCTGGCCAAGATGCTGAAACTTCGTCTCTACTAAAAATACAAAAAAAAATTAGCTAGACATGGTGGCACGCACCTATAATCCCAGCTATTTGGGAGGCTGAAGCAGAGAATTCCTTAAACCCAGGAGGCGGAGGTTGCAGTGAGCTGAGATCGTGCCACTGCCCTACAGCATGGGCGACAGAGCAAGACTCCGTCTCAAAAAAAAAAAAAAGCAAAAAGCAAAATGTATCCCATAAAAAAAGGTATTCTTCCATAAATGTATTTTGTTTCTACTTGTTTTTTCTTTTATTTTTTAAGACAGGGTCTCACTCTCGTTGCCCAGGTTGGAATGCAATGGTGTGATCCTCCCACTTCAGCCTCCTGAGTAGTTGGGACCACAAGTGAAAGCTACCACACCCAGCTAGGTTTTGTTGTTGTTGTTGTTGTATTTTTAGTAGAGATAGGGTTTTGCCATGTTGCCCAGGCTGGTCTCAAACTCCTAGACTCAAGCAATCCTCCTAACTTGGCCTCCCAAAATGCAGGGATTACAGGTGTGAGCCACTGCGCCCAGACAGTTTCTACTTTTTATGGATCAAAATATTCATTAAAATGGAAGTGACAGCAGGGCACGGTGGCTCACGCCTGTAATCCTAGCACTTTGGGAGGCCGAGGCGAGCGGATTGCCTGAGGTCGGAAGTTTGAGACCAGCCTGACCAACATGGAGAAACCCCATCTCTACTAATAATACAAAAATTAGCCAGGCGTGGTGGTGCATGCATGTAATCCCAGCTACTCAGGAGGCTGAGGCAGGAGAATCACTTGAACCCGGAAGGCGGAGGTTGCAGTGAGCCAAGATTGCGCCACTGCACTCTAGCCTGGGCAACAAGAGTGAAACTCCATCTCAAAAACAAGCAAAAAAAAAAAAAAACAAAAAAAAACCCGGAAGTGACAGGAGTGTGTTTTGTTTTACAGTGTTCCCTGTGGCAAAATTAAAACTGGCAATCCTATGTCTGGACTTAGAATTTTTAAAAATTTACTTTCTTGGACCAAAAATGACTGATATAAAGCAAACTGAAACCAGTGTTCTGCCTGCAGAATACCCGTAAGCTTTGCTGAGTAGGGAATCTCTCCTGGATCCCACCTCTGCTTCTTTTTCCCCAGATGTCTCCTTTCATATACATTTTTACCAGGCTGAGTGTTCTTAAAGGCTTCCCTTGCATTGACTATGGAGCTCACAGCAATTTTTTTGTTGCTTGGAAATGACTACTCCTCTCTAAGAGTGTGTTTCAGGAAAAACTCTCCCAAACTGTGCTTTTCCACTGTTCTCACACCACCACAATGATCGCCAACACAGAAGAAGACTTCTGTGACCAAATATGTGGGAGTTTTTCCCCATACACCAAGCAGCTGACACCAGGTGGGGGCCCTACAATTTAATTCTGACATTATCTACTTGGAGATAGCATCAGATCCCATGGGTTGAGGGTTCAGTCCCCAACACTGCGTCCCTTGCAGAAGACATCAGTGGTAAGTCTGTGCTACTGGAACTTCGGACCTACCAACGACAAGTTGAAGTCTCCATGACCCCCAATTTGGGTTCCTTAAATTTGCTAGAGAGGCTCACCGGACCCAGGGAAATAGTGATGTTTACCAGTTTCTTATAAAGGATACAGATGAAGAGATGCATAGATATGAAGGAAGGGGTGCGGAGCTTCCATGCCCTCCCTGGGTGCACCGCCCTCTAGAAATCTCCACACATTCAGCCATCCAGAAGCTCTCCAAACCAATCCTCTGTTTTTATGGAAGCTTCATGGCCTCAGCATTCCTTCTGTCCGAGGCATTTGAACCAGAGCAACTCCATCTTGAACACGAGCTGGGTTAAAAAGGCTGACACCTACTGGGCTGCATTCCCAGATGGTTAGGCATTCTAAGTCACAGGATGAGATGGGAGGTCAGCACAAGATACAGGCCACAAAGACCTTTTGGATAAAACAGTTTGTAGTAAAAAAGCTGGCTTAAACTCACCAAAACCAAGATGGCAATGAGAGTGACCTCTGGTCATCCTCACTGCTACACTCCCACCAGTGCCATGACAGTTTACAAATGCCATGGCAACATCAGGAAGTTACCCTATATGGTCTAAGAAGGGGAGGCATGAATAACCACATTCATGCTTTTGTTTAGCATATATTCATATACATGTTTAGCATATATGCTTTTGTTTAGCATATATTCAAGAAATAACCATAAAAATAGGCAACCAGGGCGGGGCGCTGTGGCTCACGCCTGTAATCCCAGCACTTTGGGAGGCTGAGGCGGGCGGATCACGAGGTCAGCAGATCGAGACCATCCTGGCTAACACGGTGAAACTCTGTCTCTACTAAAAATACAAAAAATTAGCCGGTCATGGTGGCAGGCGCCTGGAGTCCCAGCTACTCGGGAGGCTGAGGCAGGAGAATGGCATGAACCCGGGAGGCAGAGCTTGCAGTGAGCTGAGATGGCATCACTGCACTCCAGCCTGGGTGACAGAGCAAGACTCTGTCTCAAAAAAAAAAAAAAAAAGGGCAACCAGCTGGGCGTGGTGGTTCACTCCTGTAATCCCAGCACTTTGGGAGGCCGAGGCAGGCGGATCACGAGGTCAGGAGTACGAGACCAACCTGATCAACATGGAGAAACCCCGTCTCTACTAAAAATACAGAATTAGCTGGGCATGGTGGCGCATACCTGTAATCCCAGCTACTCGGGAGGCTGAGGCAGGAGAATTGCTGGGGCCTGGGAGATATAGACTGCACTGAGCTGTAATAGTGCCACTGTGCTCCAGCCTGGGTGACAGAGCAAGACTCTGTCTCAAACAAAAAACCAAAAAATATGTGGATGCTCCTGTAGGGGCCAAGGCCCTTGGCCCCCTGGAGGTTTGAAAACCACTGACAGGCAGATTAATTGGAGAAAGGCACATACAAATTTATTTAACATGTATACACAAGAGCCTTCAGAATGAAAACTCAAAGATACAGGAAAAATTGTCGATTTTTATGCTTGGGTTCAACAAAGTGTGAACAGCCAGGTAACTGGATAAAAAGGGCAAGATCTAATGTTGATAGACTGAGTGAGGAGCCCAGCAAGGCCTGTCTGTCTAGATTCTTGGCCTCTCTGAGTTGCACTACTTCCTTCCGGGTGTGGGGCAAGACTCTCTCTGGAATAGGGGTCTTATGGCCTATAGACAAGGTAGGCCAGATAATTAGAATTTTTTCTTTTCTTTTCTTTTCTTTTTTTTTTTTTTTTTTTTTTTCCAGACAGAGTCTTACTCTGTCACCAGGCTGGAGTGCAGTGGCGCGATCTTGGCTCACTGCAACCTTCGCCTCCCGGGTTCAAGCCATTCTCCTGCCTCAGCCTCCCAAGTAGCTGGGATTACAGGTGCCCACCACCACACCCAGCTAATTTTTGTATTTTTAGTATAGACGGGGTTTCATCATGTTGGCCAGGATGGTCTCGATCTCCTGACCTCGTGATTCACCCACCTCGGCCTCGCAAAGTGCTGGGATTATAGGCGTGAGCCAGTGCGCCCGGCCAGTATATCTGGTAACTTTTTAAATTGTCCATTGCAACTTACATCTTCTGGGTTCAAGCAATTTTCTTGCTTCAGCCTCGTGAGTAGCTAGGACTACAGGTGTGCATCACCATGCCTGGATAATTTTTATATTTTTAGTGAAGACAGAGTTTCGCCATGTTGGCCAGGCTAGTCTTGAACTCCTGACCTCAAGTGATCTGCTTGCCTTGGCCTCCCAAAGTGCTGGGATTACAGGCTTCAGCCACTGTGCCTGGCCAACTTTTAAAATTGTTTTGCAGAGATGGTTTTTCACTATGTTGCCAAGGCTGGTCTCAAACTCTTGGCTTTAAGCAATCCTCCCACCTCTGCCTCCCAAAGTGAGATTACAGGCATGACCCACCACACTTGGCCCCAGTTTTATTAAATGCTCATTTATCACACATAGGGTGTTTGACGTCTCTTCATGTGCCATGGTAAAATGAAAATCTTGCATAAGCACTACTGTTTATTACCTCTCCTCCTGAACCTGAGAAGCTGAGCTGGAGAAGGTCACGCAGCCAGACAAATGGCTCCATTTCAAAACAAGGATTCCTAGTGTTTCCCTGATTCATTCCTTCTTTCGTTGTTCTGATTATTTTTGCTACAGAACAAATCACTCCAAAACTTAGCAACTTAAAATCACCATTTTATTACCTTTTTCAGTTCTGTTGGCTGACTGGGCTCAGCAGGAAGGTTCTTGCTCAGGATTTCTATGCAGTTGGAGTAAGTTGGCAGCTGGGGCTGAAGTGGGCATAAAAGCTGAACCAGATTTCCAGAATGGCTCTCCTCCTCCTTCTCCTCCTCCTCCTCCTTCTTCTATTATTATTATTATTGAGACAGGGTCTCACTGTCACCAAGGCTGGAGTGCAGTGGCTCAATCATAGCTCATTGTAGCCTCAAACTCCTGGGCTCAAATGTTCCTCCCACCTGAGCCTCCTGAGTAGTTGGGACTAGAGTCATGTGCTACCATGGCCAGCTAATTTTTAAATTTTTCATAGAGATGGGGGTCTCACTATGTTGCTCAGGCTGGTCTTGAACTCTTGGCCACAATCAATCCTGCCTTGGCCTCCCAAAGTGCTGGGTTTACAGGTATGAACCACCATGTCCAACGAAAGATGGCCTCTTTACTTACATGCCTGGTAGCTAAATTGGAGTGGCTGAAACAGCTGAGGCTGGTTTTCTCTTTTCAAGTACTTTTCCACATGGCTAAATTGGGCTTCCTTACAGCATGGTAGGTTAAAGAGAATCAGACATCTCACGTGGTGACACGCTGACTGGCTTCCCTAGGGGGTTATTTTTAATCTACCATGATAATGTAATCAGTAAAAGATGTTTTAAGTGTAGGGAGGTAAGAAGCCCTGACAAATACAGGCTAGGAGGTGTTTGATCTGAAGGCAAGTTCTAGGACCTACTCAGCTATATGTTAGCTCCTTTGCTTTTTTTTTTTTTTTTTTTTTTGAGACAGTCTCGATCTGTCATCCAGGCTGGAGTGTAGTGGTGAAATTTCAACTCACTGCAACCTCCGCCTTCTGGGTTCAAGTGATTCTCCTGTGTCAGCCTCCCGAGTAGCTAGGGTTACAGGTGCCAACCAACCAAGCCGGGCTAATTTTTGTATTTTTAGTAGAGACGGGGTTTCACCATGTAGCCAGGCTGGTCTCAAACCCCTGACCTCAAGTGATCCGTCTGCCTTAGCCTCCCAAAGTGCTGGGATTACAGGTGTGAGCCACCATGGCTGGCCTTTTTCTTTTTCTTTTCTTTTTTTTTTTCAGATGGAGTCTCACTCTGTTGCCCATGCTGGAGTGCAGTGATGCAGTTTGGCTCAGTGCAACCTCCACCTCCAGGTTTGAGCAATTCTCCTGCCTCAGCCTCCTGAGTAGCTGGGACTACAGGTGCCCACCACCACACCCTGCTAATTTTTGTATTTTTAGTAGAGATGGGGTTTTACCATTTTGGCCAGGCCGGTCTTGAACTCCTGATCTCAGGTGACCCACCCGCCTCAGCCTCCCAAAGTGTTGGGATTACAGGCGTGAGCCATTGCACCTGGCCCCTTCTGCTCTTTCCTACATCTCAAAACACGCATATGCACAGAAAAACTGTCTCCTCTCCTTACCCCCTGCCTTGGATCTTTCACACCATGTTTTCTGTTTTCTAAAATTCCTCAATTACATACCTAAATTTAAATCAGTCCTCTTTAGTATATGTGAACCTTTCCTTCCGGGAGGTCATGAAGCTGTTCTCAGTAATTTAATCCCAGCGATGTATTAGTTATCTATTGCCATATAACAATTCACCCCAAACTTAGTGGCTTGAAACAATAAACATTTTATACTATAGTTTCTGTGGGTCAGAAGACTAGAAGTTTAGCTGAGTGGTTCTGGCTTGGGGTCTCTTGGGAGGCTGCAGGCAAGATGTCAGCTGGGGCTGTAGTTATCTGAAGGCTTGCCTGGGGCTGGCAGATTTACTTCCAAGAGGGCTTGCTCACATAGTGCTAGTTATTAACTGGAACCTTCAGAGCCTCCCTATGAGGGACTGCTTAACTGTTCTCATGATATGGTGGCAGCCTTCCTCAGGGTAAGCAATCCAAGAGAGAATAAGGAACAGGCTGCAATGTTTTCGTGTCAGCTAGCCTCAGAAGCCATCCTCTGTCATTTCTGTAATATCCTATTGGTCACATAGATCAGTCCGATTCAATTACAAAGGGTATAAACACCAGGAGGTGGTGGGAGACTGGGCCAAGGGAAAGCTAATGTTGAGGGGAGAAAAGAAGAGACAGGCTAAGCGTGGTGGCTCGTGCCTATAATCCCAGCACTTTGGGAGGCTGAGGCAAAACAATCACTTCAGTCTAGGAGTTTGAGACCAGCCTGGGCAAAATGGTAACAACCCATCTCTACAAAAAATTTTTAAAATAAATTTTAAAATGTGAGGAGGCTAGATGCGGTGGCTCATGCCTGTAATCTCAACACTTTGGGAGGCCAAGGCAGGTAGATCACCTGAGCTCAGGAATTCAAGACCAGCCTGGCCAACATGGTGAAACCCAGTCGCTACTAAAAATATAAAAATTAGCCAGGAGTGGTAGCGTGCGCCTGTAATCCCAGCTATTTGGGAGGCTGAGGCACAATAATTGCTTGAACCCGGGAGGCAGAGGTTGCAGTGAGCTGACTGCACTCCAGCCTGAGCAACTGAGCGAGACTCTATCTCAAAAAAAAAAAAAAAAAAAAAAAAAAAAAAAAAAAAAAAGGGAGACAAAGGAGGTATGTAATATTGGAGCCAGGATCATTTTAAGGAAAACTCAAGCACTAATTTGAGTCCCGGAGCTGGGAATGGAGCTGAGAATCTTGAGACCTGGTTGTCCTTGACACGTCTTGCAGACGATAAGAGGAAGGAAAACAGAAGTGAGAATGACAGACCCATTTTTCCTCTTTCAATGTTATTTTTGCACTAACAGAAGGAGACAAGCTGCCCCTACCCTTAAAAGGTCATTTTCAATCTCTTGGCCAAACTATAAGGAGAATATTTCTCCTGAATAATTAATTGGTTTTAAGAAGATGGAAAGATATTTTTAGCTTCTAAGAAGAAATCAGGGTCGCTTGAATGATATCTTTATTCAACAAGGACACAGTCTTTCAGGAAGTTTACTTGTGCCAATGTAATTAGTAGTTGCTTTACAGGACAATGGTGTGCAGGTTTCATGCTGTGATGAAAGGAGATGATTTTCCAGTTACTGTTAATTGAAAATTGAAGCAAAGTGAACTTTGCAATCAAAACAGGAAGGGAAAACCAGACTGCAATAAGACAATAACCTTAGAGCTTTGTTCTTTCACAAGACACAGGGAAGAAGCAAAGGGCTTTCTAAACTACTTTCATCTGGGCCAAATTTCTTGGCAGAATGCCCTCTGCCTGCCATCTACTTCCCTCTGGCTTGGCTTTTGCCCCTACCACCACTTCACTGAACCTGCTTTCATTATAGCCAACAAGGACTCCATGTTGCCCAACCCACTGGACATTTTTCTGCTTTGTGTTTTCTCATCTCTAAGCAACATTGACTCAATTGACCACTCACTGTTTCTGAAAATACTTTCCTTCTGGTTTCAGGGATGCCATTTTCTCCTTGTTTGTCATCTCCCTGGCCATCTATTTAAGGTCTTTCTCCATTATCCAACCTCTAAATGTTAAGGATCCTGGTCAGGCACAGTGGCTCATGCATGTAATCTCAGAACTTTGGGAGGTCAAGGTGGGAAAATCACTTGAAGCCAGGAGTTCAAGACCAGACTGGGCAGCATAGTGAGACCACTATCTCAACTTTTTTTTTTTTTTTGAGAGGGAGTTTCGCTCTGTCACCCAGGCTAGAGTGCAGCGGCATGATCTCAGCTCACTGTAACCTCCACCTCCTGGGTTCAAGAGATTCTCCTGCCTCAGAGTGCCAAGCAGCTGGGATTACAGGTGCCTGCCGCCATGCCTGGCTAATTTTTGTATTTTAATAAAGAAGAGGTTTCACCATGTTGACCAGGCTGGTCTCGAACCCCTGACCTCAAGTGATCCATCCGCCTCAGCCTCCCAAAGTGCTGGGATTACAGGTGTGAGCTACCATGCCTGGCTCACATCTCTACTTGTTAATAAAAAGAGAATAATAATAATAAAGCTGAGAATCTTAATCATTACATCTCTTCCCCCTGCCCTTTTTTTTTGAGGAGGAGTCAGGCTGGAGTGCAACGGCAGGGTCTTGGCTCACTGTAACCTGTCTGCCTGTTGGGTTCAAACCACTATCCTGCCTCCCAAGTAGCTGAGATTACAGGCGTGCACCACCACTCCCGGCTGGTTTTTGTATTTTTAGTAGAGATGGGGTTTCACCACATTGGCCAGGCTGGTCTCGGAATCCTGACATCAAGTGATCCACCACCTTGGTCTCCCAAAATATTGGGATTACAGACGTGAGCCGCCGCACCCAGCCATGTCTCTGCTCTTTCTGTGCTTTCTGTCATATAAGTACCGCACATGAAGCGATTGCACTACTGGAGCTCCTCTGTTCTCTTTCTGAATGACTTTATCTAATCCCATGGCTCTAATGCCATCTCAATACCAGCATTATCAACATTTATATCTCCAGCTCTGATCTTTTCCTGGAACTTCAGACTGTTATCATTCACCTGCCTTCCTAATATTCAAACCAGGAAATTCACAGACAGCACAGTGTATCTCCTGGTGCTCTTGGTTCCTCCCTTCCCAAACCTGTTCTCCCACAGTAGGCCTTACTTGTCTTGTAGGTAGCACCACCTCCTTTTTAACCACACTAGTAGGAAATTTCCTTATATCTGGATTCATTTTTTCTCCTCACTCTCTACATCCAATTCATCACAAGTCTTGTTCATTCTGTATCCAAAGCCATTTCAAACTTATCCACCTCCATTACCACTCCATCTCCTTATGCTCTCCATTACCACCCCATCTCCTTGCCCTATCCAACCCATTCTCTACCCAGAAAATAGGTCTATCTTAAAAAATGAAAATCAGATCACTCACAGTCTATGCAACCGCCTTCATTGGATTCCCACTACACTTAGAATCAAATATAAACTGGGGCCTGGCACAGTGGCTCACACTGGTAATCCCAGCACTCTGGGAGGCCAAGGCAGGCAGATCACCTGAGGTCAGGAGTTGGAGACCAGCCTGGCCAACATGGTGAAACACTGTGTGATAAAAATACAAAAATTAGCCAGGCTTGGTCGTGGGCACCTGTAATCCCAGTTACTTGGGAGGCTGAGGCAGGAGAATCGCTTGAACCCAGGAGGCAGAGGTTGCAGTGAGTTGAGATCACACCACTGAACTCCAGCCTGGGTGAAAGAGCAAGACTCCGTCTCTAAATAAATAAATAAATAAATAAATAAATAAATAAATAAAATAAACTTGTAGTGCCCTCTAAACTGCTACAGGACCTGGCTTCTACCCATCCTCCCAAACTCAAGCTCATTTCATGCCACTCTGTCTTTGGCATATAATGCCAGTCCTGTCCAGCCTAGGGGTCTTTGCTATACTGTTCCTTCATCCTAGAAGCTCTTCCTCTACTCTTCCCATGCTAGCTTTGTCCCTTCCTCTGGGTCTTAGCTTAATTATTGTCCACTAAAGCAGACTTTCTGACCATGCTATCTGAAGTAAGCGTCTTTGTTTCCTTTATTCTCTTTTTAGGTCCTTCTTCCCCTCAGTCCTCACGGTTATTCCCACAGTCATAATGCCAACCCAATTTTTCCACAAATGAGGAAACAGAAAGACTTTTGAGGAACTTATTAGATCTTAGACAAATCAAACACCACATAAACAACAAACTGCTTCTCTCCTAACTGGGCATCCTGCTGAGTATGACCAGTCATACCCAATTTCACCCATATGTAAAAATTGAAAGGCTAACTGGGTGTTGGGGTACACATCTGTAGTCCCAACTACTTGGGAGGCTGAGGTGGGAGGATCACTTGAGCCTGGGAAGTTGAGGCTGCAGTGAGCCAAGATTGCATCACTGCACTCCAGCCTGGGTGACAGAGTGAGACTCCGTCCCAAAAAACCCCAACTATTTTTTAAAAAGTAAACATCGATAAGGTGAATTGGCATCTCAAACCCCAACTAAGGACACTCTTGAGACCCCCTTCAGTGGAAAGTGTGTAGTGACCCAGTTCCTGTTTTGCTGCAATCTTGGCCCTACATGACACAGCAGCATTCAACCGAACACATAAAGATGAAAATAACTTTCTCACGAGTCTCATTTCCTGTGTTTTATATTAGAGCTCATTGTAGTTCTCTTTTTATTCCCCCTCTCAGATCAAAGTCCCATGAGATGGACATTGGTAGAGTGAAAAAGGGTTTGAACTCAACTCAAATGCTATATGAGTGCATGCATGAAACTCCAGAATAGGCTCCAGCACTTTCAATTTTTTTCATTGACACTATCAACATGTAGAAAACATACCCTGTATGTTCTCCCTATAACTTCTCCCTTTTGTTTCGAAGGTGAAAATTTAGGTTATATACACGGAGCTGACAACAGATCTCCTAATAATTACATGCCTGAAGTTGTCACTTATTTGGCTAAAACCTACTCAGGAATTTGAATTCTCTTCTAACACCTTGAACAGCTTCTCTTCTGTTTTGTTAATAAATCACCAAGTGTGGCATCAATATCATCAGCAAGTTTTTAGAGAATTAAACTGACTGAAGCTCCTGCTTTCCAGCATTTATTTTATTTTTTGAGATGAAGTCTCGCTCTGTCGCTCAGGCTGGAGTTCAGTGGCACAATCTCGACTCACTGCAACGTCTGCCTCCCAGGTTCAAGTGAGTCTCCTGACTCCGCCTCCCTAGTAGCTGGGATTGTAGGTACAGTGCCACTATGCCCGGCCAGTTTTTTGTTTTTTTTGTTTTTGTTTTTTTTTAACAGAGTTTCACTCTTGTTGCCCAGGCTAGAGTGCAATGGCATGATCTCAGCTCACTGCAACCTCCACTTCTTGGGTTCAGGCGATTCTCCTGCTTAGCTTCCAGAGTAGCTGGGATTATAGGCGTGTGCTACCATGCCCGGCTAATTGTTATATTTTTAGTAGTGATACGGTTTCACCATGTTGACCAGGCTGGTCTTGAACTCCTGACCTCAAGCAATTGGCCTGCCTCAGCCTCTCAAAGTGCTGGGATTACAAGTGTGAGCCACCACACTCAGCCCTGGCTAATTTTTGTATTTTTAGTAGAGACGGAGTTTCACCATGTTGGCCAAGCTGGTCTCGAACTCCTGGCCTCAAGTGATCCACCCACCTCGGCCTCCCAAAGTGCTAGGATTATAGGCATAAGCCACCGTGCTCAGCCAGCATTTATTTATTTATTTATTTAATTTTTTATTTTTTTGAGACAGAGTCTTGCTCTGTTGCTCTGTTGCCCAGGCTGGAGTGCAGTGGTACGATCTTGGCTCACCACAACATCCACCTCCCGGGTTCAAGTGATTCTCCTGCCTCAGCTTCCCGAGTAGCTGGGATTACAGGCACCCACCACCACCCCTGGCTAATTTTTGTATTTTTAGTAGAGATGGAGTTTCACCATCTTGGCCAGGCTGGTCTTGAACTCCTGACCCTGTGATCGATCCAACCGCCTCAGCCTCCCAACATGCTAGGATTACAAGCATGAGCCACCGCACCCGGCTGCATTTATTCTGTAATTTAACTTTATTATTTTTTTGAGACAGGGTCTCAGTCTGTCACCCAGTCTGGAGT
Source organism: Chlorocebus sabaeus (assembly GCF_047675955.1). NCBI lineage: Eukaryota > Metazoa > Chordata > Mammalia > Primates > Cercopithecidae > Chlorocebus > Chlorocebus sabaeus. The sequence continues at coordinate 33,179,889 of NC_132905.1, read as the reverse complement.
GCAGTTGCATAATCATGGTTCACTCGGCTTCCTGGGCTTAGGTGATCCCCCAACCTCTGCCCCTCAAGTAGCTGGGACTACAGGTGCATGCCACCACACCTGGCTGATTTTTCTATTTTTGTAGAGATGGGGTTTCGTCATGTTACCCAGGCTGGTCTCAAACGTCTGGACTCAAGCAATCTGCCCATCTTGCCTTCCCGAAGTGCTAGGATTACAAGTATCAGGCTCTGTGCCCGGCCTCCAACATTTATAAAAGCCATAAATCACCTTTGTCGAGTTATAGATCTTGAAATTTTAGCTCACAAAGGAGCCTATATTCTTCTAAGTGAATTCAAATCATCCTCCAAAGAAACAAAAATGTTTCAAGTGCTTCAAAATAAGTCATAAAATAGGGAACAGATAAAATTCTCTGGGAAGAAATTTATTTTGCAGTGATTAAGCCTGTATTGGCAAATCTCCAGACAACTAAAATTATTTTTACATATAGAAAGTAAGTCACTAGAGGCTAGGCATGGTGGCTCATGTCTGTAATTCCAGCACTTTGGATCCGAGGCAGGCGGATCACAAGGTCAGGAGATGGAGACCCTCCTGGCTAACAAGGTGAAACCCCGTCTCTACTAAGAAAAAAAAAAAAAAAACACGAAGAATTAGCTGGGCATGGTGGCAGGCGCCTGTGGTCCCAGCTACTCAGGAGGCTGAGGCAGGAGAATGGCGTGAACCTAGGAGGTGGAGCTTGTAAGTGAGCTGAGATCCGGCCACTGCACTCCAGCCTGGGCGACACAGCAAGACTCTGTCTCAAAAAAAAAAAAAAAAAAAAGAAGAAGAAGAGAAAGAAAGAGAGTCACTAGATACCAAAAAGGGCAAAATTCCCAGGCTCATCTGTCCCTGACGAAACGTTGAGGAGGAAATGTGGCTAGCTGTTTGTTTATATTTGTTTCTATAAGGAAGAAAGCTTGAGGCAGAGCTGAAATGCTGTTTGCATTTTCTCATGCCACTTTAATACAGTCTCTATTCAGGACTCAATGAAAAATTTAAAAGAATATCAGGAGAAAACTTTTTGTTGCTGTCATTGTTTTAACCATAAGAATCATACGATTGGGCTAAGAGATTTCTCTAAACTGTCCAAGCATGTTGTAACTGCTCAGGCCATTTTCTTGGCTGCTTCTATTTTTCTTTTTTTTTTTCTTATGACCTATATTGTCTCCAGATTGGCTGCTTCTAAAGGGGTTGTTTGTACTGGGCTCTGCACTGAGTTACCCAGTTTAACTTCTATGTAGAAAATTATACCAGCTCTGGCCAGGTGCTGTGGCTCATGCCTGTAATCCCAGCACTTTGGGAGGCCAAGGCGGGTGGATCACCTGAGGTCAGGAGTTTGAGACAATCCTGGCCAACATGGTGAAACCCTGTCTCTACTAAAAATACAAAAAATTAGATGGGCGTGGTGGCAGGCGCCTGTAATCCCAGCTACTTGGGAGGCTGAGGCAGGAGAATCGCTTGAACCCAGGATAAGGAGGTTGCAGTGAGCCAAATGGCGTCACTGTACTCTAGCCTGGGCAATAAGAGCAAAACTCCGCCTCTCAAAAAAAAAAAAAAAAAAAAAAAAAAAAAAAAAAAAAAGGCATCAGCTCTATCTTGAATTCAGTGTCTGGTGAAATTCTGAAAGAACTTATGAAATGCTATGAGACAGGAGACACAAGATGCAACTCTGTCTTCATTGCTCAACAAATACTAACAGGGTGTGTGCTTCTGTTTTCAATGAGTCAGACAGATTGGCTAGCTCTGAGCTCTGTTTAATTCGGTCCTGCAGGCATGGGCCTCCTTCAAACACTGCCACTTTCAGAAAGTAAAGCAAGACACAAAACCAAAATATTTCAGCGCTGGAAGAGACCTGAGGGATCACCTTCTCCAACATTCTCACTTAAAAAAAACAAAACAAAAATCGAGGCTGGATGCAGTGGCTCATGTCTTTAATCCCAGCACTTTGGGATGCCAAGGTGGGCAGATGACTTGAGGCCAGGAGTTTGAGGCCAGACTGGCCAACATGGTGAAACCCCATCTCAACCAAAAACATAAAAAGTTGCCAGGTGTGGTGGCGTGCGCCTGTAATTCCAGGTACTTGGGAGGCTGAGGCACGAGAATTGCTTGAACCCAGGAGGCAGAAGTTGCAGTGAGCTGAGATGAAACCTCTGCACTCCAACCTGGGCGACAAAGTAAGTTCTTGTCTAAAAACAAAAACAAACAAACAAAAACCTGTGACTTCTATTATTATTATTATTATTATTGTTGTTGTTGAGATGGAGTCTTGTTCTGTCACCCAAGCTGGAGTGCAGTGGTGTGATCTCGGCTCACTGCAACCTCTGCCTCCCAGGTTCAAGCAATTTTCCTCCCTCAGCTTCCCAAGCAGCTGAGACTACAGGCACGCACCACCACGCCCAGCTAATTTTTGTATTTTTAGTAGAGACGGTGTTTCACCGTATTGGCCAGACTGGTCTGGAACTCCTGACCTTGTGATCCACCCGCCTCAGCCTCCCAAAATGCTGGGATTACAGGCGTGACCCACTGCACCCAGCCAAAAACCTATGACTTCTAATTCAATTTTTTATTGTTCTTTTTGAGTCAGGGTCTCACTCTGTTGCCCAGGCTAGAATACAGTGGTGCTGTCTAGGTTCACTGAAGACTTCACAGCCCAGGTTCAAGTGATTCTCCTGCTTCAGCCTCCCAAATAGCTGGGATTATAGGCCTGCACCACCACATCTGGCTACTTTTAAATTTTTTGCAGAGACAGCGTTTCACCATGTTTCTCAGGCTAGTCTCGAACAGGCCTGAGCCACTGTACTGGGCCTGAAATTTAAAAAAAAAAAAAAAAAAAAAAAAAAATCATTGACCAATTTTTTGTTTTGGAGTTTTGATAAAACAGAGAACTTTCTTACATTGTTAATGAATGACTATATTAGAAAATGAGGCTGGGCGTGGTGGCTCACGCCTGTAATCCCAGCACTTTGGGAGGCCGAGGCAGGTGGATCACGAGGTCAGGAGTTCGAGACCAGCCTGACCAACATGGTGAAACCCTGTCTCTACTGAAAATACAAAAATTAGCCTGGCTTGATGGTGCGCACCTGTAATCCCAACTACTTGGGAGGCTGAGGCAGGAGAATGGTGTGAACCTGGGAGGCAGAGGTTGCAGTGAGCTGAGATCGTGCCACTGCACTCCAGCCTGGGCGATAGGGCGAGACTCCATATCAAAAAGGAAAGAAATGAAAATGAACATCGACTATATATTTTAGGGAGAAAATCTGAAAGAAAGAAATTAGGCCAGGCATGGAGGCTCATGTCTGTAATCCCCGCACTTTGGGAGAGTAAGGCAGGAAGATTGCTTAAGTCCAGGAGTTGGAGACCAGCCTGTGCAACATAGTGAGACCTTGTCTCTGCAAGAAAAATATAAGATAAACAAAATTAGCCTGGCATGGTGGCTACTTAGGAGGCAGAGGTGGGAGGATTGCTTGAGCCTGGGAGGTTGCAGTGAACTGAGAGCACGCCACTGCCCTCCAGCCTGGGCAACAGAGTAAGACCCTGTCTCAAAAAAAAAAAAAAAAAAAAAGAGAGAGAGAAGAAAGGAAAAAAGGAACAAAGAAATTAGTTTTTCCACTCTGAAGTATATCTGACTCACACCACAACCCAGCACAGCCCAGGAAGAAACCCAAGGGTTCTTTGGGGCTTTTAACCAGTACAACTAGTGACTATTTATCAATAGAACAAACATTCAGTAAATCTCAGCTCTTACTGCTGTGACATGTACATAGATTTTGTTTCCTTATTCCCTTGAAAAGGTGACACTGTCAAATTTCTTTACTTTTCCTTCACTCAACTGATTAGTTCTCATCAAACATTGATGTTGGTCTGTGTGACCTCCCCTTTCTGTGTTCATCCTCCACCTCAGAGGTCTACACCACATCCCTTCCAATTCTCTCTTCTCCATCTAAGCCTGTTCTTGAATAAGTTCACTTTAGCACAAATACCTAATGGCTAGACCTTTCTTTTGCCTTATTATTATTATTGAGATGGAGTCTCCCTCTGTCACCCAGGCTGGAGTGCAGTGGTGTGATCTCAGCTCACTGCAACCTCTGCCTCCCAAGTTCAAGAGATTCTCCTGCCTCAGCCTCCCAAGTAGCTAGGATTACAGGCACGTGCCACCATGCCCAGCTAATTTTTGTATTTTTAGTAGAGACAGGGTTTCACCATGTTAGTGAGGATGGTCTTGATCTCCTGACCTCGTGATCTGCCTGCCTCGGCCTCCCAAAGGGCTGGGATTACAGGCGTGAGCCACCGCGCCTGACCTAATATTATTTTTAATTGACACATACTAATGGCACATATTTATGGCACACAGTGTGATATTTTGATATATGTTGTTAATAGAAAAACCAAACTCTATAAAATATATTCAAAAGCTTTATTGTGAGCCAGTCAGTATAAGTAACCATGGCCTAGAGAACAGTCTCAAGGGGGCCTGAGAAAGTGTGCTCCGGGCAGTCAGGTTACAGTTTAGTTTTGAACATTTTAGGGAGAGGAATTGTAGGTAAAATCATAAATCAATATATGGAAGATGTACATTGGCTCAGCCTAAAGAGGCAAAATATTTTGAAGCAGGGGAGAAAAGGCTTACAAGTCATAGGTACATTCAAAGATTCTTTTTTTTTTTTCTCCGAGATGGCGTCTTGCTCTATCACCCAGGCTGGAGTGCAGTGGCACAATCTCAGCTCACTGCAACCTCCACCTCCCAGGTTCAAGCGATTCTCCTGCCTCAGCCTCCCAAGTAGCTGGGGTTACAGGTGCCCACCACCATGCCCAGCTAATTTTTGAATTTTTAGTAGAGATGGGGTTTCACCATGTTGGCCTGGTTGGCCTGGCTGGTCTCGAACTCCTGACCTCAAATGATCTACCTGCCTCAGCCTCCCAAAGTGTTGGGATTACAGGCGTGAGTCACCACGCCTGGCTGGTATGTGTATTTTAGCTGGAGGAAAGATGTTAGTATACAAAAATGAATCTCTACTGGTGAAATCTGCAACCCTTTTATGGTAAAGAAGAGAAATCTGAGGCACCAAGAGGCTGAAGAGACACTACTGGCTGCGGGTGTCTTGAGCTGGAGCCCCTTCTTTCCCGTCCCACACCACGCTTCTCTCTTGCCACCTTGACATCCTGTCATGCAGCAACACCTACCAAAATGCACTTGAATGTCACGGACCTGGGGATGTGAAAGGAAACTAAATCTCGTGACGCCGGAATCACTAAGCCAAAGGGAAAAGTCAACCTGGGAACTACGTCAGGCAACCTGCCTCCCATTTTATTCCTAAATAAGATAGCTACAAAGATTAAAAAAAAAAAAGCTACATACCTTCCTTGCAGTTTGCCTACAAAGAAATTCCCTGTGAGCCTCAAGATCTTTACTCTCAAACGGTTCTGTTGGATTTCACCCTGGCAATGTAAATTGAAAGCTATCTTCACAGGTGTGGGACAAAGGCCAGAAATCAGTCATCCCTCTGCTCACCTGAGACAAATGTGTATCTAATTGTTTCTTCTGCCCTACTGTTTTTGGAAAAATGCAGATTCACTGAGCCAGACTAAGGCATAAATGACTATTCCTCTACCCCGCTCTCATATGTAAATTGTGTATTCAGTGTGAGGCTGATCAGGGACTCAAAATAATGCAATCGTTTGCATCTTATCTTCGTAAGACTTGGAAGCCCCTGCTTTGAGTGGTTCTACCTTTCCCGACCGAACAAATGTACATCTTAAATGTATTGATTGTTGTCTCATGTCTCCCTAAAATATATAAAACCAAGCTGTACCCTGACCACCTTGGGCATATGTCATCAGGACCTCCTAAGGCTGTGTTACTGGCGGGTCGTTAACCTTCGCAAAATAAACTAATTTTTTTTTTTTTTTGAGATAGAGACTCACTTTGTCACCCAGGCTGGAGTGCAGTGACACAATCCCAGGTTCAAGCAATTCTCCTGCCTCAGCCTCCCAAGAACCTGTGACTACAGGTATGCACCACCATGCCCAGCTAACTTTTGTATTTTTAGTAGAGACAGGGTTTCATTGTGTTGGCCAGTTTGGTCTCAAATCCCTGACCTCGGGTGATCCCGGTGCCTCAGCCTCCCAAAGTGCTGAGATTACAGGGCAGAGTCACTATGTCTGGCCCAATTATGCTTATAACTCAATAGTCAGTTTTCTGGATTCCTGAAGTGCAGCACCTTGTGTTATATGTGGGGCACTCAAGGATTGTTTGACATCCACATGCTGGATCCCACTAGTTCCCTAGGCCTGAGAGACCTGTCTCTCACTTCTTTGCCTTGGACCACCACATCATTTTTCAGCCTGTCCCCCATGTCCCATTCCCCCAAATCGCCATGATTCACAAACTATGTGAGTGTATCAGATTTCATTAAATGGTTGCGGTAATCTCAAACTATGTATGAAATATGTGAGTAAAGCATATAAAAATTAGGCTATGTAAGAAGTTTCCTCTTGTTAAAGGGAAAATCTGGCTGGGCATGGTGGTTCACACCTATAAACCCAACACTTTGAGAAGCCAGGGTGGGCGGATCACTTGAGGTCAGGAGTTCGAGACCAGCCTGGACAACTCTGTGAAATCCCATCTCTACTAAAAATACAAAAATTAGCTGGGCATGGTGGTGCACGCCTGTAATTCCAGCTACTCAGGAGGCTGAGCCTGGAGAATCACTTGACCCTGGGAGCAGAGGTTGCAGTGAAACGAGGTCGTACCACTGCACTCCAGCCTGAGTGACAGATGGAGACTATGTCTCAAAAAAAAAAAAAAAAAAAAAGGAAAATCTGAAAAGTTCAATTCTTCACTGGGTTTTCTTGTTGGCACACTTCAGTTTCTAAATCTGCCCCCACCAACTCACTTCCTACTTCCTGTCAAACATCCTCTTTGACTGCCATATATAGCCCATTCAAAACCCCATTCAAAACCCTAGCCCCTGCCCACAGGACTTAGTTTTGGGTCCTTGTCTACGTCCCTCCCTGAGCAGTACATCATCCTGAAACTGATTTATTAGGTCTGGAGCAACGACTTGGGGCAAGGGGGTCAGGACAGTTCTCGAAGCCTTGGCATTCCAAATCTCACCAAAAAGTCCAGTGTGGACATGGATGCTCTAACTCTAAATCTTCCTACCAGTGTAGTTGCAGATGCAACTCTTAATTTCTTTTCTTGAGACAGAGTCTAGCTCTGTTGCCCAGGCTGGAGTGCAGTGGCACGATCTCGGCTCACTGCAACCTCTGCCTCCCTGGTTCAAACAATTCTCCTGCCTCAGCCTCTGGTAATAGCTGGGATTACAGGCGTGTGCCACCAAGCCTGGATAATTTTTTATATTTTTGGTTTCGCCATGTTGGCCAGGCTGGTCTCGAACTCCTGACCTGAGGTGATCCACTTGCTTCAGCCTACTAAAGTGCTGGGATTACAGGTGTAAGCCATCGTGCCTGGGCACAACTCTTAATTTCTTAGTTGCCCACCAGGGAACCAAAGGATCATATACACACAAACACACACATATAGTCTCCTAAAGACAAATATAAATTCTCAGTGCAGTCTAAGCGCAAATGGAGGAAGTAAAATGTTTTCCAAACGCCCCCTATAATTTGCACAGTTTCCGCTCCCCAATGAATATACAATTTCACATTTCTATATAAGGCAGTATTCATTCCTTTTCTTAATTTACTTTCCCCTTTCCCCTTTCCAACTGTGTCTTCTCAAGCCTGTTTGGAATATGAAGGAGGTCTGTAACTGAGCTGCTATGCCTCTCAACAACTGCTCTCAGCTACACAAAGACCCAGCTAAAGCTCTGAAATGAATATTGTGTGTGTGTGTGTGTATGTGTGTGTGTGTGTGTGTAGTTATTACTTTGAGCTGTTTGTCCTACATATATTCTATTTCCTGCTTTTTAAAAAAAGTCTTGTGACCCAAAGCTGATTCAAAGCATCCATTATTCTGAGTAAATAGAGAGTCATAGTCATCAAATTCTACATGGGATCCTCTGCACTCCTGTGAATGCAGAGGGAGAGGTTCCCGAAGAACTACAATAGAGATAATAATAGTGCTTACCTCATGGGGTTGTTGGGAGGTTTCATTGACTCATATATAATGCAAGTGTACACACAGAATCTATAAGTCAAATGCTAAGCATGGTACCTGGTAAGTGCTTTATACGTTTTAAAAATTATTATTATGTATATCATAGCTATGGTTTCTACATGGATTTCAATTTTTTTTTTTTTTTTTTTTTTTTTGACAGAATCTCGCTCTGTTGCCAAGTTGGAGTGCAGTGGTGCAATCTTGGCTCACTGCAACCACCACCTCCCAGGTTCACGTGATTCTCCTGCCTCAGCCTCCCGAGTAGCTGGGACTACAGGTTTGCACCACCATGCCCGGCTAATTTTTGTATTTTTAGTAGAGATGGGATTTCACCATGTTGGCCAGGATGGTCTCGATCTCTTGACCTTGTGATCCACCCACCTCGGCCTCCCAAAGTGCTGGGATTACAGGCATGAGCCACTGCGCCCGGCTGGGATTTCAAGTTTTAAAAATGGCACTGCTCACTTTGGGAGGCCGAGGCAGGAGGATTGCTTGAGGCTAGGAGTTTGAGATCAGACTGGGCAACATAGCAAGATGCTGTCTCTACAAAAATTTTAAAAATTAGCCAGGCATGGGCATAGGGGCACGTGCCGGGAGTCCCAACTACTCAGGAGGCGAGGTGGGAGAATTACTTGAGCCCAGGAGCCTGAGGCTGCAGTAAGACATAATTGTACCACAGCACTCCAGCCTGGGTGACAGAGCAAGACCCATCTCAAAATAATGATAACAATAGTAATAAATAATAAAATGTAATTGCTTTAAAATTGTTTGAAAATCTCAGCTCTGGATCAAACTTCAAAGTACAGGCTGAAGGAAAGAATCAATTGTCAAAGAAAGACCTTTGTACCTTCAAGGAACCCATGCTTAAAGAAAACACACTGTCTTTCATCATGTAAATCAGCCATGGGTTTTGAAAACCATAAGAATCAGTAACAGGCCAGGTGCAGTGGCTCATGCCTATAATCCCAACTCCTTGAGCCCAGGAGTTCAAGACCAGCCTGAGCAAAATAGTGAAACCCCATTTCTACAAAAAAATTAGCCAGACTTAGTGGCGCACACCTATAGTCCTAGCTACTCATTCAGGAGGCTGAGGCAGGGGGATCACTTGAGCCTGGGAGGTTGAGGCTGCAGTGAGCTGTGATCTCGCCACTGCACTCCAGCCTGGACAACACTCTGCACTCCATTCTGGACAACAGAGCAAGACTCTGTCTTAAAAAAAAAAAAAAATCGGCCTGGCGCGGTGGCTCAAGCCTGTAATCCCGCACTTTGGGAGGCCGAGACGGGCGGATCACGAGGTCAGGAGATCGAGACCATCCTGGCTAACAGGGTGAAATCCCGTCTCTACTAAAAAATACAAAAAACTAGCTGGGCGAGGTGGTGGGTGCCTGTAGTCCCAGCTACTCGGGAGGCTGAGGCAGGAGAATGGCATGAACCTGGGAGGCGGAGCTTGCAGTGAGCCGAGATAGTGCCACTGCACTCCAGCCTGGGCGACAGAGCAAGACTCCGTCTCAAAAAAAAAAAAAAAAAAAAAAAAAAAATCAGTAACATTTGTGGAGTTCTTTCTATGTGCTGAATACATGGATGGTTTATTCTCTAAAACATCCCCATAAGGTAGGCTGCAGTATCACTAATGCCATTTTACAGATGGGGAACTCGAAGTCAACTAGCCTAAGAGTAAACATATTGGCTCCCAAACTGGGAAATTCAGAGGAAGCCTGTCTTCCGATGAGGCTGGGCAGGTGTAGTGTGAGCCAGTAGGTCAAATCTTGTGATTATTTCTCACCTCCTCTTTCCCAGGTCAGCTGTGATCTCAGCAAGCATCTTTTCTCATCATCTCGAGATGTCTGTCAGGAAGTCAAAGGCCCTATGCACGTTCCTCATTCACATCCAATGACGTAGAGACACCTCTTCTGGTGGATCTTTTGGAAAATTAGGAAAGCTACTTTTTTGAAAGGCTTCAGCCAACTTCTCATTATCTCACCGGCCTGATCCAAAAATAATTGTGGCCCAGGGAAGGGAGGAGAAGGCTGGCTTTTCCTAATGCCTTAAGCCTGAGGCTGAGTATGGAATAAATCACTCCAAAATTGCACTGCATAAATAGGGGAGGAACTTCCTTTGGAAAGTTCAGAATTGTTGCAGATTTGTATCCCAGGAGCTGATTCTGAGAAGAGCATTCGTGTGCAGGGGTCTTGAGACCCGCACCCGTGGAAGGGAAGGCCAGGTAGTAAGTGGGAGGCACAGGGACAAGCTGGGCTGTGAGGCAGAGTAAGGGCTGCAGCCAGCCAGGTGACCCTTCAGATGTGCCTGCACTGGATCAAGGTGTGCGGGAGTGAGGGGGCTGGGCCTTTCTCGTCTCCGCCCCACAAACCAGGTATTGTCTGTGGGATGCCCAGGAAGGAAGTGGCCTGGAGTGGAGTGGCTCTTTTTAGAAGAGGGCAGTTCCTGGAGAGGCACTCAGCCATCAGCTGACAACACTTTCAGCAGCTGAGAGAAGAAATCCTTCCAGAACGAGGAGGAATCTGGGCAGCACATCCCAGGAATCTGGAAGCAGTGGTGGAAAAGGAAAGAAGTCACTGAGAGGCCAAACCTGGATCACAACTCAGTCCTTTCAGAGGCCACTTCTCCAGCCTCCACCTCATTGCTTCCTGTTCAGTGTGTGCTGATTTCTACACACTGACAGCTGTGGGCATTTCTGGAAAGAATCCCAGATCAGATTTTCTAAGTATCAGCTGCCTATCCACATGTGTTGTGTGAACAACTAAGAGGGCTGAAGGCAAGGAGGAAACCAGTGGTGATACACCTCATTGGGTGGTTAAAGAGACAAGATGTCTGGCCAGACTCTCACCAGAGAACTGTCCAGTCTGAACAAATGAGGAACGTGAAGAACTTGGAAAGGTTACAAGGAAGTCACCGCGATGATAAATGTTTTTCTGAACCAGCACGGTCAGGAAAGAGCAAGGCTACAAATCAGGGCTGACCTTGGTGATCTCTGTCTTTTACAATGGGATGCAGAATTCATCAGGAACCCACATGCAATTTACAAGCACAGGCTCCTTCTGGGAAATGTGCCAAATTATTTCATTCCTGACAAAATTATCAAAATCCTACAAATATTACGCTCCTGCATTTAGCCATTTTATTTCAGCTGTTTTGTGTGTTCATAGATAGTGAAATTAAAAACACTTGTGGCCTGGCATAGTGGGTCACACCTGTAAACCCAGCACTTTGGGAGGCTGAGGCAGGAGGTCTGCTTGAGCTCAGGAGTTTGAGACCAGCCTAGGCAACATAGTGAGACCTTGTCTCTGCAAATATTATTTTAAGCCAGAGGCAGTGGCTCACACCTATAATCCCAGCACTTTGGAAAGCCAAGGTGGGTGGATCACTTGAGGCCAGGAGTTCAAGACCAGCCGAGCCAATATGGCGAAATCCCATCTCTACTAAAGATACAAAAAAATTAGCCAGGTGTGGTGGCACACACCTGTAGTCCCAGCTACTCAGGAGGCTGAGGCACAAGAATCATTTGAAGCCGGGAGATAGAGGTTGCAGTGAGCAGAGATGCACCACTGCACTCTAGCCTGGGCAACAAAGCAAGACTCTGTCTCAAAAAAAATTATTTAAAAAAAGTATCCAGGGCTGGTGGTGCACACCTGTGGTCCCAGTTACTTGGGAGACTGAGGTGGGAGGATCACTTGAGCCCAGGAGGTGGAGGCCACAGTGAGCTATGATCATGCTACTGCACTCCAGCCTGGGAGACAAAGTGAGACCCTGTCTCAGATATGTGCAAATAAATAGTTTAAAACATGACAACATTACAAAATACAAATAAAAACACATGCTTTGGGGTCAAGCACAGGGACTCATGCCTGTAATCTCAACACTTTGGGAATACAAAGTGGGAGCATCACTTGAGCAGAGGAGTTTGGGGCTAGCCTGGGCAATGTAGTGAGATCCTGACTCTACACAAAATATATATTAAAAATTAGGGCCGGGTGCGATGGCTCATGCCTGTAATCCCAGCACTTTGGGAGGCCAAGGCTGGTGGATCATGAGGTCAGGAGGTCGAGACCATCCTGGCTAACACAGTGAAACCCCATCTCTACTAAAAATACAAAAATTTAGCCGGGCATGCGGTGGCGGGTGCCTAATGTCCCAGCTACTCGAGAGGCTGAGGCAGGAGAATGGCGTGAACCCAGGAGACAGAGCTTGCAGTGAGCTGAGATTGTGTCACTGGACTCCAGCCTGGGCAACAGAGCGAGACTCCATCTCAACAAAATAACAAAACAAAACAACAACAACAACAAAAAATTAGGAGACTGAGGCAGGAGGATGCTTGGACCCAGGAGGTCAAGACCAGCCTAGGCTACATAGAGAAACTCCATCTGTATTGTTAAAAAAAATTAAAAATTCAGAAAAAAACCCCACGTATTGGAAGAAGAAAATACTCTGGCAGCTTCAAAACACCTGACAAGAGGGGGAAACCCTGATACAGCTTCAGAACTTCAGCCCATGGAAGCTGCATTCAACAAACTACTGAATCACGTCTGGTTCCCATGGCAACAGCCCTGAAGAGGCTTCGCTGAACAAGACTGAATGTGATCAACTGCCAACATGGAAATATCAGCCCTTCCTCTTCTCTGTTTTTCAGCATTTCTCTCACTGACACATTCTGTGTTGCAAAGCAGGCCTTGGAACGCTGCCCGTATCTCCCTCCTAGATTCGCCAAATTTCAACGGTGAAGCTCCCTCTCCACTGCATTTTTAGTGTAGAACCTTAGCGGGGTTGGGGTGGGGGAGGTGGGGGCTGTTGCATACCTTCTAAAGGGCAAGGAAAGTAATTTCGGATAGTTCCTTACTGATCCATGTCCCTCACTAAGAGCCCTGGTTTTTCTCTCAGGCAGTAACGCTTCTTTCTGTTGCAGTCAAATCAGCATATTTGTGTTCCACAGCAAGACAGATTTCCTAAGTAAGAGAGAAGCTATTTTTAGAGGATCTTGAAAGGGGGGAAGATCTCAGAAATGACCTAAACTTAGATCCAGCCTTTGGTACAGTGTGCCTCACAGGGACATAGACTGCGTGTGCGCAAACATTTCTTGCAGCCTGTTACAAACTTCCTGAGATGCCCTCAAAGCCTGTGCTGGTGTGGGGCCCAGAGCTTCCCTTGGAGCTGCCATAGATCCTTGCCCTTCTTTCCCTTTAAGAACAGCACACTGTCAGTTCTCCAGTTCTTGAAGAGCCCCACAATGAGGTCAGACCGTATCAGTGGTACATCTGGGCTGTCTGTCAATGCGTTGGGGTGAGTTCACTTCGAGGCAAACAATGTCAGCTGTAGGGAGTTTGTGGTTAGAGATTCGCCTGTAGATATGAGTGTGGACTATGAATTTGCACCCCAGGTTTGTGGTCTGGGATGCAGGAAGGGGCCAGACAATACTTTGTGGTTTAAACATTGTGGTGAGGGTCTGGGTGCGGTGGCTCATGCCTGTAATCCCAGCACTTTGGGAGGCCGAAGTGGATGGATCACTTGAGCTCAGGAGTTCGGGACACAGCCTGGCCAACAAGGTGAAACCCTGTCTCTACCAAAAATATAAAAAATTAGCCGGGTGTGGTGGCACATGCCTGTAATCCCAGCTACTCAGGAGGCTGAGGCAGAAGAATTGTTTGAACCTGGGAAGTGGAGGTTGCAGTGAGCTGAGATCATGCCACTGCACTCCAGCCTTGGCAACAAAGCAAGAAAAGAAACAAAAACAAACATTGCGGTAAAGGATGGGCTACGTATATATTATATATAATGATTCAGTGGAAACATTTAAATCATTTTGCAAATTGTGGACTTTGGATCTTGACTCAAACAAATAAACTATTAAAAGCTATTTATGATACAATTAGGGGAATTTGAACCCTAATGGAATATTTGATGATTTCCATCACCAAATGAAGCCAGGGGATGGGTGTGTGGGGGGTTATGATACTATTCTCTTTACCATGGTGAATAGTGAGCATAAAAGTACACGTCGCCGGGCGCAGTGGCTCACACCTGTAATCCCAGCACTTTGGAAGGCCGAGGCAGGCGGATCACCTGAGGTCAGAAGTTTAAGACCAGCCTAACCAACATGGGGAAACCCCATCTCTACTAAAGATACAAAATTAGCCCGGCATGCTAGCACATGCCTGTTATCCCAGCTACTCGGGGAGGCTGAGGCAGGAGGATCGCTTCAACCTGGGAAGCAGAGGTTGCAGTGAGCTGAGATGGCGCCCCTGCACTCCAGCATGGGTGGCAGAGTGAGACTTTGTCTCAGAAACAAAGGACACATAACCAGCCCTGGTGGAAGATTATGTGTTCCTGGAGGAAGCGTTCTTTCCATTGAGACCTCAAGGATGAGAGCAGCTAGCAGGCCCAAACTGAAGGTGGAGGGACAAGGTGTGAGATATTGGTTGGGTAGGTGTTCCAGGCAGAGAAAACAACGTAGGCACATGCCTGAAGGTGAAAGCAAGCCCCTTGGGACTGGAAGAAGCTCAGTAGGATTGCATTAGAGCCTGGCAATAGATGAGGCAGAGCACTGGAATGGAAGGTCAGGAGGCAGTGGTAAAAAGTCTGGGCATTTCTCTGAAGAACAATGGGAAGCCAATGAGCAAACGATTTACTTGACTGTATTCATGCTTCAGGAAAATCACAGTTAAGCTTTATCGTCCCAAGATAGTCCTAACTTTAGGAAGTCTTCTTTGGGCAAGGAGTGGTGGCTCACGCCTATAATCCCAGCACTTTGGGAGGCTGAGGTGGGCGGATCACTTGAGGTCAGGAGTTCAAGACCAGTCTGGCCAACATGGTGAAACCCCATCTCTACTAAAAATACAGAAATTAGCCGACGTGGTGGCGCGTGCCTGTAATCCAGCAACTCAGGACGCTGACACATGAGAATTGCTTGAGTCCGGAGGCAGAGGTTGCAGTGAGCCGAGACTGTGCCACTGTACTCCAGCTTGGGCAACAGAGCAAGACTCCATCTCAAAAAAAAAAAAAGAAAGAAACAGTCTTCTTCGAAGATTTGAAGATTTCTCAAAGAACTACCATTTGACCCAGCAATCCCACTACTGCATACATACCCAAAGGGAAAGACATCATTATATAATAAAGATACTTGCATTCATATGTTTATTGCAGCACTATTTATTCATGACAGCGAAGATATGGAATCAACCTAAGTGTCCATCAATGGGTGATTGAATAAAGAAAATGTAGTGTATACATGCACACACACACCATGAAATAGGACTCAGCCATAAAAAAGAATAAAATCATATCATTTGCAGCAAAATGGATGGAATGGAGATTACTATCCTAAGGGAAATTACTCAGAAACAGAAAGTCAAATACTGCATGTTCTCACTTATAAGTGGGAACTAAACAATGAGTACACATGGACATTCAGAGTAAAATAATAGACACTGGAGACTCTAAAAGGCGGGAGAGTGGGAGGGGAATGAGGTTTGAAAAAATTACTTATTGTATGTAGGCTGAGTGCAGTGGCTCACACCTATAATTCCAGCACTTTGAGAGGCCAAGGTGGGAGGATTAACTTGAGCCCAGAAGTTTTTAGACCAGCCAGGGCAACACAATGGGACCTCATCTCTACAAAAATAAAAGTAAAAATTAACTGAGCGTGGTGGCACACACCTGTATTCCCAGCTACTTGAGAGGCTAAGGCAGGAGAATTACTTGAGACCAGGAGCTCCAGGATGCAGTGAGCTATGACTGCACCACTGCACTTCAGCCTGGAAGACAGAGTAAGACTCTGTCTCCCCTTTTCTTTTTTTTTTTGAGATGGAGTTTCGCTTTGTCACCCAGGCTGGAGTGCAGTGGCGCGATCTCAGCTCACTGCAAGCTCCGTCTCCTGGGTTTACGCTATTCTCCTGCCTCAGCCTCCCAAGTAGCTGGGACTACAGGCACCTGCCACCACGTCCGGCTAATTTTTTTAGTAGAGATGGGGTTTCACCGTGTTGTCAGGATGGTCTTGATCTCCTGACCTTGTAATCTGCCTGCCTTGGCCTCCCAAAGTGCTGGGATTACAGGCGAGAGCTATTGCGCCTGGCCCTGTCTCTTAAAAAAAAAAAAAAAAAAAAAAATACTGGCCAGGCATGGTGGCTCAAGCCTGTAATGAAAAAAAAAAAAAATTCCTAGTGGGTACAATGTTCACTATTCGGGTGATAGGTACACTAAAAGCTCAGGTTTACCACTACGCAGTATGTGCATGTAAGAAATCTGCACTTGTGCCTCCTAAATCCATACAAATAAAAAAAATGGCCATGTACAGTGGCTCATGCCTGTAATCCCAGCACTTTGGGAGGCTGAGGAGGGTGGATCACAAGGTCAGGAGTTCAAGACCAGCCTGGCCAACATGGTGAAACCCTGTCTCTACTAAAAATACAAAAATTAGCTGGGCGTGGTAGCAGGCGCCTAAAATCCCAGATACTCGGGATACTGAAGCAGGAGAATTGCTTGAACCCAGGAGGCAGAGGTTGCAGTGAGCCGAGGTCACACCACTGCACTCCAGCCTGGGGGACAGAGTGAGACTCCATCTCGGGAAAAAAAAAAAAAAAAAAAAATTAGCCTGGCTTGGTCACGTGTGCCTGTGGTCCCAGTCACTCAGGAGGCTAAGGTGGGAGAATGGCTTGAGTCCAGGAGTTTGAGGCTACAGTGAGCTATGATCGTGCCACTGGACTCCAGTCTGAGTCACAGAACGAGATTCTGCCTCTAAAGTAAATAAATAAATAAATAATCAAACCTCCTTTGAGTATTCCAGCCCTCCTTGCTCTGAGCTGCAGATTCCACACCTCTCTTACCAGTTGCTATTGTTTCATGCTAAGGTTAAGTGAGGCCATAAGGGTGGAGGCGTAGGACTGGTGGCCTTATCGGAAGAGGAAAAGAGAGAGAGAGATCGCTGTCTCTCCACATGCATGCACTGAGGAAAGGCCATGTGGGCACACAGCGAGAAAGCAGCCATCTGCAAGCCAGGAAGAGAGCCCTCACCACACCCCGACCTTGCTGTTATCCTGTTCTTAGGTTTTAAGCCTCCAGAACTGTGAGAAAATACATTTCTGTTGGTTCAGCCACCCAGTCTGTGATATTTTACTGTGACAGCCAAAGCAGACTAAGACACTCTTCTAAGTCCCTCTCTATCCAGATAATCATCAGCTGGGGCAAACTGTAGACACTTCAAAAGCTTGTAATCCACTGACCTTGACTGATCATTAAAAATCTTCAACATTATAGCCCCATTATAGTCAGTCACATTTCATATTTATAGATCCAGGTGATTTTCTCCACTCTCATGAGGCCAAGCTATGGTGTAAGGAGACGGTTCTCCTGCAGCAGTAAATATGTAACCATTCATCTCCCTAGTTCACCCTGAAAAGACACACCTTGTGGTTTTTTCCTATCTGAAAACTTCCAATCATTACATCAACAGCAATTGCTGACTCCCAAGGTTGAATGAGCGGCACATGGTCTTTAGGGCATGTGTTTATAAGAAGATAGTCTATGTTTATATTGCTGCAATACAATGTTATCTTCTACTGGCTGCCTTTCATAGGTAAGGCAACTGTTCAAAACAAATTGCTTGGCAGCCTGTAATCCTAGCTACTCCGGAGGCTGAGGTATGAGAATCACTTGTACCTGGGAGGTGGAGGTTGTAGTGAGCCCAGATTGTGCCACTGCACTCCAGCCTGAGCAACAAGAGTGAACCTCTGTCTCAAAAAAACAAAAACAACAAATTACTTGGCAGATGATGGTTTTTGCAATTTTGGACACGATGCTTTAGTTGACTTCCAGTTTCCGACATGATGGCCTACTGAAGTATGTTTCTTTGCAAAGTCTCTAAGTCTCACTTAGTAGAGCTAAGTGAGGCTTTTAAGAAGCAGCCTAGATTGGGCACGGTGGCTCACACCTATAATCCCAGCACTTCGGGAGGCCAGGGCAGGAGGACCGCTTGAGGCCAGGAGTTTGAGACCAGCCTGGGCAACATAATGAGACCTCGTCTCTCTCTCTCTCTCTTTTGTAAGTTAATATTTTTTAAATAAAAAATATGATAAAAATAAAGCAGGAGGAGAATTGCTTGAACCCGGGAGGCAGAGGTTGCAATGAGCCGAGATCACGCCATTGCACTCCAGCCTGGGCAAAAAGAACAAAATTCATCTCAATAATAAAAAATAAAAAAATAAAGCAGGCTGGGTATAGTGGCTTATACCTGTAATCCCAGGATTTTGGGAGGCTGAGGTGGGAGGATTACTTGAGACCAGGAAGTTGAGGCCACAGTGAGCTATGATTATGCTGTCTAATCATGATTACTCTAGCCTGGGTGACACAGCAAGACCCTGTTTCAAAAACAAACCCACAAAAACCAAAAACAAAGCAAAGTAGAAAGCATCAGGCTTTCTGGTAAGATCTGAGGGGATATAAGAATCCTGTCATTGCCAATGATTTCTCTCACTATTTCAGTACCTAAACCACCTTTACTTGTTCTTTCTTCTGGATATTATATCTTATATATAGTAGCCCTTTATTAATATGATTTTATGCTCATATATATGAATGTGTATGAATTTTTTCTGTGAGAATCAAACTCAAGAACCGTCACTTTTCTCTTTGTTTTTGTTTTTTTTTTTTGGAGATAAAGTCTCGCTCTGTCACCCAAGCTGGAGCGCAGTGGTGGGATCTCAGCTAACCGCAACCTCTGCCTACCAGGTTCAAGCGATTCTCCTGCCTCAGCCTCCCAATAGCTGGGATTTCAGGCGCCTGCTACCACACGTGGATGAGTTTTAAAATATATTTTTAGTAGAGATGAGTTTCACCATGTTGACCAGGCTGATCTTGAACTCCTGACCTCGGGTAATTTGCCTGCCTTGGCCTGACAAAGTGCTGAGATTAGAAGCTTGAGCCACCGTGCCTGGGCCCTTTTCTTTTCTTTTTCTTTTGAGATGGAGTCTTGCTCTGTTACCCAGGCTGGAGTGCAGTGGTGTGATGTGACAATACCTCACTACAGCCTCAATTTCCCAGGGTCAAGTGATCCTCCCATCTCAGCCTCCTGAGCAGCAGAGACTACAGGTGTGCACCGTCACACTGGACTAATTTTTTCATTTTTTTGTAGACATAAGGTCTCACTATGTTGCCTAGGCTGGTCTTGAAGTCCTGGGCTCAAGCCATCCTCCCGCTTCTTCCTCTCAAAGAACTGAGATTATAGGTGTGAGCGCCATGCCCGCCCCTGTCACTTTTCTGTATATTCCTAAATAAAATTAAATTTGGTTCAACCTCTATTGACTGTAGTGGTAGAGAAATTCAATCGTATTTTTCTGGTGAAGGGGGTCGTCTGCAATCCTTTAGGATTATGCCAGCACCCAGGGCTTACTCAGTCCAGATATCTTACCATCTGATCCACTGGAAGAGGTAGAGTTTTCCTAGCCCAGCTCCAGTGTCTCCTCCCCTCAAGTTTAGGTACAGCCTCTTTGTCAAGCCCTCTGCATAATGCCTAGGGCCCCAAACCATTTGTATACATGCAGCCATCCCATTCAGAGGCTCTATCTCTACAGAGCTGTAAACCCTTCCTACCAGCGTGCAGGGCAACTAACACCCTCCATCCTCACTCCACCCCTATCCTTGTGCAGTGTAGCTCTGCCCTTCAACAAAGAGTTTGACTGTCACCACCTCCTCTCATAATCCCACGCAGTCTCACCTTCTCTCATAAGCCCAAGGAAGATATGTTAGAGCCAGGGCATCTATGGATATGATGTGAGTGCTATTCCAGTGGAGAAACTCCTTTCCCTCCTGTGGTCTTTCTTCTGATACAGCAAGAATGAGGGCTGGGTGTAGTGACTCACACCTGTGATCCCAGCACTCTGGGAGGCTGAGGTGGGCGGATCACAAGGTCAAGAGATTAAGACCATAGTGGCCAACATGGTGAAACTCCATCTCTACTAAAAATACAAAAATTAGCTGGGTGTGGTGGTGGGTGCCTGTAGTCCAAGCTACTCGGGATGCTGAGGCAGGAAAATTGCTTGAACCCAGGAGGCAGGGGTTGCAGTGAGCTGAGATTGTGTCACTGCATTCCAGCCTGGCAACAGAGCAAGACTCCATCTCAAAAAAAAAAAAAAAAAAAAAAAGCAAGAATGAGAAAGTGGCCTTGTCGATGAAGGATTACATGATTGCATGGACTGGTACCAAGTGGAGGATCTGGGAAGTCAGCTGTAAAATGGAATTGTCTAGGAATATCAGGAACCTTACAGCTGGGGCAGTTGGGGACCTTCTAGTCCCTGGGCTGTTGCATTTCCCCACTGGCCAAGTATCCCAGGCCAATGGGCACTGGAGGTTGGGTGCTATCCTTTCACTGGAATGGGCCTACTGTGTGTCCAGCAGCTGCCTTGGCTATGGCAGATTGGTCCTTGATTTGATGAGCGGCTGAAGACCATGTGTGACTTTGTCTTGCTATCCTGGTCTTGTGGAACTCACTTTTCCACAATGAAGACTTTTTCTCAGCCGATGTTGCATAATGTGAAATGTGTCCAACCTCTTGCAGGACAAATGGCAGACCTGAAGAGACCCATCTGGCACCACAGCCAATTTTCAACATGCTGCTGGGTGTGAGATAATCAGAAAAACATGGAGCATGGGTAGACATTTGATGGTCTTTTGGGTCCAACCTCTACATTTTACTGATAATTCATTTGGAGGATCCATTGTCCTCCCAAGATTTATTATCCATTTCTCATTTTGAGGAACATTTAACAGCAAGAAGATTGGATGAGGATTCTGAGTGAGCCCCAAGAACTTTGGTTCTAAGAGCTTTCAAGGTTTGCGCAACTCCTTTGCATTTTGAGTACATATTCCAAGGGCATTTTCCTTTGGCCCTTTGTGATCAGAGATTATTGTGGTCATGATGTACCTGTACATTACTGCTGCATTAGCAAACCACTCATCTTATTTGCTGGTGTCTCCGTGGGTCAGTCTTTGGGTTGGACTCAGCTGAGCAGTTCTTCTGATGCTCTCACCTGGGGTCATAGTGGTAGGGACAGTAACAATCCTCCCAAAGATGTCAATTCCTAATCCCTGGTGTTAGACCTGCACATGCTACATTACACAGTAAAGGGGACTTTGCAAATGTAATTAAATTTATGGACCTTTGGGTAAGGAAATTATCCTGGACTGTCTGGGTAGGTCTAATGTAGTCACATGGGCCCTTAAAAGTGGAAAAGAAACTTTGGGAGGCTGAGATGGGCAGATCGCTTGAGCCTAGGAGTTCAAGACCAGCCTGGGCACCATGGCAAAGTCCTGGCTCTAGGGGAGATTCAAAGCATGAAAGGGACTTGCCCACCATTGTTGACTTTGAATTAGAGGAACGGGGCCATGAGCCAAGGGACAGCCTCTAGAAGCAGGGAACAGCCCTCACTCACAGCCAGCAAGGGGACCTCAGTTCTACAGTCGGAATGGACTGAATTCTGCCAATAGCCTGAATGAGTAAAGAAACAGCTTCTCCTCATAGAGCCTCCAGAAAGGAGCGCGACCATGCTGAAACCTTGATTTTAGCCCAGTGAGACCTGTGTTGGATGTACAGAACTGTGAGATAATAAATTTGTGTTATTTTATTTTTTCAAAAATTTTTTTTGGAGGAGTATCACTCTTGTCGTCCAGGCTACAGTGCAATGGCATGATCTTGACTCACTGCAACCTCTGCCTCCTGGGTTCAAGTGATTCTCCTGCCTCAGCCTCCTGAGTAGCTGGGATTACAGGCATGTGCCACCATGCCTGGCTAATTTTTGTTATTTTTAAAATAGAGGCAGGGTCTCACTATATTGGCCAGATTGGTCTTGAACTCTTAGCCTCAAGCAATCCTCCCACTTCGGCCTCCCAAAGCGTTAGGATTACAGGTATGAGCCACCATGCCCGATTATTTTTGAATTATTAGTAGAGACAGGTTTCACCATGTTGGCCAGGCTGGTCTCGAACTCCTGACCTCATGTGATCCACCAGCCTCAGTCTCCCAAAGTGCTGGGATTACAGATGTGAGCCACCGCGCCTGGCCAATTTGTGTTATTTTAAGTTGCAAAGTTTGTAAGAGCATAGGAAGCTAATACAGTCACTTGTGTTGCTGTAATCAGGCATGACTGGGGCTGGCTGATCCTCATTATAGTTGGTGTAATCAGTGCCAGCTGTCACCTAGACACTCTATCCACACGCTCTCTCTTACTCAGGGAGGCTAGCCCTGGCTGTGTTACCTGGTGACCTCACGGTACCAAGAAGGTGAGAGCAGCAGCTGCTAGGATTCTTGAGGCCCTGCTCAGGACTCCCCCAGTGTCACTCTTGTCACATTCTATTGGTCAAAGCAAGTCACAAGTCCTGTCCAGATGCAAAGAGAGGTTACCTCCACTTCTTGGTGGGAGGAGATGCAAAGCCACATTGAGCAGTGGCGCAGATAGGAGGAATTTGTGACCAGCTTTTACAATATCATACACGACAACTCTTGGGCCATGGATGCTCAGATCAGTGGAAAACACCAAATGCAAGTCTCTCACATTTTTTTGTTTTGTTTTGTTTTGTTTTGTTTGTGCAGGGTCTCACTGTGTCGCCCAGTTTGGAGTGTAGTGGCACGATCTCAGCTCACTGCAACCTCCACCTCCTGGGTTCAAGTGATTCTCCTGCCTTAGCCTCCTGAGTAGTTGGGATTACAGGCACATGCCACCATGGCCAGCTAATTAAATTCTCTCGGTAATATACTGTACTAGTCTGTTTCCATGCTCCTGCTAAAGACATACCCGAGACTGCGTAATTTATGAAGAAAAAGAAGTTTAATGGACTCAGTTCCATGTGGCTGGGGAGACCTCACAATGATGGCGAAAGGCAAAAAGTATATCTTACATGGTGGCAGGCAAGAAAGAGTGAGAATCAAGTGGAAGGAATTTTGCTTTGTATAACCATCAGATCTTGTGAGACTTAATCGCTACCACAAGAACAGTATGGGGGAAACCGCCCCCCATGATTCAATTATTTCCCATCTGGTTCCTTTCACAACATGTGGGAATTATGGGAGCTACAATTCAAGATGAGATTTGGGTGGGACACAGTCAAACCATATCATATACACAGAAGTGGAATTGCTGGATCATAGGGTCATTCTACATTTAATTTTTTGAGGGATCACCATACTGTTTTCCAGAGACTATACCATTTTACATTCCCATCAACCATGCACAGGGGCTCCGGGTTTTGTTTTTTGTTTTTTTTTGTTTTTTTTTTTTGAGATGGAGACTTGCTCTCTCACCAGGCTGGAGTGCAGTGCCGTGATCTCGGCACACTGCAACCTCTGCCTCCTGGGTTGAAGTGATTCTCCTGCCTCAGCCTCCCGAGTAGCTGGGACTATGGGCGCCCACCACCATGTCCGGCTAATTTTTGTAATTTTAGTAGAGACGGGGTTTTACCATATTGCCCAGGATGGTCTTGATGTCTTGACCTCGTGATCCGCCCACCTCGGCCTTCCAAAGTGCTGGGATTACAGGTGTGAGCCACTGTGCCCGGCCAGGGGCTTCAGTTTCTTGACATCTTTGCCAATACTTGTTGCTGCTTTTCTGTTTTTTCTTTTTGTTTTCATTTTGTTTTTGTTTCTTTTGGTTTTGTTTGTTTTTTGTTTCTTTTGATTGCTTTGGGTTTTTTTGTTTATTTTTTGTTTGTTTCGATAGTAATTATCTTATTGGTGTCAGATGGTATCTTACTGTGGTTTCAATTTGCATTTCCTTGATGATTAGTGATGTTGAGCATCTTTTCATGTGCTTGTTGGCCATTTGTATGTCTTCTCTGGATAAATGTCTACTTAAGTCCTTTGCCCATTTTTATTTGGGTTGTTCGTTTTGTTGTTGTGGGAATCCTTCATGTGGCTTGCATAGTAACCCTTTATTACATATGTAATTTCAAATATTTTCTCCCATTCTGTAGGCTACCTCTTCAGTCTTTTGATAGTGTCTTTGATGCACAGAAGTTTCAAATTTTGGTGTAACCCAATTTATCTATTTTTACTTTTGTTGCATGTGCTTTTGGCATCATATCTAAGAAATTATTGCCAAATCCAAAGTCATAAAGCTTTCTTCCTAAATTTTCTTCCAAGAGTTTTATAGTCGGGAGAGTTTTAAGCAGTGAAGTGCTATATCAACGGAATGTTCTCAGGACAGGAATGTGGGAGGTTGATAGTGTTAAAAGCCCCAGTCTTCATCCCTCCCCTCATCTACACCCTTTGCTGTCACACTACAGCTCCACCCAACAAGAGGCAACATGCACTTTCCTACCACTTGATTTTATTTCAGCCATGTACTTGGTAAGGACCTTCTACTCTGACTCTGGGCTTGACCATATGACTTGCTTTGGCCCATATAATGAGGCAGACAGAAGTGATGGCACAGCAGTTCCAAACCTAGACTTCAAGGAGCCTTGCAGGTTTCCACTTGCTGTCTTGTGCCTCTGCCATCATCCTGAGAACCAGCCCAGGCGAGCCCGCTGGAGGATGAGAAACACACAGAGCAGAGCTGAATAGCCTCAGTCAACTCAACCAGCTGATCCCCAGACATGGGCGTGAGACATCAGCTGGTCCCCAGTCAACCCCAGAGGCATTAGTATTGCATGCCACTGAGGTTTTGTGGCTGTTTCTTATGAAATGTACTCCATAATATCCAATAAGGATATTCAGTAAGGATGATATGGCATTAGATAACTGATACAGGGAGCAGACTGGAAGCAGAGAGATGTGTTGGGAGGACATTACAATAATTCAGGTGAGAGATGATAGCTGTGAAGGTGATGACAAGTGGTTGGATTCTGGATGTGTCTTGAAGGTGGTGCTGATGGATTTGCTCTCACATTGAAACTAGGGTATGGGGAAGAGAGACCAGTTGAGGCTCACTCCATGGGTTTTGGCTTGAGCGTCTGGAAGGAAGAAATTGCCACTAGTTGCGGTAGGATGACCACAGGAGGAGCAGGTTTTGGGGGGGCTGTTAGGGACTCAGTTTTGGATATTCACACATTCAGGGATTTGGGAAGAGTTGACACGTATCCCCTGGACTTTGGGAGTGCTGTTAAAGCCAGAGGCTGGCAGTGCTTCTTGAGTAAGAAACTGTGAAAAGGGGAGGCCTGGTGAAGCAGGCTGTTGTGGATAAACGTGCCCAAAGAGGAGAGGATGAGGGCTTTCCCTTCGCCTGAGGGCAGGAAGAGTGCCTCAAGGGTGCCACACCTCCTTACAAAGGAGCATAAAGTGGAGTGGTGGGTGGATACCTAGGGCTGCCCAGGTGGTGTCCAGCAAAGAGAAGCTTCCCCCAGAGAGAGGCTGGAGTACAGAGGCTGGTAGAGGCTGAGGGGAGACCTGACTGCCTTTGCCTGAGAGGTGACTTCAGGAGTAGAAAGGGTCCACATGAACTCATGTGGCATTCCGAAAGAATGGCACTCACCATCTCAGCGGAGTCCACTGCCTCTCCGGGGGCCTCCAGGTGCAGAGCACAGCCTGAGAGAATCCTCCCAGGAGGGCAGTCAAGAAGGAGGTCAGAGCGTCTTCTCCTCATGAATGCCAACAGTGGAGAACTAGGCTGGAAAGGGCACCTGGGCGAGGTGGGGAGCAGGGAAAATCCTGGAACATAGATTTCCAGCTCTCGGAGAGGAAGAGTCTAACTTTTTCTTTTTTTTTTTTTTGAGACAGAGTCTCGCCCTGTCACCCAGGCTGGAGTACAGGGATTGCAGTTAGCCCTCTAGCCTGGGTGACAGAGTGAGACTCGGTCGCAAAAAACAAAAACCAACAAGAAGTTGGTGTGAATTTGAGAGCTGTATTGTTAAGGCACCAACAGCATCTACTGTAGATACCACTGAGGGATGGGAAGGGGGATTCAAAGAGCACGGTAGAAAATGTAATTAGAGAAAATAGAATTTTCTTTTTTTCCACATGCACTAGGTTGAGTGAAAACAGAGTTTTCAAAACCCCTCTGCCTTGTACTCCCTAATGAACTGACGATATACATGAATTAACTGTGGGTGGCTTAATAGTTGGAGAGATGCCACGTGTATAGGCAGAAATGAACACACACATGCTGCAACAGAAGCGCTCAACACGCAACAGTGAAATTCACTAGCAGAAAATCGAGGTGAGAAGAAATTGATCATTGTTCTTTTAGTATATGTGCTGCCGCAGAGAGCACGATAATTGTTCTTTTAAACCTACCACTTTTGCTGACTGTCATGAAAAATGTGAAAACAGGTGGTAATGGTATCATGAGTGATTATTTTTCCTTCCTTCTTCATGATTATAATGATATTTGAGAGTGAAACAATGCTCCTAAAATTTATCACTTTTTTGTCCACTAAAAAAATGCCCTCTATCTTTAACTTTAGTGGCACAAATCATATATTTTTCTAACAACCTCAGAAACTCAATATATTGTCCCCTTTGAAAATAATGGAAAGTTTCTGTGCTCAGTTCCTTCAGTGTCTGAAGCAAGACAGCAAATGAGACCCATGAGAATCTGGGGCTCAGGCAAAGTTCCAGATGACGTTTAAATGCTGAGGTGGGGCCTGTAAAGGAGGGAAGGAGAGCCGAAGACCAGAATCCTTTTTTTAAAAAAGTGACCTTGGGCCAGGCACAGTGGCTCACTCCTGCAATCCCAGCACTTTTAGGAGGCCAAGGTGGGTGGATTACCTGAGGTCAGGAGTTCGAGACCAGCCTGACCAACATGGTGAAACTCTGTCTCTACTAAAAATACAAAATTAACCAGACATGGTGGTGTACACCTATAATCCCAGCTACTTAGGAGGCTAGGGCAGAAGAATTGCTTGAACCCAGGAGGTGGAGGTTGCAGTGAGCCAAGATTGTGCCATGTACTCCAGCCTGGGCAACAAGAGCAAAACTCTGTCTCAAAAAAATAAAGAAAGAAAATAAAAATTAAAAATAAAAAAGTGATCTTGTATTCGTCTGTTCTCATGCTGCTATAAAGAACTTCCCTAGACTGGGTAATTTATAAAGGAAAGAGGTTTAACTGACCCACAGTTTCGCATGACTGGGGAGGCCTCAGGAAACTTACAATCATGGCAAAAGGGGAAGCAAGCACGTCTTACATGGTAGCAGATGAGGCCAGGGGTGTAGGGAGAGGGAGAGAGCATGTGCAAGCACAGAAAAAACTACTCTTCATAAAACCATCAGATCTCGTGAGAACTCACTATCATGAAAACAGCATGGGGGAGCTGCCCCCACAATCCAATCACCTCCTACCATGTCTCTCTGTTAACACCCAGGGATTACAATTCAAGATGAGATTTGGGTGGGAACACAAAGCCTAATCATATCAGATCTGTTTTTAAATATATATAATATTGAATTATATCTGTTCTTATGTTTAAAGTACTAGTAGGAAATACCAAAATATTAATAATCTTTGTTTGTAACTGAGGAATAGGTTTATACTTGATTTTTGCTTTTACTTTTTATTTATCTGTAGTGCCTATATTGTCTACAATAAACATGTATTATATATTTATATTTTTTGTAAGAAACAAAGGTTTTTCTAAAAGCGGGGAGTGAGACTCAGCCCCAGAACTCCCCCCAAAAAAGACCATTGAATTTGTTTTCATGAGAATTAAACATTTCTTGAGTCAAAAGACACCAAAAATGAACTTAACAGTAGGAGATGAACTGAGAAAAAGTATTTACAATGTGCAGAGCAGAAAAATAGTTTTATTTTTCTAAAAAATTTTATTTATTTATTTATTTATTTTGAGACAGGGTCTCACTTTGTCACTCAGGCTGGAGTGCAATGGTATGATCTCGGCTCACTGCAGCCTCGACCTTCTGGGCTCAAGTGGTCCTCTAACCTCAACCCCTCCAAGTAGCAGGGACTACAGGTGTGTGCACCACCATACCCAACTAACTATTTGTATTTTTTGTAGAGACGGATTTTTGCTATGTTGCCCAGGCTCAAACTTCTGGGATCCAGCAATCTGCCCACCTCGACCTCCCAAAGTGCTAGGATTACACGCGTGAGCCACCATGCTTGGCCAGAAAAAGAATTTTAATCATTATATACATATACATATGTGTGTGTGTATATATATATGTATATATATAAAACAACTCAATAAGAAAAAATCAATAGAAAATAGAACAAAAAATAACAGCAATTTACAGAAGTTGAAGAAAAAAGTCCAATAAATATATGAAAAGATTTTAATCTCATTAAAAATGAAGGAAGTAGAGGTCACAACCATTAATAAAATATTTTTTTTGCCAATCACTTTAGCAAATACCTTAAAAATCAATAGCAATTAGAGTTTGCGGGGATGGTTATTCTAGCTAACAATACCAAGAATCTATGTGTATACCTACTGTTGGTGGAACTGAAAATTGGCGGAGCCCTTTCTGAAAAGAACTTAGTGGTATATGTCAATACTTTAGGTATGCATGCCCTATGACACAGTGGTTCCAATTTCAGGTATCTAGTCCAGATAAACATTTGCCCATGTGCATGAAGAGGTGTGTACAAGAAGAGGCATGAGTCACAAAACACTGGAAACAACACAAATGTCTAGCATGGAAGAATGGTTATATAAACTATGATTCATCTGTTCTGTTGTAAAACCACACAGCACCTAAAACAATTAAAAAGAGCCATATGTGGTGACGTGACAAGATAGAGCACCATAGCTTAGGGGTAACCACTGAGGACCTGTCTGGATTCAAATCATGTTTCTGAAACTTCCTGTCTATCAGACCTTGGAGAAGCCGCCTAAAGCGCTCTAGGTTTCCACTTCCCCATTTCTAAAATGGGAAAGATAGTATTATACGCCTTCTAGGGCTGTTAATGAGAATTAAATAGGCCAATGCATGCACTGTTGTTGTTGTTGTTGTTGTTGTTGTTGTTGTTTTGAGACAGGGACTTGCTCTATCTTCTAGAGTAGAGTGCAGTGGCGTTATCATGACTCATTGCAGCCTCGACCTCCTGGGTTGAAGGGATCCTCCTACGTCAGCCTCCTGGGACTGTAGCTGGGACTATAGGAGTGCACCACTGTGCTTGGCTAATTTTTATTTTTTTGTAGAGATGGGATCTTGCTATGTTGCCCAGGGTGGTCTCCAACTCCTGGGCTCAAGCAATCCACCTGCCTCAGCATCCCAAAGTACTGGGATTACAGCTGTGAGCCACTTTGCCTGGCCATACACAACATTTTGAACTGTGTGTGTCTCACAGTAATTTATCAATAAATACAAACTTTTGCATATTAGAGAAAAGAAGTTGTAGAACACCAAACATGATATCAAAGCCTTAATACTAAAGGTAATACATATATGCATATGCTTATATATGTATAGAAAATGACCCAGTAGAAAACATGTCTCATTAATAGCAGAGTTTATTTCTGATGAAGGAAGGGACTTGGATAAGGCTGGGGTAGCAAAGCTGTCATATCAACTCTACACTTCAGTATTATTTACTTTTTTACGGAAATAAATGTAACGCGCGCACACACACACACGCATACACCAGTTACCTTGGGTAAGGCAATATAGGTTTTGACTCTAGTTTGAAGATTTCAAGAGTACCAAATGTTTTACTCAAGGAATTTGAGCAATTGTGCAATTTTCAACAGTGTTTTGTGTCTATTTTGGCTACACAGACAACTTCCTCAACAACATGGAAACAGACGAGTTTAGGTTGTAGTTAACAAGAATAATTTGCAGAAATAGAAAGATGCAAATAATCTGTTCTGTTAATAACACTCATCTGTCACCCATGCAATGCCTTTCACAGTTGACTGAGAGCCAATTTTATCTTGCTGTCACATAGAGTGTCCTTTTTATCACTGCAGTTGCACACTTCCCACAATCTTTAGGCAAAGAGGCAGAACTGCCTCATCTACTTGTACAGAATTTATCTTGTTGCCCAGGCTGGAGTGTGCAGTGTACTGTCTTGCCTCACTGCAGCCTTGACCTCCTGGGCTTAAGCAATCCTCTTGCCTCGACCTCCTGATTTGCTAGGACTACATGCATGCCACCATACTGGGCTAATTTTTTAAAAACTTTTGTAGAGATGGGGTCTTGCTATATTGCTCAGGCTGCTCTCAAACTCCTGGTTTCAAGTGATTCTCCCACCTCAGCATTCCAATGTGTTGGAATTACAGGTGTGAGCCACCATACTCAGCCTCTCTTGTGTCTCTGAAGAAGGTGCTGGTGAAGAGAGGATCTGGGGCATCCCAGGTGAGGGAGAACTTTCCAACGCATGCAATCTGTCTTGGGCCTCAGGTGACACCCTTGTATCATTCTGAATTAGGAAATCCTTCATTTTTTTTTTCTTTTCTTTTTTTTTTTTTTTTTTTTTTTGAGACGAGTCTCTCTCTGTCACCCAGGCTGGAGTGCAGTGGCATGATCTCCAATCACTGCAAGCTCCGCCTCCCGGGTTCACGCCATTCTCCTGCCTCAGCCTCCCGTGTAGCTGGAACTACAGGCGCCCGCCACTGCGCCTGGCTAATTTTTGTATTTTTAGTAGAGATAGGGTTTCACCATGCTAGCCAGGATGGTCTCGATCTCCTGACCTCGTGATCCACCCTTCTCGGCCTCCCAAAGTGCTGGGATTACAGGTGTGAGCCACCACACCTGGCCACGCTTCATTTTTTTAAACTTCTTTATGCAAGGAGAATATTTTTTAAAATATTTGAAGGCCGGGCACAGTGGCTTATGCCTGTAATCCTAGCACTTTTGGAGGCTGAGGAAGGTGAATCACCTGAGGTTGGAAGTTTGAGACCAGCCTGGCCAACATGATGAAACTCTATCTCTACTAAAAACACAAAAAGTACCCTGGGCATGGTGATGCCTGCCTGTAATCTCAGCTACTTGGGAGGCTGAGGCAGGAGAATTGCTTGAATCTGGGAGGCAGAGGTTGGAGTGAGCTGAGATTGAGACACTGCACTCCAGCCTGGGCGACAGAATGAGACTCTCTCAAAAAGAAAAAAAGTTTCAATCAAAACAAAAATAATAATCATTATGATATGATACTCATGTGTTAACCACTCAGATTTAATGAATTTAAACATTCTTACACAACAGATTCTAGTGTGATTTAAAATAATAATAATAATAATTTATTTTTAAAAAAATAAATTAAAAAAATAAAAAAATATGTACTTAAAAAAATAAAACTGGCTGGGGGCAGTGGCTCATGCCTGTAATCCCAGCACTTTGGGAGGCTGAGGTGGGTGGATAGCCTGAGGTCAGGAGTTTGAGACCAGTCTGGCCAACATGGTGAAACCCCGACTCTACTGAAAATACAAAAATTAGCCGGGCGTGGTGGCACATGCCTGTAATCCCAGCTATGCAGGAGGCTGAGGCAGGAGAATTGCTGGAACCCGGGAGGTGGAGGTTGCGGTGAGCTGAGATCTTGCCACTGCACTCCAACCCAGGCAACAGAGCTAGACTCCATGTCAAAGAAATAAATTAATTAAATTAAATTTTAAAAAAGAAAAACTTTGCAACTACAGCTAACTCCTTCCACCCTGCCCCAATCCTTTCTTGTACTTCCTTTTGCAGAGGTAACCACCTTCCTGAACTGAGAGATATCATTAGTGAGTATAGTTTTATTTACTTCATTTTTTCTTTTCCTTTTTATTTAAATAATAGGGACAGGATCTTGCTATGTTGAACAAGCTGGTCTTGAACTCCTGGCCTCAAGCAATCCTCCCATCTCAGCCTCCCAAAGTGCTGGGATTATAGATGTGAGCCACCACGCCCGGTCAACTAGTGAGCATAGTTTTAAATCTCCCCACATAAATATGTGCATCATTCAGGGACTTGACAGGCATGTGCAAACGGGGTCATGAAAGACAATTTCATAAAAGTTCCCTTTGCAAATGTGGAGGCTGCAATAAGGGACCCCAGAAAGGGATGGTGAAGCATCTTGGGGGTAGCAACTGAAGGTCCCCTGCTACAGAACTCAGAAAGATTTGCCACTGTAGCAGAGGGTTACCGACAGTACTTGTGGTCTTCAGTGAACAAATGCAGCCTCTGCAAACCCCTGGCAAAGAGGGAGTAGGCAAGGAGAGGAGCAGAGTTAATTCCCCCTGCCTCTCTCTTATTCTCCCCTCAGACTCTTACTGGTGCTTCCCATTGGATGAACCCAACCAAAGACAAAGAAAAGAGTTCCCTGGTAAAGTCCATAAAGCTTCCCAGGGCCAGAGGGAGGTAGAGAAGGCCAGGAGGAGGA
Organism: Chlorocebus sabaeus; assembly: GCF_047675955.1. Lineage (NCBI taxonomy): Eukaryota > Metazoa > Chordata > Mammalia > Primates > Cercopithecidae > Chlorocebus > Chlorocebus sabaeus. Next base: position 33,147,492 of record NC_132905.1, on the reverse strand, counting down.
TGTGACAGCTGGAGAATACATGTCCACAAACAACACAAAGCATTATTTTTGTGTTTTACAAATTCTCTTAAATGGTATCATGCTTTTACATTGTTTTTGTTTGTTTTTCTTGAGACAGAGTCTCACTCTTATTGCCCAGGCTGAAGTGCAGTGGCGCCATCTCGGCTCACTGCAACCTCCGCCCCCTGGGTTCAAGTGACTCTCCTGCTTCCGCCTCCCAAGTAGCTGGGATTACAGGTATGCACCACCACACCCAGCTAATTTTTGTATGTTTGGTAAAGACAGGGTTTCACCATATTGGCCAGGATTGTCTCTAACTCCTGACCTCAAGTGATCTGCCTGTCTTGGCCTCTCAAAGTGCTGGGATTACAGGCATGAGCCACCGTGCCCAGTCTAATTCATGCATTTATTTGAACTCCTCTGTAGTATTCCATTGTTTTACTATCCCAAGAAATGTTGCAATGAACAGGCTTAGGTACACATACACTGACCCATAAGCTCAAGAACTTGCTTGGGTATTTATACAGAAGTAAATTTGCCTGGACGTGGTAGCTCATGCCTGTAATCCCAACACTTTCGAAGGTCAAGGTGGGCAGATCACTTGAGGTCAGGAGTTTGAGACCAGCCTGGCCAACACAGAGAAACCCTGTCTTTCCTAAAAATACAAAAAATTATCTGGGCGTGGTGGTACACACCTGTAATTCCAGCTACTCAAGAGGCTGATGTATGAGAATCGCTTGAACCCAGAAGGCAGAGGTTGCAGTGAGCCGAGATCGCACCACTGCACCCCAGCCTGGGCAACAGAGCAAGACACTGTCTCAAAAAGAACAACAAAAAAACCTGCTTAAAAAAAAAAGTACATTTGGTGAATTGAAATTATGTACATATTAACTTTACTAAGCACTGCAAAATTGTTCTCTATTGTAATTATTCCAATTTTTCCCTCCCACAGACTGAGTATAAAAGTCTGTTTCTGGTTCTCCACCCTCGCCACAGTTAGTGTTATCAGGATTGAAAAAGTTGCCAATCTAATGGCTCTGAAATTGTGTCTCATTGTTATTTTAATTTGCATGTCCCTGCTCTATACTTTTCTATGCCTCATAATCTCCGACGGTGACATTGAAATACTGACAAAACTTCTATTATCACAAAGCACATATTAATGCTGCTAATGTGCACAGAATCAATGGCCATTACAAGACGTGCCTTCAGTTGATTGCTCACACCTCAGACTCCTTCGAGTTTTCCATACATACAGCTCATGAATGCCAGATTACGTGCTGAGTGATTTCATGAAGGAATGCTTGCCAATCAGCTTCATGAGAAAACGATTCAAAATGGTGTTGGTTTCCTGTGTTTTCTTGTCACTTTTGAAGAATCCTGTTGAAATGCAAGTCACTTATGGAATGAGCTCCAAGATCTTTTTTTTCCCACATGAAAAAGACAAGATAAGAAACAGCAGGTGTTAGAAGGTTTGTGTTTGTTTAAAATTTAAAAACATATAAAATGCTTATCAGAGTGTGCCTCTGGGGAGGAAACATAATTTCAGACTTACAGTGAGAAAGAGATTTAGTTTTCATTTAGAACTTTTGAAAATTTTTCGCTTTTGTTTGTTTTACCAGCTCCAAATAGGCTAACAAACCAAAGAATATAATCTGATTACAACACACTTTGTGACTTTCTTAAAATCCCAAATTCTTTTGTTTTAACTTGCCATTAAATGGATGATTAAATACTGTTTTGGTCCACTGCGGCTGTTATAACAGAACATCATAGCCTGGGTGACTTATAAACAACAGAAATCTATTTCTCACAGTTCCGGTAGCTGTGAATTTCAAGAACAAGGCAATAGCAGATTCAGCCTCTGGTGAGGGCCCACTTCCTGGTTCATAAATGGCTGTCTCTTGCTCTAATCTTGCATAGCAGAAGGGGACAGGGGAACTCTCTGGGGTCTCTCTCTCTTTTTTTTTTTTGAGACAGAATTTTGCTCTTGTTGCCCAGGCTGGAGTGCAATAGTGTGATCTTGGCTCACCGCAACCTCTGCCTCCCAGGTTCAAGCGATTCTCCTGCCTCAGCCTCCAGAGTAGCTGGAATTACAGCATGTGCCACCATGCCCGGCTAATTTTTGTATTTTTAGTAGAGATGGGGTTTCTCCATGTTGGTCAGGTTGGTCTCGAACTCCCGACCTCAGGTGATCCACCTGCCTCAGCCTCCCAAAGTGCTGGGATTATAGGCTTGAGCCACTGCACCTGGCCTGGGGTTTCTTTTATGAGGACACTAATCCCATTCGTGAGGACTCCACCCTCATGACCTAATCACCTCCCAAAGGCCCCAGTTCCTAGCCCATTGCACTGGGGATTAGGTTTTAATGTATGAATTTTGGGGGGACATGAACATTCAGTCTATAGCAAATACAGAGCATGTGAACAGGAAATTTCTAAAATCAGAGATTTCCTTTTACTATAAACAATACACACTCTTCTTTCTGTTTAAAAGTCATCATAAATGGAGGCCAGTTTAATGCCCTGGAAAAGAAGGACAAACAGTTGTCAAACTACTGCAAAATTGCTTAGAAAACTTTAGGCCAGTCTCATGTTTTTATTTCAAGGAAGTTGTGAGATTTACTTTTCCATCTATAAAACAGATAGCAGTGTGATTGTGCTCTGTTGAAATCTATTTTTTATTTAGAAAAAATGTTCCATTGTGCATTCCTCCCATATGAGCAACACATTTACCTAGGAAGATAGCAGATGATTTTGTAACCCTAGGTATCCGCAGGCATGATCACTTTGTCCTCTGCCGCTCCTGTGATAACTCCCTCCACGGTGCCATTAGTGCTTTGCCCTGGTCCCTGGGAAGGGACACACGTTTTTTGGATGAGTGAAAACATTTTCCTGGGAGCAAAGCAACTATCCAAATCAATCAAATTCTTTCCCCCATGGACTCAAATACACATTTCCTACCTAACAAGTTTTTTGTTGTTGTTGTTTGTTTTGAGACGGAGTCTCACTCTGTCACCCAGGCTGAATGGAGTGAAGTGGCATGATCACGGCTCACTGCAACCTCCACATCCCAGATTCAAGTGATTCTCCTGCCTTAGCCTCCCAAGTAGTGGCTGGTCTCAAACTCCTGACCTCAGGTGATCCATCGGCTTCGGCCTCCCAAAGTGCTAGGATTACAGGCATGAGCCACTGCACCCGGGCTTCTTCTTTTTTTTTTTTTTTTTTTTTTTTCTGAGAGAGATTGTCACTCTGTCACTCAGGCTGGAGTGCAATGGCAGGATCTCGATCTTAGTTCACTGCAACTTCTATCTCCCAGGTTCCAGTAATTTTTATACCTCAGCCTTCCAAGTAGCTGGGATTACAAGCATGTGAGACCACGCTGGGCTAATTTTTATATTTTTAGTAGAGATAGGGTTTCACCATGTTGGCCAGGCTGGTCTCAAACTCTTGACCTCAAGCGATTTGCCCACCTCAGCCTCCCAAAGTGCTGGGATTACAGGCGTGAGCCACCACGCCTGGCTTCTACCAAGCATTTTTAAAAATATATATTTTTTTTCATTGATCAACACCTGAAAAAATGTTTCATTTTAAGGTAAGGTGTATCTTGGCTGGTTGTTTTTTGGGAGGTGATGTTAAAGGCACTATTATAATAATAGATATACTAGATATGATCGTTATTTTATGTACCGTTTCAACATACATATAGACAAAATCATGTAATAATTTATATAGTATTTAAAATTTTGAAAGTAGTTTTATAAACTTCCTCCCCTCCTTCCTGCATAACAAGTTCTTTTGAACCTACCAGAACAATTTATTTATTTATTTTTCTTATTTTTTTTTTGAGACAAGGTCTCACGCTGTCACTCAGGCTGGCATGCAGTGTTGTGATCATGGCTCAGACCCAGGCTTAAGGGTTCCTTCCACCTTAGTCTCTCGAGTACTGGGACCACCGGTGCACGCCACCATGCCTGGCTAATTTTTTACAGTTTTGGTAGAGACAGGATTTCACCATGTTGTCCAGACTGGTCTTGAATTCATGAGCTCAAGGAAATCCACCCGTCTTGGCCTCCCAAAGTGCTAAGATTACAGGCATGAGTCACCGTGCCCAGCCGTTCAAGGACAATTTGGAAATCAAAATCCATATGGCTAATTCTATTCATGTACTCATTCTTTCTCCCGGATTTTTACTCAACAAGCATATATTGAGTGTACATTGTGAGCTAGAGACGGGTTAGGTGCTGGGTGGCGATAGAAAGATGAAAAATCCCAGTAAGATGTCACAGTATAGTAGAAGAGACAGGATATATGGATAGCTAAGTGCAATAAAGCACTACGAGGGCTGTGAGAGTCAGCTAAATCCAACCTAGAGCATGTGTGTCTGTTAGCTATTACCACGTAACAAACAGCCCATAAATTCTTTATAGCATATGGTGCCATTTTGCTCATGCATCTAGGAGTTGTCTGGGTGTCAGCTGATCTAGGCAGGCTCAGCTGGGATGACTTGACTTGCCTCCATGTATCTCTAATCTTCCTACACATGTTCTTTTCATTCATATAGCAGAGGGGCAGGCAGGAACACATGTGGCTTCTTAAGGCCTAGGCACAGAACTGGCACATTGTCACTTCCCATTTTTCACTGGTTAAAGTAAGTTATGTGGCCCAAAATCAAAGAGTCAATAAATATATTCCATCCATCTAGAGGGATGGATCACACATTTACTGAGAAAATGGCAAGAATAAGTGGGGAGTGAGTGAAGTATTTCAATTAATAATATAACCTTTCAGAGATGGATACAGAATGAGAAATGATTGGCTGAGGTTCAAGCAAAAGATGCTGAGGAGAGTGGTGAGCATCTATATTTTTTACTCTTATAAGTCATTCACTTTCCCTCCCCTCCCCTCCCCTCCCCTCGCCTCCCCTCCTCTCCTCTCCTTCCTTTCTTCTTTTTTTTGGAACAGGGTCTCTCTCTGTAGCCCAGGCTGGAGTACAGTGGTGCAATCATAGTTCACTGTAGCCTCCTGGGGCACAAGCAATCCTCCCACCTCAGTTTCCCAAGAAGCTGGGACTACAGGCATGTGCCACCATGTCTGGTTAATTTAAAAAATTTTTTTGTAGAGTCTGGGCACAGTGACTCATGCCTGTAATCCCAGCATTTTGGGAGGCCCAGGCAGGTGGATCACTTGAGCCCAGGTGTTCGAGACCAGCTTGGGCAACATGGTGAGATACAAAAAATTTATAATTAGCTGGGCATGGTGGCATACACCTGTAGTCCCAGCTACTTTGGAAGCTGAGGTGGGTAGATCACTGAAGCCTGGAAGGCAGACATTGCCATGAGCTGAGATCACACCACTGCACTACAACCTGGGTGACAGAATGAGACCCTGTCTCAAAAAATAAATATAAATACATACATACACAAATAGATTTTTTTGTAGAGGGAGGAGGTCTCACTCCTGGTTGCCCAGGCTGATCTTAAGCTCCTGGGCTCAAGCAATCCTTCTGTGTCGGCCTCCCAAAGTGCTGGGATTACAGGTGTGAGCCACCACGCCTGGCCATGGTTCACTATTATTTCATTCATTTTACTTTGTTCTCTTCACATAGATTGTAAATTCCTTGTGAGCAGAACTATAAATTGCATGTGTTTGTGTTCCTCTCCACACTTTGGCTTATACTGGTTTATTAATGGATTGACTATTAATAATGGACTCAAGGAATAGAAACTACAAAGAAGATACCATTCCTGGTTGGGTGCAGTGGCTCACACCTGAAATCCCAGCACATTGGGAGACCAAGGGGGGTGGATCACCTGAGGTCGGAAGTTCAAGACCAGCCTGGCCAACATGATGAAACCCTCATCTCTACTAAAAATACAAAAATTAGCCAGGTGTGGTGGCGAGTCCCTGTGGTCCCAGCTACTCAGGAGGCTGAGGCATGAGAATCACTTAAACCTGGGAGGTGGAGGTTGCAGTGAGCCAAGATCATCCCACTGCACTCGAGCCTGGGCAACAGAGCAAGACTCCATCTCAGAATAATAGTAATAATGAAAGATACGATACCATTCCTTTCTGAAATGTCTGTTGCCTTTTGTAATCATAGTGGTCAAAACTACTAGTTGAATTCAATGAAACTACCTGAGATAAAACTTCTGAAATGCCTGGATTTCTACTGTGTTGGAATTTTTATCCCTTATTTCACTATTTTTCATTTAATGGTATCTCTTGCATTGCAAAATGATGTGATGTGCCTTCTTTATCTCTTTAGAAGAAATAACTCAGTGTCTACGCCTACCTCATCAAAGTATCGGACTCCACATTAAACTAAAGAAATTGTCAAAAGACAGTAGTTATAGGATGAAATTCAATTTTTCTGAAGAGTGATGATAAATATTCTCAGGTGTGTGTGCATCCTACCAAACTGCCTGGCTTTGCTGGCAATAAAAATACATTTCTTAATTTTTAAATTTTTTTAAATAAAGTCAAGGTCTCCCTATGTTGTCCAGGCTGGTCTTGAACTCCTAGGCTCCAGTGATCCTCCCACCTCAGCCTTCCAATGTGCTGGGATTGCAGGTGTAAGCCACCTTACCGGCCATACATTTTTTACTTCCAGAAAGAAGAGTAGAAATTGTCAGTTTCAGTTTCTAAGTCTCTGTATTGGTCACATCTGTGAGGTTGTCTCAGAGCAACCATCTTTTGCATGTATGTATGTATGTATTGGTTAGTGTGGTTTGAGTTATGCTGTGTTTAAAGCCTCAGAATCATTGCTTGAAACATCATGTTCATTCGGGGTTAGCTAGGGCTCTGTGCCTGGTCACCATCAGCCTCCCTCTAGATCACAGACCAATGGAGCACCACCATCTTGAGCATTGCTGGCCATCATTGCAGAAGGAAAAGAGCTCTAGAGGGTCTTACACCAGCAATTAAACCTTCATCCCAGGCTGGGCGCAGTGGCTCATGCCTGTAATCCCAGCACTTTGGGAAGGCTGAGGTGGGCAGATTACTTGAGACCAGGAGTTCGAAACCAGTCTGGGCAACATGGAGAAACCTCATCTCTACTAAAAATACAAACCAAAAAAAAAAAAAATTAGCCAGGTATGGTGGCCCATGTTTGTAGTCCGAGATACTTGGGAGGCTGAGGCAGGAGAATTGCTTGAACCCGGGAGGTGGAGGTTGCAGTGAGCCACGATTGCACCACTGCACTCCAGCTGGGTGACAGAGTGAGACTCTGTCTCAAAAGCAAACAAACAAACAAACTTTTAACCCAGAAGTGGCTCTTTGCCTTAAATTCATTGGCCAGTATTAGTCACATTATTCACTTAACAATGAGCCTGGGAGGCTCATGAGGGATCAGAAAGTATAATCCTCTCATTTACCTGGAAAGAGGAGAACTGGAAGAAAGAGAAGTACCGGAATATTTGGCTACTACACCCCTGTTTACCTTGTTAGTTTCCTGATCCTTAAGGGAACTGGGAATTCTGAATAGACAGTGAGGAAGTGCAGGAAAAAGTGGGAAAGGACAGGTTACTTGGAGCCTTCACCTGAGCCAGACTTGCTGAAAATGTGTGAAATCTGTGACACCTCAACTCTGCCTAGTCTGAATGCTCTGCTGAACCTGGTTCCTCTGACTTACTCATTCTGTGTCCTAAGCCTCAATTTCTTCAACTTTAAAATGAAGATGATAGTAGAACCTACCTTAGAGGAGGTGTGATGATTACATAAGGTAATACATGCGAGTGACTTGGAACAGCACTGTAAAACTTTCTGCAAAGATGGAAGTGTTCTATGCTGTCCAATACGGTAGCCACTGGCTACTGAGTGCTTGGAATGTAGCTAGTGCAACCAAGAAAATGAATTATTAATTCTGTCACCCAGGCTGGAGTACAGTGACATGATCTTGGCTCACTGCAACTTCTGCCTCCCAGGTTCATGGAATTCTCCTGCCTCAGCCTCCAGAGTAGCTGGGATTACAGGTGCCTGCCACCAGGCCTGACTACTTTTTGTATTTTTAGTAGAGACAGGGTTTTCACCATGTTGTCCAGGCTGGTCTAGAATTCCCGACCTCAAGTGATCCGCCCACCTCGGCCTCCCAAAGTGCTGGGATTACAGGTGTTAGCCACCATGCCCAGGCTGAATTATTAATTTTATCTAATTTTAATCAGTTTAAATTTAAATGTACATCACCACATGTGGCTATGGCTATTGCTATTGCATGAGACAGTGCAGACTTAAGACTTTGGCCTGGCACCGTGGCTCACACCTGTAATTCCAGCACTTCAAGAGGCAAAGGCAGGAGGATCACTTGAGCCTGGGAGTTCAAGATCAGCCTAGGCAACCTAGTGAGATCCTGTCTCTACAAGAAATTGAAATAATTGGTTGGGCATGGTGGTGCACATCAGTAGAACCGGCTATTCAGAAGGCCAAGGTGAGAGGATCACTTGAGCCCAGGAGGTCAAGGCTGCAGTGAGCCGTGATCTCACCACCGCACTACAGCCTGGGCGACAGAGTAAGAACCTGTGTCTCAACAAAACAAAACAAAATAAACATTGTTTAACATACAGTGAGTATTCAACAAGGGTTTGCTAAGTGTCAAATTGCTACTGCCAGAGTGGGAGAAGGAGACTCAACCTAGAAGTTGAAGAAAATGAGAAAATGTCTAGATTTGAAGGAATGACCTCCCACAGAGCATTGCCCCCCTTCACTTTACCTTCAGGTAACAGCTTCAAAGAGGAGATCTGCAACCATCTAAAGGAAATGTTGGGGATGCTGTGTTCCTCTCAGTCACCTTTGCTTGGGCAAGAAGTCACTCCTCACATAGAAGGACTCGGCCATGGGCAGCAGCCCAGGTGGGAGGCACACGGGTGCACACTCACCTCACCTTCCAGTTCAGCACCGGCTCCCTTTACACCCTAGCTGCCCTGTGTCCTCATGCTGAGCCCACTGCAGATCCTTGTCCTGCCCAGGACTTCATCCTCCTTGCCTCTAGATCTCCAGTGTCCAATAAGTAACTGCATCAGTTTCCCAGGGCTGCCATAACAAAGTATCGCAACCTGAGTGACTTCTCTGACACTTCTGGAGACCAGAAGTCAAGGCGTAGGCAGGACCGTGTGCTCTGAATATTCTAGGGGGAGAATCTATTCCAAGCCTTTTTCTTAGCTTCTGGGCATTCCTGGGTTCTTACTTGCGTTGTTCCAATCTCTATCCCTGTCATCACGACAGGGCACTCTCCTTGAGTATCTGTGTTTCCTTTTTTGCCTGTGTCTTGTGTTTCTTCTCTCTCTGTGTGTTTTTTGTTTGTTTGTTTTTGTTTTTGTTTTTTTTTTTTGTTTTTGTTTTTTTGTTTTTAGATAGGGTCTTAATCTGTCACCCACCCAGGCTGGAGTACAGTGGCATGAACTTGGCTCACTGCAACCTCTGCCTCCTGGGCTCAAGCAATCCTCCCACCTCAGCCTCCTGAGTAGCTGGGACTAAGGGCGCATGCCACCACACCTGGCTAATTTTTGTATTTTTGGTAGAGATGGGGTTTCACCATGTTGCCCAGGCTGCTCTTGAACTCCTGAGCTCAAGTGATCCACCCACCTCAGCCTCCCAAAGTGCTGGAATTACAGGCATGAGCCACCACACCTGGCCTCTTCCTTTCTTACCAAGGCACCAGTCATAGTGGATTAGGGCCCATTTAATCCAGTATGACCTCATCTTAACCTGATTGCATCTGCAGGGACCCTATTTCCAAATAAGGTCACATTCACAGGCACCAGGGGTTGAGACCTTAACATATCTGCTGGAGGGACACAGTTTAGCTCACAACAGTCACCATTCCGTCATGGGCCTATTTTCTGCTGGGTGGCAGCTACTTTATCTGTCACAGTTTTGAGGGGGACACTTGTCATTCTGTGTGTCTGGTATCCTTCTCCTGAGAATAACTGAGCTGCTGCCAACATGAAGATGGTTTAGGGCCAAAATTTTTAAAAGGCACTCCCTTTGGGTAGACAAATTGCAAAATTCGTGCTCACTCCATGTGATGAATTACAGACAGTTTGCACCCTCCCTTTCCTGCTTATGCAAGGAAGTGTTGCACCCTTCCTCCTTCCCTTTGTGTCTGCTTGAAATTGGGTCTGATTGGAATTGGGTTTCGTCACTTGCAACCAAAGAATCCCGACTGACATCGATGGTACTGGGTGCCATGAATTAATGTGTTGCCTCTTGTAACTAATTTCCCAGAGGTAATCCGTTCACTTGAATGAAGACTGGCACACTGTGACCAGCAGTGCAACTTTATGGCTTTGGCTATTAGGGACCTCCATGCCCCTCTAGGTCCAGTGTAGGCTGCTCCCTGTTAGACCTGCAACGGGTGCTCTTGTTGCCCACCATGTCCCCTCACTCTGACCTCTCCATCAGGCGGGGCCCTACTCATGGCCCTCTGGAAGTAGGGGCCCCTACTTCCTCACAAGAGGAAGCCAGCTGCTTAAGGGTTTCCTCTTGCTGCCAGAGCCCACCTTACCACCCACGTGGCAAGCCAGAGTGTCCAGGACTTGGCCCCACACTGGAAGCAGCCCTTACCGCCTGGCTAGTGGGAGGTGGTATGTTCAACACTCCAGCTGCCTTTCCCGGCAGGGGCAGGGTGCAGAGGTGTGTTCCACACTGGCTCCCAGAGGTCCCCTAAGGACAAATGCAGCTCAGCTCCCTTTCTCCCCAGTGCCTTAATTAGCTACTCTCTGTCTCAGTCTCCGCCCTCCCCCTCTCTGCCCCCACTCCCCTTTCCCCTCCTCCCCACTGGTGTTTCCTGGAGTCACCTCCCACATAAGCTACTTGCACAAGAGTCCTTGTCTCAGAGTCAGCTTCTAGGGGTTTCAATCTTAAAATAAGACCTATGCCCAGGGTCATCACATGAAGACCCCAGGCAGTCGCTGACTAGCCGGACGGCCAAGTAGGGGTTACCTACTCTGGGCCACGGGTTACCCACTCTGGTCCTCAGTTTCTGTTTGGAAAGAGGTAGCCAGTCACGCTAAAGGGGGAGTTCTGTTTGGATAGGCTGTTAGAGAGGCTGATTCGATCATTGATTTTTTTTTTTTTTTAAAGAAAGCTTATTTTTTTCCTCTGAGTATAAAAGTAAAACATGACGATTATATAATTTTGAAAAATAGAAAAATAAATTTAGGCCTGGCACGATGGCTCAGTCCTGTAATCTCAGCACTTTGGGAGGCCGAGGTGGGCAGATCACTTGAGGCCAGGAGTTCAAGACCAGCCTGGCCAACATGGAGAAACCCCCCTCTCTACCAAACATACAAAAACTTAGCCAAGCGTTGTGGGGCATGCCTGTAATCCCAGCTACTCAAGGGGCTGAGGCACGAAAATCACTTGAACCTCGGAGGCAGAGGTTGCAATGAGCTGAGATTGCACCACTCCACTCCAACCTGGGAGACAGAGAAACTCTGTCTCAAGAAAAAAGAAAAATCAATTCAAAAAGTTAAAATTACCCAAATTCCACCACTCAAGGATATTTTCTTTGAAAGTAGAGGGCACAGGGTAGCCTTGAACCCTAATGTACTCTGCTTTGGCTCTGGCTATGCTGTAGGACTATAGCCCTAAGATTTCTGCGAATGTCCAGTTGCTGTGTGTAGACACAGCTTGAAATAAACTGCTTGCGCAGCATGAGGAGGAAATGTGACTGTCGGACCCTTATGTAACAGAGTAGGAAACCCTGAGTGTAAACAGGGTTTTCTTTGTCAAGGAACGGAAATTGGTTACCAACCAGTGCTTTCAAGAGCATACCAGGAGCTAGGAAAAGAAATAGGAAGTCATAGAATGGAACAGAGGAAATTAGGAAGTGAAAATCTATAGTCTCAGCATGAAGTTTATGAGGTAATTGGACTGTTCTCAAACTGTGCTGGACAAATCTGGGAAGAAAGATTGATTTCTGATCCTAGGAAGACCTGCGGTACGGACCATCAGGTCAGGCACAAGTGAGGCCTGGTTATATGTTTAATAATAACAGAAAAAGTTCTGCAAAGGCTGTATCCATACGGGGAGCTAGAGACCAGGTAGAAATACCATATGAAGGCAACAACAGGAAGTAAGAGAAATAATAGGGAAAATGGGCCGGGTGCAGTGGCTCATGCCTGTAATCCCAGTACTTTGGGATTGAGCCCAGAAGTTCAAGACCAGCCTGGACAACATGGCGAAACCCTGTCTCTACAAAAAGAAAAAAAACAAAAAATACACAAATTATCAAGGCATGTGGTACTGGCCTATAGTCCCAGCTACCTGGGAGGCTGAGCTGGGAGGATCACTTGAGCCCAGGATGTAGAGGCTGCACGCTGTGATCGTGCCACTGCACTCCAACTCCAGCCTGGGTGACAGAGCAAGACCCTGTCTCAAAAAAACCCAAAAACTTAAAATAGGGAGATTATACTGTTGTGGGTTTTTTTTGTTTTTTTTTTTTTTTTTTTTTTTGAGACGGAGTCTCACTCTGTCGCCTAGGCTGGAGTGCAGTGGCGCGATCTCCACTCACTGCAAGCTCTGCCTCCCAGGTTCAAGCCATTCTCCTGCCTCAGCCTCCAGTATAGCTGGGACTACAGGCGCCCACCACTGTGCCTGGCTAATTTTTGTATTTCTTTAGTAGAGACGGGGTTTCACTGTGTTAGCCAGGATGGTCTCGATCTCCTGACCTCGTGATCCGCCTGTCTCGGCCTCCCAAAGTGCTGGGATTACAGGCTTGAGCCACCGCGCCCGGCCGATTATGCTGTATTATCTGGGTGGTTCCAGTTTAATCACATGATCCCCTAAAACAGAGAATTTTCTCCAGCTGGAGTCAGAGAGATGTGGCAGAAGGAAAAGCCAGGGAAGTTTTAAGTGTGAGAAAGACTTGACCTGCGAAGGGGCCACGTGGAAAGCATGAGAAATAATGCAGGAAGCTTCTTGGAGCAAAGACTGGCCCTCAGCTCACAACCAGCAAGGAAGGGGGGACCCCAGCCCTACGACCACAAGGAACTGAATTTGGCCCACACCTGAAGGGGATCCATCCCCAGAGCTTGCAGTAGGGAACACAGCCCTGTCACCACCTTGAGTGAGGCTTTCTGGGACCCCAAGCAGATGGCTCAGTTGAGCCAGAGTTTGTGAGAGTGGGGCTCTGACCTATAGAACTGTGAGACAACAAATGAACATTGTTTTAAGCCACTAAATTTGTGGTAATGTTATAGCAGCAATAGGAAACCTACACCCTGACATGTCAACTAACAACTGCAAGCCAGTGTGAATATGACCTTCATGGAGTGTGTCCCAGGCCATGGGCAGAAGAGGGAATAGCCAGCTCTGCTAAGGAAAGTGAAGAAGGCTTCTCAGAGAAGGCATGCTTTGGGTCCTCTAGAGGTGGACCTGAGATGAGAGTCCAGTGCAAGCAATGGCTTTAGGTGATGCTCCCAGGAAACACCAGTAAGGGAGTAAGAGAGTGAGACAGAAAAAGGAAAGATGTCAATGAAAGTGAGTCAGGGTTGGGTGCGGTGGCTCATACCTGTAATCCCAGCACTTTGGGAGGCTGAGGCGGGCAGGTCACGAGGTCAGGAGTTCGAGACCCGCCTGACCAAGATGGTGAAACCTCGTCTCTACTAAAAATGCAAAAATTAGCCGGGCATGGTGGCAGATGCCTGTAATCCCAGCTACTCCAGGGGCTGAGGCAGGAGAATTGCTTGAACCCGGAAGGCAGAGGTTGCAGTGAGCCAAGACTGTACCACTGCACACCAGCCTGAGTGACAAGAGCAAGACTCCATCTCAAAAAAAAAAAAAAGTGAATCAGGCTGGACATGGTGGCTCACACCTGTCATCCCAGAACTCTGGGAGGCCGAGACAGACTGATAACTTGAGTTCATGAGTTAGAGACCAGCCTGGGCAACATGACGAAACCCTGTCTCTACAAAAAACACAAAACTTAGCTGGGAACAGTGGTGCATGTCTATAGATCCAGCTACTCAGGAGGCTGAAGTAGGAGGATTGCTTGAGCCTGGGAAGTCAAGACTGCGGTGAGCTGGGATCACGCCACTGCACTCCAGCCTGGGTGACAGGGCCATACCTTGTCTCAAAAAAAAAAAAAAAGAAAAAAAAAAAAAAAAGACTTATCAAGGCAGCTGGAGCTTTATCCCTCTTGGGGATGCTGGGAAACTGTGGATTGTGTCTGGGAGGGATGGAGGGACGGGGATTTATGCATCCACTTCCATCAACATTGGTTGGGAGCCTCTTTTGGGGATATTAATTCCCTAGCACTCAGCCCTTCAATGTATGTATGCAGAGCAGATACCAATGGTTTCAGAAAGCACTCAGGCAAAAGGTTGCAGGTGCAGGGGCTAGCACTTGGAAGTCTGATTGGCGTGCACTGAACCAGTGAGGCCAAGGGGCCAAGGGAAGGGGGAGTACCTGCAGCATTTGAAGCAAGGAGTGAGGGTTTACCAGGCAAAGACCAGAGCAAGTGTTTCAGGCAGATGGAAATGGTTATGCACACAGAGGCCCAAAAACATTCAAAGAGTTTTGTGAAGTGGCTAGAGGATTTGAGTATGGAGTCGGACAAACAGGTTTGAATCCTGACTCTGCCTCCTCACTGCTTGTTCTCCTTCGGCAAGTCACTCCACTGCTCTGAGCATTAGCTATTTGATGGAAATTACGGTAGGACCTGCCTCATTGTGTTGTCACAAGGATTAAATTATTTTATTTTTATTTATTTAATTTTTTGGGATGGAGTCTCACTCTGTGGCCCAGGCTGGAATGCAGTAGTGTGATCTTGGCTCACTGCAACCTCTGCCTCCCGGGTTCAAGCGATTTTCCTGCCTCAGCCTCCCGGGTAGCTGGGGGATTACAGGCACCTGTCACCACCTTGTCTGGCAAATTTTTGTATTTTTAGTAGAGATGGGGTTTCAACATGTTGGCCAGGCTGCACTTGAACTCCTGACCTCAGGTGATCCACCCACTTCAGCCTCCCAAAGTGCTGGGATTACAGGCATGAGCCACCGTGCCTGGCCACAGGACTAAATTAGGTAATGCTTTAAAAGAGTATGGCACCTGGCCAGCCCTCGATAATGATAAGCAATAGTTTTGTTGTTGTCCCACCAATGGGTGAATGTTGGCTAGTTGGCAATGCCCACATGAAGAGTGCATGGAGACAAGGGATCCAGCGGGGTAGTAGGCCAGAAAGGTGGGTAGCAGCTTCGAGGTACCCTGTGAGGGATTTTCAACTGTAGGCTTACCCGGGCTGAACCAAGCACAGCTCACACTTGTAATCTCAGTGCTTTGGGAGGCCGAGGGAAGAACACTTGAGAGGCCAGGGGTTCACGACCAGCTTGGGCAACAGGGAAAGACCCCATTTCTACAAAATAATAATAATAATAATAATAATAATAATAATAATAATAGGCACAGTGGTGAGTGTCTGTAGTCCTAGCTACTCAAGAGGCTGAGGCAGGAGGATTGCTTGAGCCCAGGAGTTCGAGGCTGTAGGGAGCTATGATTGTACCACTGTACTCCAGCCTGGGTGACAGAGCGAGATCCCATTAAAAAAAAAAGTGAGAGGCCAGGGGTGGTGGCTCACGCCTGTAATCCCAGCACTTTGGGAGGCCGAGACAGGTGGATTACCTGAGGTCGGGAGTTCGAGACCAGCCTAACCAACATGGAGAAACCCCATCTCTACTAAAAATACAAAATTAGCCAGGCATGGTGACGCATGCCTGTAATCCCAGCTACTCAGGAGGCTGAGACAGGATAATCGCTTGAACCTGGGAGGCGGAGATTGCAGTGAGCCAAGATCGCACCATTGTGCTCCAGCCTGGGCAACAAGAGCAAAACTCTGTCTGAAAATAAACAAAAAAAATCGAGCTGGGCATGGTGGCTCATCCTGTAATCCCAGCACTTTGGGAGGCCGAGGCAGGTGGATCATTTGAGGTCAGGAGTTTGAGACCAGCCTGACCAACATGTGAAACCCTGTCTACTAAAATTACAAAAAATCAGCTGGGCGAGGTGGTGCACGCCTGTAATCTCAGGTACGTGAGAGGCTGAGGCACGAGAAATACCTTGAATCCAGGAGACAGAGGTTGCAGTGAGTCGAGATTGTACCACTGCACTCCAGCCTTTTTTTGCACACATAAAAGCTGGGCGGGAGGGGGAGGCTTATTTTTAGGGAATGTGAAATAACCTGAAATGAGCCTGAATCCGTGGATCCCAACGAGTCTGAAAAAAATTTAGGAGGTCCATAAACTTGGCTAGGAAAAGAATCATTCCTATTTTCACTAACTTCCAACTGAAACTGACCTTCCCTTCCCATGAAGAATGTGGGCAACAAACCACAACAATATTAGCAGGATTGTGATTTTGTCACAAGTAAAAAAAAACAAATTAAAAAGCCCCCAGGTATTTCCAGATTGCAGACATCTTAGAGTATCATTTATACCCATTACTACTTCAAAATAATGTTTTTTAGACCTGTTTTTAGATTTAGATTTTTGCTTGTTTGTTTTGAGACAGAGTCTCACTCTGTTACCCAAGCTGGAGTGCAGTCATGTAATCTCAGCTGACTGCAGCCTCTGCCTCCTGGGCTCAAGTGATTTTCCCACCTCAGCCTCCCAAGTAGCTGGAACTACAACCGTGTGCCACCACGCCTGGCTGATTTTTTTTTTTTTTTTTTTTTTTTTGGTAGAAACGGGGTTTCACCATGTTTGCTGTCCTAGTCTCGAACTCCTGACCTCAGGTGATCCACCCATCTCAACCTCCCAAAGTGCTGGGTTTACAGGCATGAGCCACTATGCCCAGTCTGGACCAGGCTCTTTAAAACCTCCCACAGAGATATTCTGTGCTTTTACCCCTTCTTGCTGTGATCTTGTTGTGACCAATGTAATTACAAGGGTAGAAGGACCATAGAGGCCATATCCCATTAGGATTGGAAAGGGCCAGGCCCTGCTTAGGTTGTGCATTCGTTCTTGGATGAATCACCATGGACGCTGATGGATGACTGGGTCATGTTCCCAGCTGTGGGGGTGAGGCTATGGCCCCATCAGCCTCATCAAATCATGTGGAGTCTATTAGTTTCTATTGCTGTTGTAACAATTTACCACAAATTTAGGGGCTTGAAGTTGCACACGTTGATTATCTCCCAGTTCTAGAGGTCACAAGTCTAAAATGGGAACCACTGGGCTAAAATCAAAGTAATGGCTTGGCTGCCATCCTTTCTGGAGGCTCTAGGAGAGAATCTGTGTCCTTGCCTTTTCCACCTTCTAGGGGCCACCTACATCTCCTGGCTTGTGCCCTATTCCTCCATCCTCAACAGCAGCAACCTCCTCATGCTCTTATTTTTTTGGTTCTCATTTTTCTGTCTCCTGTTCTATATATAAGGACTTTTGTGTTTATATTGGGTGTACTGGATAATCCAGGATAATCTCCCCACTCCAAGTCAGCTGATTAGCAATCTTAATTCCTTCTGCAACCTTAATTCCCCTTTTTCATGTAATCTAACACAGTTACAAGTTCCAGGGGTTGTGATGTGAATATCTTTGGAGGCTGTTATTCTGCAGACTATATAGAATCAACACAATCACATTGAAGTGGAGAAAAAAGTGGTTCCCCAAAGGAAGGGATGTTGCACAGGCAATAAGCATCTGTCTTCTACTGCAAAGATTTAAGGGGGCCTGTGCACCCCTCTTGCTGCACTTCATGTATACTTTTATTAAGCATTTGTAGCAGGCGTTTGTGATGTCCTATGTCACATCTCTGCAACTCACCTGACTTCAGTGCACCTTTGATAGACAGTTCTGTGTACTTTGCCAGTATTATTTCTCAAGCATATATGGAAACAGCTGTCTGCTTTCTCTAAGACAGTAGAAACCAAATTCAGGTGCAACCTGAAAGTATCAGGGAGTTAATAACCTGGAAGCTACCCTCACCCCATGTGGAATGGGATCAGTGCTTAGATGCTGCAGCCTCCATCTGCTGATGGAGTTAGTTCTTCCTCCTCTTCCTCCTCTTCCTCCTCTTTCTCCTCTTTCTCCTCTTCCTCCTCCTCCTCTTCTTCTTCTTCTTTTCCTTCTCCTTGTCCTTGTCCTTGTCCTTATCCTTCTCCTTCTCTCCCTCTGTTGCCCAGGCTGGAGTGCAGTGGCATGATCTCAGCTCACCGCAACCTCCACCTCCCAGGTTCTAGTGATTCTCCTGCCTCAGCCTCCCGAATAGCTGGGACTACAAGAATATGTCACCATACCAGTTACTTTTTGTATTTTTAGTAGAGATGGGATTTCACCATATTGGCCAGACTAGTCTTAAACTCCTGACCTCAAATGATCTGCCTGCCTCGGCCTCCCAAAGTACTGGGATTACAGGTGTGAGCCACTGTGCCCAGCCCAAGTGGAGCACTTCTTGGTGTGCTTTCTTCATGGTTCCTTCAAAGGTCCCGGTAGGATTCACACACCTCATTCAAACACCTCGTTTTGGCTTTTCCCCCATTTTGGTTTCATTCTCCCTATTCCCTACTCCTGCTTCCTGGCATCACCTCCCAAATAAACTACCTGGACCCACACCCTTCTCTCAGATTTTGCTCTTAGGGGAAACCCTATTAGACAGCACATATTCCTGATGTTTGTTGGAGAGTTAGTGATGTGGCTGTCTGCACGGTGGAGCCCTGCCAGTGCAAACCAGCGCAGTTTGTTTACAGGCACTTGTTCTGATGGGCTAGTGTCCATTCCATTGGCTGATGCTCACGCCATAAAAGTCATCTGGCACTACTGAGGTCCATCAGCACAATAACATGAATCACTGTTACTGACGCACCCTTCTTGGCTGCTTATGAGGTTCTAGTTCAAGACCTATGGATAAGGAGTATAAATATCATAAGATGCAATCCTTGGGGTCATGTGCTAAAAGGTCAGTGTACCTAAAATGGGGAGGAAAGGTTGTCTGAGGTCACCTTAAAACAAATAGTTCAGGCTGAAAGCAGGGTTGTTTATTTGAATTCTGGCAATCACCCTGGGAATTTATTTATATGCCAAGGGAAACGCGAGGACAGTGGACTCTAGAAACCTTGTGCCCCAAGCTGCAAAAGACAGCAGGTTTGGGCCCAGAGAGACACCAAGACCTGCTCAATGAATACCTGATGGCCGAGCACAGTGGCTCACGCCTGTCATCCCGGCACTTCGGGAGGCCAAGGCGAGTAGATCATCTGAGGTTGGAAGTTTGAGACCAGCCTGACCAAGACAGTAAAACCCTGTCTGTACTAAAAATACAAAAATTAGCTGGGTATGGTGGTGCACACCTGTAATTCCAGCTACTCAGGAGGCTGAGGCCTGAGAATCACCTGAACCCAGGAGGCAGAGGTTGCAGTGAGCTGAGATCGCACCACTGCACTCTAGCCTGGGCGACAGAATGAGACTTGGCCTCAAAAAGTAAACAACAACAACAAAAAACCCCGCAAATGCCTGATGACTTTTGATGGGTGTCAAGTGTTCTCTGTCAGCTGATGGGGACACCATTTAATCTATGTAGTAGATGAGGATCAGGTAGAAGGCACGAAGTCTCAGGAAGACTTTTATCACCTCTCTAGGTCATACAGCATTCCCCTGCCCCACTGCCTGACCCCGTGCAGCATGGGGCCATTCTCTTCACCTCTATTCTCAGAATCTCAATTGGTCACCTTGGAGCAGAGACACTGTCCATCCTCCGGGGGGAGCACCACCAGCAGATGGCATAGATTTTCCACCACCCACCAAAACTGCCGCGTGACTTTAAAACAGGACAGGAAAAAAGAATGAAAATCCCAAGGCCCTGTTTTTTTTCTTAAAAGTACTTTTAAAGGAGATTTTTGGTCGGGCATGGTGGCTCATGCCTTTCTAATCTCAGCACTTTGGGAGGCTAAGGCAGGTGTATCACCTCAGGTCAGGAGTTCAAGAACAGCCTAGCCAACATGGTGAAACCCTGTCTCTACTAAAAATACAAAAAATTTGCTGGGCGTGGTGGCATGTGCCTGTAATCCCAGCTACTAGGGAGACTGAGGCAAGAGAATTGCTTGAACCCAGGAGATGCAGGTTGTTGTGAGCCGAGATCGTGCCATTGCGCTCCAGCCTGGGCAACAAGAGCAAAACTCCGTCTCAAAAAAAAAAAAAAAAAAAAAAAAAAAGGGAGTTTTTTTTTTTTCATTTTAAATTTACCTTTTATATTTTTGTACATATTGTTAGGCGTCAGTCACACTTAATGATCTTGGAAGAGCAAATCAGCCTTCAGAGCACTCTCTGTCCTACTTCCAACTTTACTTGTGGCATGACCGTGTTCATGAAAATCTAAAAGGAAAAAGAACCTTATAAACAAAAACAGGCCGGGCGCGGTGGCTCACGCCTGTAATCCCAGCACTTTGGGAGGCCAAGGCAGGTGGATCACGAGGTCAGGAGATCGAGACCATCCTGGCCAACATGGTGAAACCCTGCCTCTACTAAAAACACAAAAATTAACCAGGTGTAGTGGCGCATGCCTGTATTCCCAGCTACTCGGGAGGCTGAGGCAGGAGAATCGCTTGAACCTGGGAGGCGGAGGTTGCAGTGAGCTGAGATTGTGCCACTGCACTCCAGCCTGGGCAACAGAACGGGACTCCATCTCAAAAAAAAAAAAAAAAAAGAAAGAAAAGCAAGAGGATGACTATTATTCTGACCATCTATTAAGTTTTTTTGTGTATGTATTAAGCTGTACTATGAGTAGTTGGTTTGTATGAAGTGGTTAAATAGGTCAAATACAAAAGATTTCTCTCTCTCTCTCTCTTTTTTTGGAGACAGGGCCTCGCTGGAGTGGTGCAGTGGTGCAATCACCGTTCATTGTAACCTTGACCTTCCTGGCTCAAGCAATTCTCCCTCCTTAGCCTCCCGAGTACCTGGGACCACAGGTGCACACCATTATGCCCAACTAATTTTTAAAATTTTTGTAGAGACAGGGGGTCTCACTATGTTGTTCAAAGTGATCTCAAACACTTAAGCTCAAGTGATTCTCCTGCCTTGGCCTCCCAAAGTGCTGGGATTACAGGTGTGAACCGCCATATCTGGCTGGGTTTCTCTTTTTTTTTTCCTCTTTTTTTGTCTATAAAGTTGCTGTTTGTTTATAAATGTTTTCACTTGTTTGATGTATGTGTGAAACAATGTTCAACAATTAACTGGAATTTTATTTTGCTGATTTGTTATGTCTGTATACCTTATTCTTAGAGCATTTTATTTATTTATAAAAGTATTATTTTTGAGACAGAATCTCATTTCTGTCACCCAGGCTGCAGTGCAGTGGCACAATCACGGCTCACTGCAGCCTCAACCTCCCAGGCTCAAGCGATCCTCCCATCTCAGTCTCTTGAGTAGCTGGGTATACAGGTGCTTGCAACCATGCCTGGCTAATTTTGTATTTTTCATAGAGAACAGGTCTCACTATGCTGCTCAGGCTGGTCTTGAACTCCTGGGCTCAAGGGATTCTCCTGCCTCAGCCTCTCAGCATGCTGGGATTATAGGCATGAGCCACTGTGCCCCGCCTGTAAGAGTATATTAGGCTGGTTCACACCTGTAATCTCAGTACTTTGGGAAGCCAAGGTGGGCGGATCACGAAGTCAGGTGTTCGAGACCAGCCTGGCCAACATGGTAAAACCTTGTCTCTACTAAAAATACAAAAATTAGCCAGGTGTGGTAGTGTGCGCCTGTAATCCCAGCTACTCAGGAGGTTGAGGCAGGAGAATTGCTTGAACCCAGGAGACGGAGGTTGCAGTGAGCCGAAATCACACCACTGCACTCCAGTCTGGGTGACAAAGCAAGCCTCTGTCTTGAGAAAAAAAAAAAAAAAGAGTATTTTAGAGAGTATTTTACCTGTACTGAGTGTTATTTTACTGTGAAGGCAGGAATGCTATGAAGTGGACACAAATGCAATGCCATTTGGTTGTTAGAGTGCAGCTATTTTGCACAGGTTGTGAGCTGCACAAAGGTGTGAGTATCGTTATGTTTCTTCGGCATCTCTGTTGGAGTGCAAGTGTACTTGTCAAATTGCATGATAATGACTAAGCATGTGAGGGACGAAGTCACCAAAAACAGGGCTGGCTATGTGAGAGTCCTAAAGAAGGCTCGGGTAGGCTGGCGCCAGTTTACAGTTTTACCTTTATTTATATTCTTTTTTTTTTTGGCAGAATCTCACTCTGTTGCCCAGGCTGGAGTGCAGTGGCACAATCTCGGCTCACTGCAATCTCTGCCTCCCAGGTTCAAGCGATTCTCGTGCCTCAGCCTCCCAGTACCTGGGACTACAATGTGCCTCACCATGCCTGGCTAATTTTTTTGTATTTTAGTAGAGACGGGGTTTCACCATGTTGGCCAGGCTGGTCTCGATGTACCCAGCTACCTTTATTTATATTCAGCAAGTGATCACTGAGCTTGCTCAGGCTCTGCACTGAACCTGCGGTTATACCTGGAATCATTCAACAGTGAAAAGCTATGAACTTTATTTATTCATGTATTAATGTATACAGTCAACTTGTCATGCCGTTCAATAAGCACAAATATCTTCTATGTGTTCAGAATGTTCTGGAATTTGGAAAAACAAAGACAAATAAGGCTGAGGACCTGCCCTGAGGAATTTATAGCCTAAAGAGGAAGACATAAACGAACAGGTAGCTGATGCAACAGTTCAGAAACATCAAGAGCCTGAATCTTCTACAAGACCCAAGGAGGATAAAAATCAAATAAACTTTCAATTCCCTCTTTACAGTGTTGATGATCTCTATCTAAAAGTCCTGAGTAAATGCCTTTCTGGTTAATTAGTCACCATTGGCTGAGGGCAGGGGCTCACACCTGTAATCCCATCACTTTGGGAGACTGAGGTAGGAGTTTGAGACCAACCTGGGCAACATAGCAAGCCCCTGTCTCTGTTTTAATTTTTTTTTTTTTTTTTTTTTTTTGAGATGGAGTTTTGCCCTTGTCGCCCAGGCTGGAGTTCTACGGTGCGATCTTGGCTCACCACAACCTCTGCCTCCCAGGTTCAAGTGATTCTCCTGCCTCAGCCTCCAGAGTAGCTGGGATTACAGGCATGTGCCATCACGCCTGGCTAATTTTGTATTTTCAGTAGAGACGGGATTTCTCCATGTTGATCAGGCTGGTCTCGAACTCTTGACCTCAGGTGACCCACCCGCCTCGACCTCCTAAAGTCCTAGGATTATAGCCGTGATTAAAATTATTTTTTTAAAAAAGGCTGGATGCAGTGGCACACACCTGTAATCCCAGTACTTTAGGAGGCCCAGGTGTGAGGATCACTTGAGGTCAGGAGTTTGAGATCAGCCTGGGTAACATAACAAGACTTCTGTCTCTATCAAAAAAAAAAAAAAAAAAAAAATCCTAGCAATGATTTAAAAAACAGAAAAGAAGTAACCATCCTTTCCTTTTTAAACAAAGTAATAGCCCATTTGCCTTTCCCCCTTGCATCTAGTGCTTTTTAGAAAGAAACGGGAAATGAAGAGGGAGAGAAAGGGGAGAAAGCCTAATATAATTGCACACTGACCTGCAAGGTAATTGAGATGCTTTCTCCACACTCCAAGATTTTCCCCAGCATACAAAAATTTTCATTGTTATATTCGTGTTAAGTTTATATTCACATCAGTGTAATCACTAGCTTAAAGTGTCTGGTGGATTTTCCTGCTGATGCAGTTTTGGTGAGTGAAGAACCTTATGCTCCAACAATGGAAAACCCAAGTCTAGCTTTCCCTGCGGAGCTGAGAATGGGTTCCAGAAATGTCACAGCACTGACGTTTTCATTAGTCTGGAAACTTCATCACTGGAGTTGGTGGAAGTAAGATTTAAGTCTTAGATGTGACTTCTACAGTGAAAATACCAAAGAGCCTTCCTATGAATAATTAAATGGCTGTACTGAGCCAGAGCAACAGCAAAAGATAAAAAGTAGCCGTTTGTCATCAGCCGGACTTAAAGGGGCCGAGTCCAGTTTTTATTCAACCTGCTTCAAGTGAAACTGCATCAGCCTTCACTCTTTTATGGGCATGAAGGGAAGCTTTTGGCATCAGATGTTTTTCCACAGGAGAACTGTTTGTTTGCTTAGTGAAACTGCAATAATAAAATTAATTAAAAGCTTTTTATCATTTAGCTATAGCACAGAGGAATATAAATGGACATTCAAAATGGCAAGATGAGTTCAAGGCCACGTAGCAAATGTAACTATAGTCGGTGTAAAGATTAAAGCAATTAAGATGCTTTCTTTTTCTTTTACTTTTTTTTTTAAGATAGGGTCTTGCTCTGTTGCTCAGGCTGGAGTGTAGTGGTGCAATCACGGCTTATTGCAGATTCAAACTCCTGTTATCGAGGAATCCTCCCACCTCAGCCTCCCAAGTAGCTGGGATTACAGGCGCACACCACCATGCCCTGCTAATTTTTGTATTTTTTTTTAATGCAATGGGGTCTCACTATGTTCCCCAGGCTGGTCTCAAACTCCTTGGCTCAAGTGATCTTCCCACCTCAACCTCCCAAAGTGCTGGGATTACAGATGTGAGACCATGCCTGACCTAAGAGTCTTAAAGTGCTTAGTGCTGGCTCATAGGAAATACTATTATGTGGCAGCAATTCTTATTCCTGACCACTTTTCTGTATTAGTTTCCTATTGCTGCTGTGACAAATTACCACAAGATTAGTGACTTAACACAAATTTGGCTAGGTGCGATGGCTCATGCCTGTAATCCCTGCACTTTGGGAGGCCGAGGCAGGCAGATCACAAGGTCAAGAGATCAAGACCATCCTGGCCAACATGGTGAAACCTTGTCTCTACTAAAAATACAAAAATTAACTGGGCATAGTGATGCCTGCCTGTAATTCCAGCTACTTGAGAGGCTGAGGCAGGAGAATTGCTTGAACCCGGGAGGTGGAGGTTGCAGTGAGTCGAGATCGTGCCACTGCACTCCAGCCGGGGCAACAGAGTGAGACTCCGTCTCTTTCACACACACACACACACACACACACACACACACACACAGAAAAAAAACCACAAATTTATCTTATGTTCTGGAGGTCAGATGTTTCAAATGGGTCAGCAGGACTACATTCCTACTGGAGGATGTAGTGGAAAATCTGTTTCCTTGCCTTTTGCAGTGTTTAGAGGCTACCTGTTCTGACTCTGACTTTCCTGCTTTGCTCTTTTTTTTTTTTGAGATGGAATATCACTCTGTCACCCAGGCTGGAGTGCAGTGGCATCAACCTTGGCTCACTGCAAGCTCCGCCTCCTGGGTTCACGCCATTCTCCTGCCTCAGCCTCCTGAGTAGCTGGGACTACAGGCGCCCGTCACCACGTCCGGCTAATTTTCTGTATTTTTAGTAGAGATGGGGTTTCACCGTGTTAGCCAGGATGGTCTCGATCTCCTGACCTCGTGATCCGCCTGCCTCGGCTTCCCAAAGTGCTGGGATTACAGGCATGAGCCACTGCACCCGGCTTTTGGTTCTTATAAGGACCTATGTGATGACATGGTACCCACCTGGATAATTCGGAATAATCTTCCCATCTCAAATCTTTAATTTGATCACATCGGAAGTCATTTTTGTCCTGGTAATGTAATGCCCACAGATTCTAAGGATTAGGATGTGGTCTTGTTTGGGAACGAGGACATAACTCAGTTTACCATATCTTCTTTCAATTTCTCTGCTCTGGGCTGGGCACAGTGGCTCATGTCTGTAATCCCAACACTTTGGGAGGCTGAGGCGGGCAGATTGCTTGAGTCCAGGAGTTCAAGACTAACCTGGGCAACATGGCGAGGTCTTGTCTCACAAAATATATAAACATTAGCTGGACATGGTGGAGCACACCTGTGGTCCCAGCTACTCCAGAGGCTGGAGTGGGAGAATCGCTTGAGCCCAGGAAGTCGAGGCTATAGTGAACTGAGATTGTGCCACTGCACTCCAGCCTGGGTGACACAGACCCTGTCTCAAAAACAAGACAGAAGAGGAAGAAGAAGAAGAGGAAGAAGAAGAAGAAGAAGAAGAAGAAGAAGAAGAAGAAGAAGAAGAAGAAGAAGAAGAAGAGGAAGAGGAAGAGGAAGAGGAAGAGGAAGAGGAGGAGGAGGAGGAGGAGGAGGAGCTGTATTTTGGCTGAAATGACAGCAGTTTCCATTGACTGAGGGGGTTTAGAAATGACAGAAAATGCATTGGGTGTAGCAGACGCAGACCGCGCTGTTATCCTTGCCCTTAGTATTTCTGGGCTCCCTGGCCATATTTTCAACTGCCCACATGTAAAACTATTTGCCTGAGGGCCTTCTCTGGCTACCAGAGCTTAACTTGCTCCTGGGAGGCAGATCAGAAGTGCCAAGGAATTAGTCCTCCTCTCTGCCCCAAGCAGCTGTTAATCGATGACTGATAAGGACCCAACTCCCCCCACCATTTGCTGAGAAAACTCCTAGGTGTGTGTTATACACAGTCTTCTAGAGTTCCCCAGTGGAGGCTGGGAGCAGTGGCTCATGCCTGTAACCCCAACACTTTGGGAGGCTGAAGTAGGAGGATCGCTTAAGCCCAGGAGTTCGGGACCAGCCTGGGCAACATGGTGAGGCTCCCATCTCTATTAAACAAACAAAAACACAAAATAATAGAGTGCTCCAGTGGTCTACGGTGGTGACTCGCTTGGCAATATGCCCTCTCCTCTGTTGTCTTCCTTCCCGTTCTGATCTCATTTTCTCTACTCCCCTAGTCATGTTTTCTGGATCATCTGCTAAATAAACTACTCACAGGTGAATCCTTGCCTCAGGATCTGCTTCTAGGGAAATTCAAATTAGCATATTTGAGCAATCAAGTAAGTTGTCCAGTGGCCCATGGCTACTAAGTGATAGAGGAAGGTTTTGAACCCAGGTCTGCTGCAGAGCTCATGTTCTGTAACCACTCCCAGTCACTTCTTGTCTTAAAAAAAAAAAAAAAAAAAAAAAAAATTCCCTTTTCTTTTTTCTCCTGCTATCAAACCCAGTCACTTCTTTTAGCTGGCTTTGTGGCTCATTGTACCTAAGCAAGACTGTTGACCCAGCGTGTAATAAAGCTAAAAGGTGCCTATTTTCAAGTTCCTGATTTGAAGCAAGAGTGTAGACCCTGATCTGGTGGGGATGGGGATGCGGTGACTCAGGCTGCGGGCGCTTGTGGGAGCGCCCTGGGTATCCTTGGGCAGCACACACAGACTCATGGGTCAGATGGGAGAGGCTGGATTTCCATTATTTTTCTAAGTTCAAATTCAGCGGCAGGATATAGTAACCAAAAACTGGCTTAAAAAGTATGTACATGCATGTCCTTTATCAATACATAATGTGCTTAGGGTAGTACATCAGGACCAGATCCAGGACCCAGGCAATTTTTCTAGAATGTGGCTCTACTAGATGTAGCTTCCCTAGAATATGCTTTTAGCCCACAAACTGCCTGCACTACCGAAGAAGGAAAAGAAATAGGTGGTCTGTCTCTGCTCCCATTTTGTTTGTTTCTTTGTTTGTTACTGTTTTTCACACTTCAGGGTTGATATTGTCATAATTTTATTTTGTTTTATTTATTTATTTTTTTGAGACGGAGTTTTGCTCTTGTTGCCCAGGCTAGAGTGCAATGGCATGATCTTGGCCCACTGCAACCTCCGCCTCCCAGGTTCAAGCGATTCTCCTGCCTCAGCCTCCCAAGTTGTTAGGATTACAAGTGCCCACCATCACGCCGGGCTAATTTTTTGTATTTTTAGTAGAGATGGGGTTTCTCCATGTTGGCCAGGATGATCTCGAACTCCTGACCTCAGATGATCCACCAGCCTTGGCCTCCCAAAGTGCTGGAATTACAGGCGTGAGCCACCGCACCTGACCGATATTGTCATAATTTTAAATATGATTTCTGATTTCACTAGGACAAAAACTCACAGGAGAGGCAAGGCTGATTTTGCTAGTCTTTCTACCCCTAAGAGTTTTGTGAAGCATTTTTTTTTTTTTTTTGAGACAGAGTCTAACTCTTTCCACCAAGCCTGGAGTGCAGTAGTGTGAACATGGTTTGCTGCAGCCTCAACTTCCTCCCAGGCTCAAGTACTCCTCCCACCTCAGCCTCCCTGGGACCACAGGTGTGAGGCACCACACATGGCTAAGCTGGGTTTTTTGTTTGTTTGTTGTTTTGTTTGTTTTTCTGTATTTTTTGGAGACACCAGGTTTTACCATGTTGGCCAGTCTGGTCTTGAACTCCTGGGTTCAAGTGATTTTCCTGCCTTGGCCTCCCAAAGTGCTGGGATTACAGGCGTGAGCCACCACCTTGGTTTGTTTTTTAGGAGACAGTCTCACTCTGTCACCCAGGCTGGAGTGTAGTGACCTGATCATAGCTCACTGCAGCCTTGAATTCCTGGACCCAGTTATTTTTGCTTTCTTTTTGTAGAGATGGGATTCTCTTCATGTTGTCACCAGACTGGTCTTGAACTCCCAGTATCAAACAATCTTCCTGCCTCAGCCTCCAAAAGTGCTGCGATGACAGGCATGAGCCACCATACCCAGTAAAATTCTTTACCTTGTGAGGTTTATGTGTTTATTTTGTGTTCAGACACTTAAGTCTTTGGAGAACAGAACCCTGACAAACCGAGTTACATTAGCATTAGAATATGAGAAAAAGAAGGGTCACATTCAGAATACTGCAAGGCTACCAATTCACAGAAGGCATACCTGGCGCATCCCTCTGAGTACTGGATGCCACTTGGTTTGAATCCTTTACTTACGGGATAAAACCGTAGGTGTTCTGCCTAATCTCTATCGGTTACCTTATCAGTGACACAGGTGAGGTTACAGTTGTTGGCTGCATCCCTACTGGAAAGCCGGAAGAATGGTCCATGCTAGTACATTATTCATGGGTTAATCTATCTCTGCAGCTGAACCATCCCAAGAAGCCTAAAACATGTGAAGGTTTAAGAAATTGAAACATTATTGACTTTTTACTCCTTGGCATCTTGTCATCCCTCAGTCCTGGCTCTTTTATTGTTGGTTTATAATCAATGGGCTCTGAATCTCCCACAATAACTTCATGTGATCTACTACATATGGTATTATATAATAGCAAATACTAGATTATATTACCAATATCATGTATGGTTGGTTGCACAGCATTTATTGCAAAATCATGATTTGGGCACATTTTAATCAAAATATGTTTGAATCAATTAATTTTTTTCAATCTGTTTTTAAAGACAGGGTCTCTCTCTGTCACCCAGGCTGGAGTATAGTGGCATGATCATAGCTCACTGCATCCTTGAACTCTTGGGCTCAAATGATTATCCTACCTCAGCCTCCCAAGTAGTTAGGACAACAAGTGTGCACCACCACACCTGCCTAATTTATTATTATTATGCTTTGTAAAGATGGGGTCTCACTATGTTGCCCAGGCTGGTCTCCAGCTCCTGGGCTCAAGTGATTCTCCTGCCTCAGCCTCCCAAAGTGCTGGGATTATAGACATGAGCTGCTGTGCCCAGCTGAATCAATTTACCGATTTTGTTTTGTTTTGTTTTTGAGACTGAGTCTCTGTTTCCAGACTGGGGTGCAGTGGTGTGATCTCAGCTCACTGCAGCCTCCGTCCCCTGGGTTCAAGCTATTCTCGTGCCTCAGCCTCCTGAGTAGCTGGGACTACAGGTGTGAGTCACCACGCCCAGCTAATTTTTGTATTTTTAGTAGAGATAGGATTTCACCATGTTGGCCAGGCTGGTCTTGAACTCCTGACCTCAGGTGATCCGCCTGCCTCAGCCTCCCGAAGTGCTGGGATTACAGGCGTGAGCCACTGCACCCAGCCTTCGAACTATTGTTCTTAAAAAAAAAAAAAAAAAAAAAAATAGATTTTACCTTGACCAAAGAGTTTGGGACTAAATATTTTCCCCACTAGAAAAATTTTGAAGTACTTATGTGAGAAAAGGGAACAACGCAGGAAATGTTGCTAAGCAAATCTCTTTACCCCCTCTTTTCAGACTGCAGTTTTGCGGGGATTCCTAAGCCTAGGTGCTAACATGTGTGCCTAGAAAAACAGAGGTGGCATGGATGTTAGAAGGCTGTGTGCAAGTGGATGGCATCCAATCCATAGAGTGCTTAGAGAACAGTGGAGAAAAGATGAAGCGATAAAGAGATTTTGAAGCCAGATATCCTAAGGCTGTTGAGGGAAGCTCAAGGGGGATTGGGAGTTGGAGACTGCGTCCCTCACGTGGCTGAGCTGCGAGAATAGCTCACTCCTTTCTTGATGACAGTTACTCGAAGTCAGATAATATTTTGCCTGGCCTCCACTCAGTAAATTGAAAATGTGCAGCCATTTGAAACTACACCATGACAGTGGCTCATGCCTATAATCCTACCGCTTTGGGAGACTGGGGTGGGCAGATGGCTTGAGCCCAGGAGTTTGAGACCAGACTGGGTTACAAGGTGAAAACCCATCCCCACACAAAAAAAATACAAAAGTTATCTGGATGTGGTGGCTCATACCTATACTTCCATCCACTTGGAAGGCTGAGGTGGGAGGATCCTCTGAGCCCAGGAGATTGAGGCTGCGGTGAGCTGAGATTGCTCCACTGTACTCCAGCCTGGGCTACAACGTGAGAATCTGTCTCAAAAAACAAAACAAAACAAAACTACACCATGGGTCAGGCATGGTGTCTCACACCTGTAATCTTAGCACTTTGAGAGGCCAAGGCAGGAGGATTGCTTTACACCAGGAGTTCGAGACCTGCCTGGGCAGCATAGTAAGACCCCCGTAGCTAAAAGTAATAATAATAATGATAATAATAAAAAGTTAAACTACTCCAGGTGCAGATTTTGGGAGCACAAGGATTTGCTGTGCACAAGCTGGGACATAGCTGCCTGTCCTGAAAACAGAGGTGTCGTGTCCACTTTCCCACCATACGCTGTGACCATCCTTTTGACAGTCCACTCCATTGATGGAACAGATAAATCAGAAGTCCTGCTGGAAGGAAACCAATTGTTCAACTCTTGAATTCTTTTGCAAAAGAATTCAAGTCATTTAAGGTTAGCCTTAAAATAGAACACCCCAGTAATGTGATCAACATGGAACAAAAGCTTCAGGAGAGACAGGAGGTCAGAGAAAAAATGATACCTCTGGCCGGCAACCCTGCAGAGACTTCCAGGAATAAGCAGGTAGCAGCCTCAGAAATGCCACTGATATCTGATGTATCAGCAGTTTCCAAAGACCCTGGATGTTCCTTGATTCTCTACCACTTTTTTGTGTCACTAAACACTGACTCTTACATAACACAAGTTCCTGAACAGAAATTAATATAATCTCATTAATTAGATAGAGGAGATGAGTTGCAATGCACACTTAGTGAAGAATTAGTATCTAGACAAAAGAAGGGAGTGTGAGCTCACCAAGGGTACCCACAGTCAAATCACTTTGTCTGTTGGGGTGGGCTGCTTCATTGGTATTTTATTCTTTTGTTTATTATTAGTGGTTGTGAACAGGGTCTCATTCTTTATCTTTTCTTCTTCCAAGACTTGTGTTAAATATATACTAGACCTTCTCACATTATCTTCCAGCTCTTCTCTCATTCTGATCTGAATTTCTTTTTTCAGTCTTATGTGTCTTTTATCCCCTATTTTCCTAATTATAGATATTAAAGTTGAAAAAATGTATATAGCAAGTCTAGGACAAGTTAAAGACATGTCCCATACTTCTGGAAATATGCTTAATGTAATCAAACATTGAATTTTCTCCTTGATTTTTAGCTATTCTACCCTTACAGCTACAAAAACACTTCTACTCTTAGAAAAGAAAAGAAGAAGAATGCTGGGCATAGTGGCTTACACCTGTAATCCCAGCAATTTGGGAGGCCAAAGCAGGAGGATGGCTTGAGCCCAGGAATTCAAGACCAGCCTGGGCAACATACCTACCAAGACCTTATCTCTAAAAAATGACGTGGTCGGGCGTGGTGGCTCACACCTGTAATCCCAGCACTTTGGGAGGCCGAGGTGGGTGGATCACGAGGTCAGAAGATCGAGGCCATCCTGGCCAACATGGTGAAACCCTGCCTCTACTAAAAATACAAAAATTAGCTGGGCGTGGTGGCACACACCTGTAATCCCAGCTACTTGGGAGGCTGAGGCAGGAGAATCGCTTGAACCCACGAGGCAGAGGTTGCAGTGAGCTAAGATTGTGCCACTGCATTCCAGCCTGGGTGACAAGAGAGAAACTCGATCTCAAAAAAAAAAGAAAAGAAAGAAAGAAAAGAAAATTACACAAAAATTAGCTGGGTGTTGTGGCGTGAGTTTGTAGTCCCAGCTACTCCAGAGGCTGAGGTGGGAAGATCACTTGAGCCTGGGAAATCTAGGCTGCAGTGAGCCGTGATCGAACACGCCATTGCACTCCAGCCTGGGCAGCACAGAGAGAGCCTGTTTCACAAAAGCAAAACAAAACAAAACAATTACATTTTAAATAACAGCTTTGGCTGGGCATGGTGGCTCATGCCTGTAATCCCAGCACTTTGCGAGGCTGAGGCAGGCAGATCACTTGAGGTCGGGAGTTGGAGACCAGCCTGGGCAGAAGAGAGAGATCTTGTTTCACAAAAGCAAAACAAAACAAAACAAAAAAACTGCTTTTTAAATAACTCAACTTTGGTTGGGCACGATGACTCATGCCTGTAATCCCAGCACTTTGGGAGGCTGAGGCAGGCAGATCACTTGAGGTTGGGAGTTTGAGACCAGCCTGGCTAACATGGTGAAACCCCGTCTCTACCCAAAATTTTAAAATTAGCCTGCTGTGGTGGCACGCACCTATAATCCCAGCTACTCAGCAGGCTGAGGCAGGAGAATCACTTGAACCTGGGAGGCAGAGGTTGCAGTGAGCCGAGATTGTGCCACTGCACTCCAGCCTGGGCAACAGAGTGAGACTCCATCTCAAATAAATAAGTAACATACATACATACATGCATAAAATAACTTTGTTGTTGTAAGTCTGAAGTCCTCTAACCTCTAATCTTCATCATGACATTGAAATCATTGTCTCCCTTTATATTTTAATTCTGTATTTTTAAGATTCCATGTGACATTATTATTTTGTTTCTGTTTTTTTGAGATGGAGTTTCACTCTGTTACCCAGGCTGGAATGCAGTAGTGCATTCTGGGCTCATTGCAACCTCCACCGCCTGGGTTCCAGCAATTCTTGTGCTTCAGCCTCCCAGATAGCTGGAATTATAGGCGCACGCCACCATGCCCAGCTAACTTTTGTATTTTTAGTAGAGACGGAGTTTCACCATGTTGGCCAGTCTGGTCTTGAACTCCTGACCTCAAGTGATCCTTCTACCATGGCATCTCAAAGTTCTGGGATTACAGGCATGAGCCACTGCACCCCGCCTATTTTTGTTTCGTATACTGAATACTTATTTAAAATTACTCACATATATATCAATTATTTGCTCTTTATTCCATCTTGCACCTCTGATTTTCATATGGGATCATTTTCATTCTCCTGAAATAATGCCTGTTAGATTTTCCTTTAATGCATGTTTGCTGGTGGTTCAAGTCTTCTTGTTCAGTTTGTCTAAAATGTCTTTATGTTGCCTTTTACCCCCAACTCCTAATTGTAATTGCCTTTGTTCCACAAGGATAGTTTTGTGATAAGTAGGATTCTACAATGGCAGTTATTTTCCTTCAGCCTACTGAAGATATCATTCCATTCTCTTCTAGCTCCTGTAAATAAGTCTTTTGAAAGGAATCTATTTTTCCTCTGAATGCTTTAAAATTGTTCTCTTTGGTTTCTGAAGTGTCTTCATAACATATCTAGGAATGAATTTTTAAAAATTTATACTGCTTGGGATTTGTTAGGCTTCATGAATCTGTGGGTTGATGTCCTTCATTAGTTCCAATAATTCTTAAGTTTTTTTGTTTTTTTTTTTTTCAAATGTTGCCTCTGCCTCATTCTTTGTGTTTTCTTCTTCTAAGACTCGGATTAAAATATACTAGACCCTCTCCCATTATCCTCTAGTTCTCCTCTCAAGTCTTGTGTGCTTTATGTCTTTTTGTCTTTCCACGCTATATCCTGGGTAGTTTCTTCTGACCTATCTTCTACTTTCTGAATTATCCTTTCAGTTGTATCAAATATGTTTATTCCATCTGCTATGGACTGAATTGTGCATCCCCATATTCGTATGTTGAAGCCCTAACCCACAATATGACTGTATTTGGAGATAGTCCTACATAAGGAGGTAATTAAGATTAAATTAGGTTATAAGGGTGGGTACCTCTTCTGATAGGATTCATGTGCTTAAAACAGAGACACCAGAAAGCTCACTCTCTCTCTCTCTGCCATACAGAGAGAAGGTGACTATTTGCAGCCTCATTAGAAGCCCTGCCAGAACCTTGATCTTGAACTTTCCAGGCTCTATCATGGAGTCTCTCTCAGAATTATTGTCTGAGAAAATAATTTATGTTTTTAAACCACACAATCAGCTGGGTGCAGTGGCTCATGCCTGTAATCCCAGCACTTTGGGAGGCCAAGGTGGGTGGATCACTTGAGTTCAGGAATTTGAGACCAGCCTGGACAATATGGCGAAACCTCATCTCTACAAGAAATAACAACAACAACAACAAAATTAGCTGGGAGTGGTGGCACACACCTGTAATACCAGCCACTTGGGAGGCTGAGGCACAAGAATCATTTGAACCCAGGAGGCAGAGGTTGCAGTAAGCCATGATCAGGCCACTGTACTCCAGCCTGGGTGACAGAGTGAGACTCAAAAGAAAAAGAAAAAAGGTTTTTAACAATGAAAGTATAGGCATTTAAAATTTTACCGGGGAACTTTCTTCTCTCTTTCTTTCTTTCTTTCTTTCTTTCTTTCTTTCTTTCTTTCTTTCTTTCTTTCTTTCTTTCTTTCTTTCCTTCCTTCCTTCCTTCCTTCCTTCCTTCTTTCCTTCCTTCTTTCTCTTCCTTCCTTCCTTCCTTCCTTCCTTCTTTCTTTCTTTCTTTCTTTCTTTCTTTCTTTCTTTCTTTCTTTCTTTCTTCTCCTTCCTTCCTTCCTTCCTTCCTTCCTTCCTTCCTTCCTTCCTTCCTTCCTTCCTTCTCTCTCTCTCTCTCTCTCTCTTTCTTTCTTTTCTTTTTTTTTTGGCAGGGTCTTGCTTTCTTTGGCAGGTCTTGCTCTGTCCCCAAGGTTGGAGTGCAGTGGTGTGATTATGGCTCCCTGCAGCCTCCATTTCCCAGCCTCAAGTCATCTTCCCACCTCAGCTCCCGTGTAACTATAGGCACATACCACATATCCAGCTAACTTTTTAATTTTTTGTATAGATGGGTCTTACTGTATTGCCCAGGCTAGTCTCAAGATCTTTGGCCTCAAGAGATTCTCCCACCTCAGCCTCCCAAGGTGCTGAGATTATAGGTGTGAGCCACTGTGCCTGGCCAGAACTCTCACTATACAGTCCTGTCCATTTAAACCCTTTGTCTAAATATCCCTAGATCTGTGTTTCTCAAATTTTCCCATAAATTCCCTGCAACCTTCCTTTTGACCTTGAGCACTCTACACAGTCATCCCATTTCTAGTTCATCTATAGGAATAGTGGAGTTGACAGCAAATAATGTTTTTCAACTGCTTGAATATTAGAGTCCTTCTTCCTTGTAGAGCAATACATGTCTATGATGAAGCATAGTAAAATAGCTGTAGAACCAATTCGGAGATAAAATTACAGGAACTCTATAAAAGCACATGTGGCTTTTCTCTGTCTCTGATTCTACCTCTTCTGGAAATGAGCAGGAGTAACTTAGGTGAGCTCACAAACACAGCTACCATGCGGTATGTACCCTTACACCACCCCTGCCCCCACTCCCACTGTAGTTTCCTGGGCTTTAATCTGTTCTAAGTTCTTTGATGCTTGTGAAGCTACTTCTGCTGAGTTTGTTGACACCGACATTGTTACCATAGTTACCACTGAAGTCAGACAATGTACTGGAGGGGAGTTACTTCCTGCCCTAACCAAGACAAAGACACTATAACCTTTGAGGTTGTTGGTGTATCCGTGTCCTCGGTGAAGAATTCATGTATGAGCTGAGGTTGCCAAAGAAGCAGGGAAGCTTTCTTTCCCTCACCTTTGCCTCACACTCTGTTACACTGAGTTAGAAGACATTTACATGTGAAAACCACAATGACACACTGTGTTCTACCTACGAGGCTGGCAAGATCAAAATGACAGATAAACTGTGTCAGAAAGGGTATGGAAAAATAGATATTGTTGGTGGAATGTAAATGGACATAATCTCTTTAGGAGAACAATTTGGGCATCCATACCATTTAATGGAGCAACTTTATCCATAATTTATACAGCAACGTGTGCAAAACAAGCACATGGACAGAATAGTCGATGCAGCAGCATCTGTAAGTCAAAGATTGGAAACAACGGGACAGAAGACTCAGTGTGACCTTTCCACATGCCATTGGCTCCACTCCCAGTTCACCTGCAGCCAGGAGGAAGGTTCTGTATGTGCTGACAAGGCTTCCCACCTCAAGCCACCTGCAACACCCTCAAGGGAAATCTTCAACCAGTGATAATGAAAGATGACACATGTCTTAGTCTACTCAGGTTGCCATAACAAAGTACCAAAGACTATGTGGCTTAAATGACAGAATTTTATTTGCTCACAGTTCTAGATTCTAGAAGTCCAAGATCAAGATTCTGGCTGGTATGGTTTCTGATGAAGGCTTTCCTTCTGGCTTGTAGGAAAGGCCATGTGAGGTCTTAGTGAGAAGGCCTTAGTGCATGCACATGGGAATACAGAGCAAGCTGTCCAGTGTCTCTTCTCATAAGGACACTAATCCTATCAGATCAGGGCCCCACCCTTATGATCTCATATAACCTTATGCATGACCCTTGAACAACACAGGGGCTAGGGACATCAACCGCTCACACAGTTGAAAATTCACATATAACTTTCGATTCCTCAAAAACTTAACTATTTCAAGGAATTAGGACATGGAAAAATAAAACTAACTACTAATAGACCATTGTCTGGTGACCAGAAGCCTTACAGATGGCCTTACAGATAACATAAACAGTTGATGTGTGTTATATGTATTATGTACTGTATTTTTACAATAAAGTAAGCTAGATAAAAGAAAATGTGATAAAGAAAACCATAAAGAAGAGCAAGTATATTTACTATTCATTAAGTAGAAGTAGATCATCATAAAGGTCTTCATTCTTGTTGTCTGAATGTTGAGTAGGCTGAGGAGGTGGAGGAAAAGGAGGGGTTGGTCTTGCTCTCTCAGGGGTTGCAGAGGTGAAGGAGGTGGAAGGGGAAGCGGGAGAGGCACACATGGTGTTAATTTTTATTGAAAAAAATCCACATATAACTGGACCCAAGTAATTCAAACCAGTGTTGTTCAAGGGCCAACTGTAATTACAAAAGGTCCAATCTCTAAATATTAATACATCCTCACTGGGGTTTAGGGTCCTAATATATACATTTAGTCAGGGGATACATAGACATTCAGCCTATAACAGCATGTAAATACCACGGCTTTCCAGTCTTTTAGTGTGATGTTTCTGAGGCCTGTTCTACACAGCCTCTCAGAGGGGTCCCATTGAGGCAAGGCTGCCCTAAGTTAGGGCTTATGTATTAATCTACTCTTTCGTGGCTCTCCTCCCTTCTTTCTCGCTGGGCTTCCTGGGATCTCCTTCCAAATAAATGACCTCTACCCCAGTCTTTGTCTTAGGGTCTTTTTTTGGGAGAATGGGACAATGTTTCAAATCACCAGAGATTTGAATCTAAAGTTATTCCTACAAGAGCTGCTATGGTCTGAATGTTTGTGTTGTTCCCTGCTCTCCCAGTTCCCATGTTGAAATTGAATCACCAATGTGACTATTAGGAAGCAGAGCCTTTGGGAGGTGAGTAGATCATGAATGGGATTAGATCTTTTATTTTTATTTTTATTTATTTTTTTTCAGACAGGGTCTCACTCTGTCACTCAGCAGGCTGGAGCACACTGGCGTGATCTCAGTTCATTGCAACTTCCACCTCCCGGGCTCAAGCAATCCTCCTGCTTCAGCCTCCTGAGTAGCTGGGACTACAGGTACACACACCACACCCAGCTAATTTTTGTATTTTTTGTTGAGACAGGGTTTCGCCATGTTGCCCAGGCTGTTCTCAAACTCCTGAGCTCAAGCAAATCTGCCCACCTCAGCCTCCCAAAGTGCTGACATTACAGGCATGAGCCACTACACCCAGCCAAGATCTCTTACAAAAGAAATCCCAGAGAGTTAGTGCACCTGTTCCACCATGTGAGGACGCAGCTATAAGGTGCCATCTATGAATCAGGGAGCAGGCCCTCACAAGACAATGAATCTGCCAGCACCTTGATCTTGGACTTCATAGCCTCTGGAGCTTTGAAAAATAAATGTCTGTAGTTTATAAGCTACCCAGATTATAATATGTTGTTATAGCAGCCTAAGCAGACTAAGACAGGGTTTCAGTCCTGCAGGTAGTCCTGTATTCCTAGTACTATGGTTGAAATTGTTATATATTGGTTCCTGGCAAGTGCCAGCTCATGTTGCAGTGTGGGAGAGACTGGAGTTGAAGAGACTCTGGAAATAGGCAAGTACCAAGACCCCAGTCTACAGGAGAGAAGACCATATCCACCGGGCACATCAGAGGCAAAAACAGGGCTCCCGTCTCCCATCAAACCTGGAAGATCCTCATAGATGAGTGGAACATGCATCTACTCTTGAAGAAACAAGGCGGAATTTGACATTTTGAAACACATTCTAACAAATTGTGATTGAAAAGTTAGATTTAGAGAATTACAACCATATCTGTTCTGATTTTTATCACCATTGCCTGCCCTTAAGTTTTCTATACATGAAATCATTCCGTATACTTTTTTTATCTTTTTTTTTTGAGACAGACTCTTGTCCTTTTGTCCAAGCTGGAGTTCAGCGGCATGATCTCTGGTCTCTGCAACCTCCGCCTCCCGGGTTCAAATGATTCTCATGCCTCAGCGTCCTGAGTAGCTGGGACTACAGGCATGCACCACCATGTTCGGATAATTTTTTGTATTTTTAGTAGGAATGGGGTTTCATAATGTTGCCCAGACTTGTCTCGAACTTCTGAGCTCAGGCAATGTGCCCGCCTTGGCCTCCCAAAATGCTAGGGTTGCAGGCATGAGCCACCGTGCCCTGCCAGCGTATCATTTTGTGCCTATCTTTTTTCACTCACCATGCTAGTGAGGTTCATCTGTGTTGTCATGTGTATACTGACCATATATTAAGTAGCCTACTTACAGATGATACAAAGTTGGTAATAAAGGCAAACATTGAAAATTGTGTTTTTCATCTTCTCACATATGAAAGAAGAAAGATATAAGTAATCCAAATAGGATATATCTTGCTCTGTCTCGCAGACTGGAGAGCAGTGGCACAATCTCAACTCACTGCAGCCTCAACCTCCTGGACTTGAGCTATCCTCCCACCTCAGCGATCCCCTCCCCAGAGAAGCTGTGACTATACGCACACACCACCATGCCCAGCTAATTTTTGTAGAGACAGGGTTTTGCCATGTTGCCCAGGCTGGTCTGGAACTCCTGGGCTCAAGTGATCCCCCACGTTGGCCTCCCAAAGTGCTGGGATTACAGGCATGAGTCATCGCACCTGGCCTGTGTTTTTTGTTGTTTTTGAGACAGGGTCTTGTTCTTTTGTCCAGGCTGGGGTGCAGTGATGCAATCATAGCTCACTGTAATCTCAAACTCCTGAGCTTAAGGAATCCTCCTGTCTCAGCCTCCCGAGTAGTTAGGACTACTGCAGGCCAGCACACCAGGTACCTTTCTTTTTTGTAGACACAGGGTCTTCCCAGATTGCCCAGTCTTGTCTCAAACTAGAGGATCTGAGTGATCCTCTGCTTTAGCTCCCTGAATATTTGGGATTATAGGCGTAGCCACTGTGCCTGGCCAAATTTTACTTACTTGTATGTTACCTATAGGTTTCAGTTTCTCAGATTCTTTTAACCCCCTGCGATCATGGGTAACTGTCTATATTTACAGCACAAACTTTGAAAAATTGTCATAGCTTATATATATCTGACCCTCTGCCATAACACCCTATAAGAAGCATCTCAAGGTTGGGCATGGTGGCTCACGCCTGTAATCTCAGCACTTTGGGAGACTGAGGCTGGCAGATCACGAGGTCAGGAGTTCCAGACCAGCCTGATCAACATGCTGAAACCCCGTCTCTACTAAAAAAAAAAAAAGGTAGCCAGGCGCCACACACGCACTCGTAATCCCAGCTACTCAGGAGGCTGAGGCAGAGAATCGCTTGAACCCAGGAGGTGGAGGTTGCAGTGAGCAGAGATCATGCCACTGCACTCCAGCCTGGGTGACAAAGGGAGACTCCGTCTCAAAAAAAAAAAAAAAAAAAAAAAAAAAAAAAGCAGCTCAGTATTTCTTGTTGGTTGAATCTGGTACTGGCTTCTACCCTGTCAATGGGCCTTGCCATTTAGGTATTTCTGTACTTCAGTCATAAAGAAGCTTCAGGTGTTTTCAGATATTAGCCAAAAACCTTGATTCTCCATCATATATGTTTCCCATAGCTTGTAATCCTATACCAGTGTTCAGAGTTAAGAATCATTTCATGAATAATTTTGGGGGACTGACTTGATTATAAAGAGGCAAAGCCAAGTTTCAGCTCAAGCCAGTAAACTACTAGTCACAGGAAAGCTATTAATATATAGTGTTCTAGTTATTAGGGCTGTGTAGTAGATTACTCCAAAACTTAATGGTGTAAAACGACCATTTATTTTTATTTTATTTATTTATTTATTTATTTATTTATTTTTTGAGACAGAGTCTTGCTCTGTCACCAGGCTGGAGAGCAATGGCACGATGTTGACTCACTGCAACCTCCCGGGTTCAAGCGATTCTCCTGCCTTAGCCTCCCAAGTAGCTGGGATTACAGGCGTCTGCCACCATGCCCAGCTAATTCTTTGTATTTTTAGTGGAGACGGGGTTTCACCGTTTTAGCCAGGATGATCTCCATCTCCCAACCTCATGATCTGCCCTCCTTGGCCTCCCAAAGTGTTGGGATTACAGGCGTGAGCCACCGCACCCGGCATACTCACTTTTTTTTTTTTTTTTTTTTTTTTTTTGAGACGGAGTCTCGCTCTGCCGCCCAGGCTGGAGTGCAGTGGCCTGATCTCGGTTTACTGCAAGCTCCGCCTCCCGGGTTCACGCCATTCTCCTGCCTCAGCCTCCCGAGCAGCTGGGACTACAGGCGCCCGCCGCCACGCCCAGCTAATTGTTTTGTATTTTTAGTAGAGACGGGGTTTCACCGTGTTCGCCAGGATGGTCTCGATCTCCTAACCTCGTGATCCGCCCGGTTCGGCCTCCCAAAGTGCTGGGATTACAGGCGTGAGCCACCGCGCCCAACTTATTTTTTTAAAGCACAGATGAATTGAAACGAAAATATACTTCATAGAGTGGGAGCAGGCTCGAGCAAGCAGCTCAAGAGTCAAAACAACCATTTATTAAGCTCACAGACAATTATGCTTGAGAACCCAGACAGAAATCGTGATGGTGAATCTCTCTCTGTTCCACAGTGTCTGCAGCCTCAGCTGGAAGGATCAAAGACTGAAGTTGGAATCATCTGAAGGTTCATTCACTCACATCTCTAAAGGTTCAATGTGGCTGTTGGCTGAGGGATCTCAGTTTCTTCTACCTAGGCTTCTCCATGGGGTCCCTCTGCGTGGGCTAATTTGGACTCGCTCACAGCATGGTGGCTGGTTTCCCTAAAATAAGCATCCCGAAGAGGGAGAGCCAGGCAGTGGGCTTCTACGACCTCACCTTGGATGTCACATAGGATCACTTTCACTGTATCCTATTGGTCGGAGCAGCCATAGCCCAGTCAGGTTTAAAGGAAGGGAAAATGGAATCTACATTGTGTTGAAGGAGGTGGGAGTACTCCAAGAGCAGGTGGGACTGGCATTATCATTTCAGCTATTTTTGGAAAACACAAACTGCCTCAACATCCTATATAATATCTTGCATGAAAATCTTTTAATATAATAATTGAAGGAGAGAAAGAGTTATACTTGATTTCAAGATTATATAAGTATTTTTGCTTTGTAGAAAAATCCTAATTTAACACATACTTTCATACGCAATCTGTATAATTCTGATATATAACGGGGCTTTAGAATTCAATGAACAGCACCAACTCCAGTCTTTGCCACTTTCTCTTTGGGCAAGTTGCTTACCCTTACCTTGCTTCCTCATTTGTAAGTTAGGAGAACCACCACTTACCTCCTAGGGTTATTGAGATTAAAGGAGACAATTACTTTTCAAGCTCTTTGGGCAGATTGCATTTTCCAAAGATGGCTGAATGACATCTCCTGTCCCACCTATTTCTCTACAACATGAACTGACCACTGCCCCATCAAGAAGTGGAGTCTAAGTGGGGACATGAGTTTGGGTGGGCTTGTGACAGTTCCAGCCAAAAGCATACAGCAGAAGTGATGATGTGTGGCCTCTGAGTTTGGCTCATAAAAGGCCATGCAGCTACTGCCTTGTTCACTGGAACACTCACTCTTGGAGCCCTGGGCTGCCATGTAAGAGGTCTGACAATGCTGAGGCTGCCAGGTTGTCAGTGGCAATCCCAGTCTTTGAGCCATCCCAGTCCAGGAGTCAGAGAGGTGAGTGAATGGAACGTGGGACCATTCCAGTTCCAGCTGTTAAGCCACCACTAGCCATCGTTTTCTCAGCAAAGGCTCTAGACATCATGGAGGAGAGACAAATCACCCCTAGTCTACCCTGTCTGAAATCTTAACTCGTGGTATATCTAAGCAGAATAAAATGGTTGTTTTAAGCTGCTACATTTGGGGGTAGTTTTTTTTTGTTTTTGTTGTTGTTATGTTTTGTTTCGTTTTGAGACAAAGTCTCGCTCTTGTCCCCCAGGCTGGAGTGCAATGGCACGATCTTGGCTCACTGCAACATCCAGCTCCAGTGTTCAAGCAATTCTCCTGCCTCAGCTTCTGAGTAACTGGGATTATAGGCGCACACCACCACGCCTGGCTAAGTTTTGTATTTTTAGTGGAAACGGGGTTTCACCATGTTGGCCAGGCTGGTCTCAAACTCCTGACCTCAGGTGATCTGCCTGCCTTGGCCTCCCAAAGTGCTGTGATTACAGGCATGAGCCACCATGCCCGGCCATTTGGGGGTAGTTTTTAATGCAGCAATAGTAATTGGAATAGGTCAGGTGCAGTGGCTCATGCCTGTAACCCCAACACTTTGGGAGGCCAAGGTGGAAAGATCACTTGAAACCAGGAGTTTGAGGCTATAGTGAGCTATGATGGCACCACTGCAGTCCAACCTGGGTGATAGAGCAAGACTTCATCTCTAAAAAAATAAAGAAATGAAGTAATTAGAACACTTGTTTTTTTGTTTGTTTGTTTGTTTGTTTTTTGAGACAGGATCTTGCCCTGTCCCCCAATCTGGAGTGCAGTGGTGCGATCATAGTTCACTGTAGCCTCAAACTTCTTAGCTCAATGATCTTCTCATCTCAGTCTCCCAAAGCACTGGGATTACAGGCATGAGCCACTGTGCCTTGCCTGGAACACTCTCAAAGCAAGATTTGACACATAGGGCCGGGCACAGTGGCTCACGCCTATACTTTGGGAGGCTGAGGCAGGCGGATCACCTGAGGTCAGGAGTTCAAGCCCAGCCTAGCCAACATGGCGAAACCCCATCTCTACTACAAATACAAAAATTAGCTGGGTGTGGTGGCAAGTGCATGTAATCCCAGCTACTCAGGAGGCTGAGGCAAGAGAATCACTTGAACCCGGGAGGTGGAGGTTGTAGTGAGCTGAGATCTTGCCATTGCACTTCAGC
This sequence comes from Chlorocebus sabaeus, assembly GCF_047675955.1. Lineage (NCBI taxonomy): Eukaryota > Metazoa > Chordata > Mammalia > Primates > Cercopithecidae > Chlorocebus > Chlorocebus sabaeus. The sequence continues at coordinate 33,103,666 of NC_132905.1, read as the reverse complement.
CTGGGCAACAAGAGTGAAAATTGGTCTCAAAAAAAAAAAAAAAAAAAAATTGCCACAAAGATATTGAATTTAGTTCTCATTTTGGTTTTTCTTTGAATGCTCTGAACATCTTACCAAAAGGCCAGAGAAAGCATCTGTTAATGTCTGGAACCTATATGAGCACACGTTTGAAAGTGACTGTAATAACATTACCTCAAATATACACTGCAAAGAGAGGCTAAGAGAGCAGGAGCCAGGCACATAGCCACCCTTGGCAAAGCTGCAGCAGATTTTGTGCCAGTGGGCAGGTGCCCAGAGTTCAGAGCTGGGCAGAAGGTCAGGAAAGGATGGGTCATTCAAGTCCAACATGTCACAACTCAGCAGGCAATGGATCCTGGGGCTTACTGCCTAGGTAACATGAAGCACTCGGGAAGCGTGCTTGTTTAATCCCGGGGCTCAGACTGGTGAGATATGGTAGTGGGTGGTATGGGAGGGAAGGGACATGGACTGTATGGTCCACCTCAAAATGGACTAACACCATAGACTATCCATCGTCCAAAAGACCATGGGACACTCAGCTTGCTCCAACTTGCTGTTGGTATCTAAGATGAGCAAATACAATGGATGAGACAAGGCAGCAGGTCTTTACAGACTGCAGGTTGTTGGGAGCAAGCCCCCCAAAATCCGGCCATAAACTGGCCCCAGAACTGGCCATAAACAAAATCTCTGCAGCATTGTGATATGTCCATAATGGTCTTAACGCCCAAGCTGGAAGGTTGTGGGTTTACCGGCAAGGAACACCTGGCCCTCCCAGGGTGTAAAACCGCTTAAAGGCATTCTTTTTTTTTTTTTTTTTTTTTTTGTTATTTATTTATTTTTTTTATTATTATACTTTAAGTTCTAGGGTACATGTGCATAACGTGCAGGTTTGTTACATATGTATACTTGTGCCATCTTGCTGTGCTGCACCCATCAACTCGTCATTTACATCAGGTATAACTCCCAATGCAATCCCTCCCCACTCCCCCCTCCCCATGATAGGCCCCGGTGTGTGATGTTCCCTTTCCCGAGTCCAAGTGATCTCATTGTTCAGTTCCCACCTATGAGTGAGAACATGCGGTGTTTGGTTTTCTGTTCTTGTGATAGTTTGCTAAGAAAAGGCATTCTTAAGCCACAAACAATAGCATGAGCGATTTATGCCTTAAGATGCAATTAACTAGCTCAACCTATTCCTTTAATTCGGCCCATCCCTTTGTTTCCCATAAGGGATACTTTTAGTTAATTTAATATCTATAGAAACAATGCTAATGACTGGTTTGCTGTTAATAAATATGTGGGTAAATCTCTGTTGGGGGCTTTCAGCTCTGAAGGCTATGAGACCCCTGATTCCCCACTTCACACCTCTATATTTCTGTGTGCGTGTCTTTAATTCCTCTAGCGCCGCTGGGTTAGGGTCTCCCCAGCCGAACTGGTCTCGGCAGCAGGTCTTCCTTGAAGTAAAGCAGATGGCAGTCTTGTGATTTGCAGTGTTTTTCCCAGCAGGAAACTATGTCACGTGTAAATAGGGTAATTAGGAGAATTTCATAGACTGTTTACGAAGGTGAGGGCCAGGCAAGGGAAACCAAAATGAAAGGTTCAGTGAAAGGGGGCTACCAGGAGGGGGAAGCCCTTTATATCCCTAGGCCTGAAGGGACAAGGGGCAGTAGTAGTTACAGTTAAAGAGACCAGCAACCTTCTGCTAGAAGCTCAGGCCATCAGCAGGAGGATGAAGTCAACCTACACAGCAATCTACAGGGAGGAATCCAGGAACATCAATTCTCCAGCCTTATTTTTCTCCCATCAGCACCCTCCTTGACTGAATCCAAAGGGAAGGCAGAGGGAAGGAGCTCACTGAAGCCATTCACAAAGGTCAGCCTTCCAGGACGCAGAACAGAATGGAGAAAGGTTGAGATTAGATCTGAAGGGGCAATTGCAAGATACCCAATACACCATATCATCTGCACATCCAATTCAGGACAGCAGGCTGAGGCTGGTGTGGGGGGAGGACATGAGGACCCCTGAGGGAAGCGGCTGGCAAAGATGAAGCATGGGCATCCGGTTCTGACTGTCATCCCACTGTAGAACTAACAGCATCTGCTGTAAACCAGAAGCAACGAATAGAAAAAGCAGCAAGGCTAGGACAAGTTATGACTCAGTGGACAACACAGTCAATTTCATGTCAGATTCATTCATTCATTTAGTCATTCATTCCAGGCTTCTCAAACTCAGCACTATTGACGTTTTGAGCCAGGTAATTCTTTGTTTTGTCTGGCACTTGGTTTGATATCAGCTGGGATGACAGAGTGACTTAGACGCATGCCATTCATCATCCAGCAGGCTAGCCTGGGCTTGTTCACATGATCACAAAAGAGCTTCCAGCCACAAGAGGCTAAGCCTCAATGCACAAGTGTTTTTCAAGCCTCTTTTTGCATCTCATTTGCTAATGTCCTGTTGGACAAAGCAAGTTACTTAGCCAAGCCTAGATTCAAAGCACCAAAAAATTTTTGACTCTATTTCTGGATGGAAGAAGCTGCAATATATTGTGGCCTTCCTCCCAAACTAACACATTGTATGGTGAGGGTGGTGGTAAAGCAGTGGTGGAGATGTTCAAGAGAAGTGCCACAGACAAGCCACCTAATGTTGACAATATAAATGAACTGAATTTACCCCATAATTATCTTAGACTTCCCACTTGGCGTTAGCAATAAATGCATAACCACCAAAGACGGTGGTATATAAAGTTATAAATAGAGATATCATGGAGAGGTAGAATGCATTTAAGTGACCAATTAAGCCCATCCAGTTTGCCAGTTTGCAGTTCATGAGAAGTTTATCCACCCTTTACATATTTCTGGTATGAGTATTATCCCAGGTTTTGTCTCAGAAACTTGGCAGCTTCTGAAAACCGACTGTTTCACTGGAAAATGTTGTACAAACTAGATCCAGCAGGGTCTGCATGCCAACTGTGAACATATCCTTTCCAAGAAGGGGTTCTCCAAAACAATATGTCCTAATGTTCTGTAGGTCAAAATTAAGTACAAAAGGCTATCAATCATTGCTTCTAACTAGCAATTAGTGGGTAGGTGAGCCTAGGACAAGGACCAAATGCACCATCAGTTTGTCCTGTTAGAATTTTTGTTTTGGAGTAGTATTTTTAAGAAAGAGAAATATAAACTTAAAAAAATACTTTTTAGGTTGGGCGTGGTGGCTCACGCCTGTAATCCCAGCACATTGGTAGGCTGAGGCAGACGGATCATGAGGTCAAGAGATGGAGACCATCCTGGCCAACATGGTGAAACCCTGTCTCTACTAAAAATACAAAAATTAGCTGGGCATGGGGGTACATACCTGTAGTCCCAGCTACTTGGGAGGCTTAGGCAGGAGAATTGCTTGAATCCGGGAGCCGGAGGTTGCAGTGAGCAAAGATCATGCCACTGCACTCTAGCCTGGTGATAGAGCAAGATTCCATCTAAAACAAACAAACAAACAAAACCCAACTTTTTTTGAGACAAGGTCTTGCTCTGTCGCCCAGGCTGTAGTACAGTGGCACAATCACTGCTCACTATAGCCTCAACCTTCTGGACCCAGGTGATCCTCCCACCTCAGCCTCCCAAGTAGCTGGGACTAGAGGTGCTGGCTAATTAAAACAACTTTTTTTTTTTGTAGAGACAGAGTTGGGGGTTCAGCAGCAGGGGAGCTCACTATGTTGTCCAGGCTACTTTCAAACTTATAGGGTTGGCCAGACAGGGTGGCTCGCGCGTGTAATCCCAGCTCTTTGGGAAGCCAAGGCGGGTGGGCCACTTGTGGTCAGGAGTTTGAGACCGGCCTGGCCAACATGGTGAAACCCCATCTCTACTAAAAATATAAAAAATTAGTCAGGTGTGGTAGTGCACGCATGTAATCCCAACTCCCAACTTGGGAGACGGAGGCAGGAGAATCACTTGAACCCAGGAGGAGGTTACAGTGAGCTGAGAATGCGCCACTGCACTCCAGCCTGGGAGACAGAGCGAGACTGTCAAAAACAAAAACAAAAACAAAAAACAAAAAACAACCCAAAAAACAAAAAGACAAAACAACTCATAGGGTCAAGGGATCCTTTCTCCTTGGCTTTCCCAAGGTGCTGCAATCACATTCCCAAGGTGTGAGCCACTGTGCCAGCTAATTCTCAATAGTGACATGGTGTTAATTGCTAAGAGCATGGACTCTGAAGCCAGAGTTCAAATCCCAATTTTCCCACTCACTGTGACCTTGGACAAGTCACCTAATCTATCTGTGCCTGAGTTTCCTTGTCTTTAAAATCAGGATGTAATAATAGTATCTACTCCTAATGATTGTTACAAGGACTAAATGAATGAATATTTCTAAAGTTCTGACCAGGCGCAGTGACTCATGCCTGTAATCCCAACACTTTGGGAGGTCAAAGCAGGAGGATTGCTTGAGCTCAGGAGTTCAAGACCAGCCTGGGAAACATGACGAAACCCTGTCTTTACCAAATATACAAAAAAATTATCTGGTTATGGTGACGGTGCGCACCTGTAGACCCAGCTGCTCGGGAGGCTGAGGTGGGAGGATGGCTTGAGGCTGAGAGGCAGATGTTACAGTGAGCTGAGCTGGCACTATTGCACTCTAACCTGGGTGACAGAGTGAGACTCTTTTTCGAAAAACTAACTACGTAAATATTTCTAAAGTTCTGATCTCTACTTAGGATAGAATCAATTAGACAAAATTTGAAGAATTCTTTTTTTTTTTTTTTTTTTTGAGACAGAGTCTCCACAGAGTCTCGCTTTGTCACCCAGGCTGGAGTGCAGCGGTGTGATCTCGGCTCACTGCAACCTCTGTCTCCTGGGTCCAAGCAATTCTCCTACCTCAGCCTCCCGAGTAGCTGGGATTACACCCACCCGCCACCACGCCGAGCTAATTTTTCCATTTTTAGTAGAGACAGGGTTTCACCAGTTGGCCAGGCTGGTCTCAAACTTCTGACCTCAGGCGATCGGCCTGCCTCGGTCTCCCAAAGTGCTGGGATTACAGGCGTGAGCCACCGCACCCGGCCTTGAAGCATTCAGTGGTATCAGTGTGTCAGGAGGATGATTATGTATGCCCCTAGTCTTCAAAGGCCATCACCTTTTCTTGATTAACAGCAGCACCTCAGGGAGAGGCGGTTGCGAAACTGTACTCAGCCTGTTCGCGGCAAACCCCTGCATCCTGTAGAAGGCAGGTGGGGAGGAGGTGGGCAGTGTAATACCGCAGCTTAGAGAATGTCAGAGAATTTCAATTATCCATGCTTTCTCAATCTGCTATTTCCACAGGTTGTTTTTTTAAGTGAAGTCAAGTGTTAACAATATGTGAAAATCACAGTGTGTAGCCATCAGCCCACTTGTTAGCTAGTCTTGGCTTTCCTGAACTATCTATCAGAAAAAGCAGTAACATTCAAAAGAATAAGTAGCAAGAGAATAAGTAGGATTACAGAGAATAAGTACTTGTTAGGAGTGCAAAAGGCTTTATGGAAAAAAATAAAGATAATAGTTTTAAAAATTAAAAAACAGGCCAGGTGAGGTGGCTCATGCCTGAAATCCCAGCACTTGAGGCCGAGGCGGGCAGATCACGGGGTCGGGAGATCGAGACCATCCTGCCTAACACGGTGAAACCCCTTCTCTACTAATAACACAAAAAAATTAGCTGGACGTGGTGGTGGGCTCCTGTAGTCCCAGCTACTCGGGAGGCTGAGGCAGGAGAATGGCGTGAACCTGGGAGGTGGAGCTTGCAGTGAGCCGAGATCGCGCCACTGCACTCCAGCCTGCGCAACAGAGGAAGACTCCATCTCAAAAAAAAAAAAAAAAAAAAAATTGGATACCAGCACTATGGGAGGCCGAGGCAGGTGGATCACGAGGTCAGGAATTCAAGACCAGCCTGGCCAAGATGATGAAACCCCATTTCTACTAAAAATACAAAAATTAGCTGGGCATGGTGGTGGGCGCCTGTAATTCCAGCTACTCGGGAGGGTGAGGCAGAGAATTGCTTGAACCCAGGAGGCAGAGATTGCAGTGAGCTGAGATCACAACACTGCACTTCAGCCTGGGTAATAGAACGAGACTCCATCTAAAAAAAAAAAAAATTTTTTTTTAATTAAATTAAATTTTTTAAAAAAATAATAAGGTACTGAATATAACAAATATTCAAGGGACATTATTAAATAGGTGAATAAAGGCAGGTACATTGGCTCACGCCTGTAATCCTAGCACTTTGGGAGGCCAAGGCAGGAGGATTGCTTAAGCCTCAGAGTTTGACACCAGCCTGGGCAACATAGTGAGAATTTGCTTCTACTAAAAATCAAAATAATTAGCCAGATGTAGGGGTGTGCCCCTGTAGTACCAGCTACTCGGGAGGCTGAGGCAGGAGAATTCGAGTTTGGGAGGTCAAGGCTGCAGTGAGCCATTATCATACCATGCACTCCAGCCTGGGCAAGAGAGTAAGACTGTCTCAAAAAAAAAAAAAAAAAGAAAAAAAAGCTAATTATCTATTTTGCATTCTTTAAAAGAATTTCAAAGAACACAGGGTAACATTAAATGCCTAGGCAGAAAAATGAGCAAATTTCTTGCTTTTTTTTTTTTTTTTTTTTTTGAGACAGAATCTCGCTCTGTTGCCCAGGCTGGTGCAATCTCAGCTCACTGCAATCTCCGCCTCCCAGGTTCAAGCAATTCTCCTGCCTCAGCCTAAGTAGCTGGGATTACAGGTGTGTGCCACCACGCCCAACTAATTTTTGTATTTTTAGGAGAGACAAGGTTTCACCATGTTGATCAGGCTGGTCTCAAACTCCTGACCTCGTGATCCACCCGCCTTGGACTCCCAGAATGCTGGGATTACAGGCGTGAGCCACTGTGCCTGGACAAAAATGAGCAAATTTCTTAGTGTCAGTATCAGGCCACCTAATTAAATCACACAACACTTTGTTTAGATTGATTAAATCAATTGTCTACCCCACCCAAAATTCTCATCTTATCCATCATCTCTTCTTATTGTCCCTCCTGTCCACAGAGCCAATACAAATATTTGTTGAATGAAAGAGTGGTTTCCTCCACGTAACAGATTTCACAAAGCACTCTATCAGGAAACAATTACTTCCTGAAGTCTGAGTGAACAGATAATTTTGAAGACTGGGCAGAGAGTTGTAGAAGGATTTAAACTGGCAAAATAGATCAGAAAATTATCTCAGAAAATAATTCCATTCTAACAAATGTATAATCATTAATATTCTAAGGATGGAGAAACCTCAGAAAAGTAAAGGACTATTTTTCTACCAATTGAGCATCATTGGCAATCTCATTCTCAAGCTTTGGCATCTGACTCTGTCCCATCCTACTCTTACCTCCTTTCTCCTCCAAAAGGGGTTCCTTCTTGATTTGTTGCCTCACTGACCACATTTTAGAAAAATTTAAGAAAAATACTAAGTTTATTATTTTAAATGCGATTTGTTTCCAGGTTCTATTTGGTTTCATTAAATCTCTAGAGCACTGAACTCTGGCCACATCAATCGCTGGGAAAAGATGAAGTGGGCCGGGTGCAATGGCTCACACCTGTAATCCCAGCACTTCGGGAGGCCGAGGCAGGTAGATCACCTGAGGTCAAGAGTTTGAGACCAGCCTGGCCAACATGGTGAAACCCCCTTTCTACTAAAATTACAAAAATTAGCTGGACGTGGTGGTGGACACCTGTAATCTCAGCTACTCCAGAGGCTGAGGCTGGAGAATCACTTGAACCCGGGAGGTGGAGATTGCAGTGAGCTGAGATCGCACCACTTTATTCTAGCCTGGGTAAAGAAGCGAGATTCTGTCTCAAAAACAAACAAACACAAAAAGGATGAATTGTCTTGGAGGAAGAAGGAAAAGCCAGCCCTGAATTTCTGAATTAGATTAACAGGGTTGAGACTTTTTTTTTTTTTTAATTTTAACAAACAAGCTTGGGCCAGGTATGGTGGCCTGTAATCCCAGCACTTTGGGAGGCCAAGGCAGGAGATCGCTTAAGTCCAGGAGTTCAAGACCAGCCTAGGCAACATGGTGAAAGCCCATCTCTACAAAAAGTACAAAAATTAGCTGGGCCTGGTGGTGTGCACCTGTAGTCCCAGCTACTCGGAGGCTGAAGTGAGAGGATCACTTGAGCCCAGGAGGTCAAGGCTGCAGTGAGCCGAGATAATGCCACTGCATACCACTGTCTGGGTGACAGAGTGAGACTTTGTCTCAATTCAAAAAAAAATTTTTTTTTAATAAAATAAAGATAAGAAACAAGTTGGAAGCTGGGCATGGTGGTATGCACCTACAGTCCCAGCTACTTGGGAGGCTGAGCGGGGAGGATCGTTTAAGATTAGGGGTTCTTAGCCTGTCTGGGCAATCTGAGATCCCGTCTCTAAAAAACATAAAGATTTTTTCCTTTTCTTTAAATTTTTAAACAGAGTTTTGCTCTTGTTGCCCAGGCTGGAGTGCAATGGCATGATTTTGGCCTGCTGCAACCTCCACCTCCCGGGTTCAAGTTATTCTCCTGCCTCAGCCTCCCAAGTAGCCGGGATTACAGGTGTGTGCCACCATGCCCAGCTACTTTTTGTATTTTTAGTAGAGACGGGGTTTTGCCATGTTGGCCAGGCTGGACTTGAACTCCTGACCTCAGGTGAGATCCACCCACCTCAGTCTTCCAAAGTGCTGGGATTAGAGGCAGAAGCCACCACACCTGGCTGAATTTTTCCTTTTTTAAAAAAGGAAAGAAAAGAAACAAGCTGAGGGGAAAATGCGGTAAGTTGCAGACATCTTGCTACGGTTATTGTGTTTGCAATAAGAATGCCCACTATCAGCTGGGCACGGTGTCTCACACCTGTAATCTCAGCACTTTGGGAGGCCAAGGTGGGCAGATCACGAGGTCAAGAGATCGAGACCATCCTGGCCAACATGGTGAAACCCCGACTCTACTAAAAATAAAAAAATTAGCTGGGCATGGTGGCGCATGTCTGTAGTCCCAGCTACTAGGGAGGCTGAGGCAGGAGAATCATTTGAACCTGGGAGGCGGAGGTTGCAGTGAGCCGAGATCACGCCACTGCACTCCACACTCCAACCTGGCAACAGAGCAAGATTCCATCTCCGGAAAAAAAAAAAAAAAAAAGAGAAATGCCCACTATCTTTCAACATTTGTATGTACCTGAGTATTCTCATTACTACCCCTGCAGCACAAATGACTCCAAGCTTGATTGTATAAAACAGCAACCATTTTATCATGAGTATGTATCTTATGGGTCAGGTCAGGAATTCAGAAAGAGCAAAGCCAGGATAACTCGTCTTGACTCCACAATGATTGGGACCTCATTGGAAAGACTCAGTCAGCAGAGAGTGACTTTGCAGGTCCTGGTTAAAATCATCTGAAAGTTTGCTCACTCACATGTCTGGCAGGGCATGGCTGAGAACTCAGCTGAGCTGCTGGCTGGGACACCAACACATGGCCTCCATAGTGCTGTTTGGGCTTCCTCACAGCAAGGTGGCCATGTTCAAACAGTGAGTATCCCATGAGAACCTGGGGGAAACTGTACTCTTATCATCTAGCGATGGAAGTCACATGATATCATTTCTACCACAATCACCAACCCACACAGATTCAAGGGGAGGGAACATAAGTCACACCTCCGTGGGAGGAGTGTCAGTTGCATTGTAAGAAGAGGGAAAAGGCAGATATTATTGTGGCCATCTCTGGAAAACACAAGGTGCCACATTGGACATAAAATACTTTTTTTTTTTTTTTTTTGAGACAGAGTCTCCCTCTGTCACCCAGCCTGGAGTGCAGTGGCGCGATCTCGGCTCACTGCAAGCTCCACCTCCCGGCTTCACGCCATTCTCCTGCCTCAGCCTCCTGAGTAAGTGGAACTACAGGTGCCCGCCACCACGCCTGGCCTTTTTTTTTTTTTTTTTTTTTTTGTATTTTTAGTAGAGAAGGGGTTTCACTGTGTTAGGCAGGATGGTCTTGATCTCCTGACCTCGTGATCTGCCCACCTCAGCCTCCTAAAGTGCTGGGATTACAGGTGTGAGCCACCGCGCCCGGCCTAAAAGACTTTTCAATGTTTCTCAGGTAGTAGAGAGGATAAAAATGACCCTAGCCTTTGAATCTGTTTGCATAGTTTGAAGAAAAGTAATTACTATCGTTTTAGACAGGTAAAGGGGAAAGATAATCCTTTGTTTGTTAACATAGAGCCAAGATAGAGAAAGTGAGAAGTATTGGTAAACATACATACTTTGATAATAATGGATTCTCCTTGAAATTCAATAATATATTCAATCTAAGCAAAGCAGCTACGGTAGGTGGAAGAGGAAGCTCGATCATATAAAACCACAGCCTAGGGAAGAAGCTTAAGAAAAGCAAATTTGGCAAAGCCAAGTGTCAATGAAGCAGGAAATCTCTCTGCAGAATCAGCCCCAAACGAATAAGAGAATATTGGGTTTAATGTAGCACTAATGCCTAACATCCTTTTTTCTCTCCCAGAACCAAATTTTCTGTTTGGAAGTCTTAGTACAACCACGTTTTGTAACTAGCCCAAACAGGTATCTCTGCCCCAGTTTCTCTTCCTCCTCTCTCTTCCCCTGCTTTCTCCAGCACACAACTCTATCCAGACCCAAGTTCAGTCTCAACTCCAAAAGGGTAAGTACCCCTGATGAATGGCTAAAACAGAGTGCTCTTCCACTCCACTGCATTTCCTAGAAATTTCTGCTAGAAGAGGTTCCTACCATCACCTGAAAATGTGTAGTATGATACAGCTCTTCCTTCTCAATTAGTTTTGGGTGTTCATAAATTACGGTATCAAAGGAAGGCTCCTCATTACAATGTGATAGGTAGACTTATGGTCTTCCAAAGATATCCACATCCTAATCCCTGGGACCTGTGGATATGTTACTTTACATGGCAAGAGAGACTTTGCAGAGGTGTTAAGTTAGTGAGAGATGGCGAGATTCTCCTAGATTTGCTGAGTGGGATCAATGTAATCACAAAGGTCCTCATAAGAGGGAGACAGGAGGGTCAGGGTCTCAGAAGCAGATGTAACAAATAAAGCAGAAGTTGGGGGGTTGAGGTGCAGAGTGAGAGAGGGAGAGAGAAACAGAGACAGAGGGAAAGAAGAGAAAAGAGAGAGAGATTTGAAAACGCACTGCTGTCTTTGGTGCTAAAGGCAAGAGCACAAGAAAGGAGTGCAGGTAGCCTCCTTTTTAAAATTAATTAATTAGTTAATTATTTTTTTGAGAAGGAGTTTCGCTCTTGTTGCCCAGGTTGGAGTGCAATGGCGTGATCTCGGCTCACTGCAACCTCTGCCTCCCAGGTTCAAGTGATTCTCCTCCCAGCTTTTTTTTTTTTTTTTTTTTTTTTTTTTTAAGATAGGGTCTCGGCTGGGCACGGTGGCTCATGCCTGTAATCCCAGCTTTGGGTGGCCGAGGTGGGCGTATCACGGGGTCAGGAGATCGAGACCATCCTGGCTAACCCACTGAAACCCCTTCTTTACTAAAAAATACAAAAAAAAAATTAGCCGGGTGTGGTGGCGAACACCTGTAGTCCCAGCTACTTAGGAGGCTGAGGCAGGAGAACTGCGTGAACCCGGGAGGCAGAGCTTGCAGTGAGCCAAGATCACACCACTGCACTCCAGGCTGGGCAACAGAGCAAGACTCCGTCTCCAAAAAAAAAAAAAAAAAAAAAGGCAGAGTCTCACTCTGTCACCCATACTGAAGCTCAATGGTGCAATCTCAGTTCACTGCAGCCTCTACCTCCTGGACTTAAGGGATCCTCCTGCCCCAGCCTCTTGAGTATCTAGGACCTGGTGCACTCCACCACATTCAGCTAATTTTTTTTTTATTTGTAAGGATAAAGTCTCACTATGCTGCCCAGGCTGGGCTTGAACTCCTGGGCTTAAAAATTCCTCCCACCTCAGCCTCCCAAAGTGCTGGGATTACAGGAGTGAGCCACTGCACCCAGCTGCAGGCAGCCTCTTGAAGCTGGAATAGGCAAGGAAACATTCTTCTCTAGAGCCTCCAGAAGGAATTCAGCCCTGTGACGCTTCTAATCTCCAAACTGTGTTGTTTTAAGCCACTAAGTTTCTGGTAGTTTGTTACAGCAGTAAGAGGAAACTAATGCAAATAACTTGTTTTTGGTGGTTGTTTGTTTTAAATATTGCAAGAGGCTTATTGTGAAAGCTGGGAAGAATTAATTTCTACAAGTCTTTATGAACTGAGACTGTATCAATGTGATGGGGGTTTAAATGAAGTCCTGGGCAGTGCCTTCTGGAAGCAATACACGAAGAGATGAAGAACAAAATCCAAAATCACTGGTGTAAAATAAACTTTCCTTCTGCTTAGGGCATAATGACTCACATGGGGTATAACATAAACATCGCATCTGACACTGGAACTGCTTAAGTTTGTTATTGCAGGCCTGGAACGTATTTATATAAATCTGAATGTGCTTATAATTTGGCCAGGAATTTGTTAACCTTTTTTTTTTTTTTGAGATGAGGTCTTGCTCTGTTACCCAGGCTGGAGTGCAGTGGCACCATCTCAGTTTGCTGCAGGCTCCGCCTCCTGGGTTCAAGTGATCCCCTCACCACAGCCTCCCAAGTACCTGGAACTACAGGTATGCACCACCACACCTGGCTAATTTTTTTGTAATTTTTTGTAGAGACAGGTTTTCACCATGTTGCCCAGGCTGGTTTTGAACTCCTGAGCTCAAGCAGTCCTCCTGCTTCGGCCTCCCAAAGTTCTGGGATTACAGATGTCAGCCACCATGCCCAGCACCGCACCTCCTTTTTTGTTTTTTGAGACAGTGTTGCTCTGTTGTCCAGGCTGGAGTGCAGTGGTGCAATCTCAGCTCACTCACTTGAGGCAGCTCACTCGATCAGTCTCATCCTCGACCTTCCAGGCTCAAGTGATCCTTCCACCCCAGCCTCCTAAGTAGCTGAGACCGCAGATGTGCACCACCATTCCTAGCTAATTTTAAAATTTTTTTGTAGAGATACGTTTCACTGAGTTGCCCAGGCTGGCCTTGAATTTCTGGACTCAAGCAGTCCTCCCACCTCGGCCTCCCAAAGTGCTGGGATTACAGGCATGAACAGCCACGCCAGGCTTGTTGACACTTCTGACCCCAGGTTGTATGAAACAATGATACAAGCCATGCCGACAGACTATTCAAAACTCAAATATGGTAACTGTGAAATGGGAAGTTAGGCATGCCTAAATGCTACTGTTAGCTACAACTAGACAAATGGAATACTTTATTTTTTCACATCTTTGTTAGGGTATATAAAAATTAGGATTCTCTTGAGAAAGGCCCAACTCATGTTTTCCATGTGCCTGTTTAGACTCACTTGTGCCCTTCTCCATCCTGCTGTGTGCCTGGGCTTCACTGCCATCTAGCCTAAGAATTTGGCAAATGGAGAACCCTTGTAGGCAATCAAAGGGAATGAAGAGCGTGAGTTTCCTCACAAATAACCTGCTACTCAAATCCTGATTCAAGGTCTTCTTCTGGGAGAACCCAGTCTAAGACAGCATGTATCTAGGAGCTGCCCCCTCTTCAGGATGGGTCGTTGCAGCCTTGCTGGTACCACCTGTAGTTGGCTGGACCCAAGCTGGGCACCTGGCCCATGCTATACCCATCAGATTCTCTCTCTCTCTCTCTCTTTTTTTTTTTTCTTTTTGAGACAGTCTCATGCTGTCACCCAGGCTGGAGTGCAGTGGTGTGATCTTGGCTCACAGCAACCTCTGCCTCCCAGGTTCAACCTACTCTTGTGCCTCAGCCTCCCGAGTAGCTGAGATTACAAGGGCGCCACTATGCCTGGCTCATTTTTATATTTTTAGTAGAGACAGGGTTTCTACTAAAACAGTCCGCCATGTTGGCCAGGCTGGTCTCAAACTCCTGACCTCAAGTGATCCACCTGCCTTGGCCTCTCAAAGTGCTGGAATTACAGGCATGAGACACCGTGCCTGGCCCCATCAGATTCTCTTTCCCTGAGTTTTTGTATGGGAACAGAGAGCACATTGATTAGTGTCTGCAGAAGGCTGGAGCTTTCACATGTGAACTTGGAAACTTTGCAGGGACATAGTTTACCATGTGGGTAGGGAAAGCAAAGAAAGTCTTTCTGCAGAAAAGGAGAAAGAGAGAGAGAGAGAGAGAGAGAGAGAGACTAGGAGAGAGACAGGAGAACGGGCAAGAGAATAAGAGATGAGAGGCTGCTTTCTGTTCTAGGGTCCCTCCCTTTCTGAAACCCTCCTACATCCAACTCCTGGTGTGTGAACGCTGCCAACATACGTGTAATAAATTCCCTATTATCTCTCAAGCTAGCTCAAATAACTTCCATTACACATCACCAAAGAGTCCATTAGTCCAGAAAAGCATCATAAAATTACACTCAGATTCTCAGTGAGCCATAAAGTTCTGCCCTCACTATGCCCTTTGTGAGAATTTCCTTCTCACAGCCCTGAAATCAGGGCAATGATGGTTAATCTCCCCGCAGGTGAATGAACAAGTCTTCCACTATCCTCCGGCATCCATAAACCCTGACTTGAAGACCTGGCTGGCACATAGAGTAAGGCCTTTGTGGTTCAAGACAATCCAGGGTGGAACAATATATTTCCTAATTGCCTCAGCTAGAACTGCACAAGCTCATGAAGCGGCCCCAAATTTAGAGATATGTGGCAGTAGGAGGGAAGGCAGGATATGCACGGGCAGGAACAGACTGTGATGCCAATTCTGCAAGCTTCCTGACTCCTGCTTGTTGTCTACCAGGGTTGCCAGATCCTCAGCCTCTCTGTCTTTGCAATTGGGCTGCTCGAAGCTGTGGCTATAACAGGCAGCTCCCGATGTCATGCTGACATTGGGGAGCAGCAGTACCTTGACACAAAATCTCTTCTTTCTCCCAGCCTGCCACAGTTCATGAGATCCTCATGATTGCGTTGTTCTTTTGCTTAAAGTATGATTGACAGAATGTCACTTCCAGAAGCACAGTGTATTACAAAAGAACAGAAAGAAGACTGGAAGCATAGTCACTACCTATATGTTCTGCTGCTCTGGGAAATGGAGCCGCTCAATGACCCCAGGTTTGGTTGCCAGGACCCTCACCACTACTTTATCCTCCATAGACATCCATCCACATAGACCTCTCCCACTGAAGTCCTGCCACCTCCCAGGAGCTCTTGCGGAGGCAGGGGCTGGATCCATCTCTTCTTCTCCTAGTGGTTAGGGGTGAGTGTGTCCAGGGTGGGGAATCCATCATCGCACCCCTGATCTTATCCAGAAAAAGAAAACTGCTTTCTCTTCCCTCTCTGGGACAATTGATAAAATTCCTCTAGACAGACCAGCTCTCTTAAACAAAGGCCTGAGACTGGGGAATGTGTTCAGCCCCTATGTTCCTGGCCAAAGAAGCCCAGAAGTTTATCCTTTGGTTCCAGAATAGAGTGGCAGCAGGGAGATTTCTTTTCTTGCTTTTTGGTGATGAGAGAAAGGATAGAAGCAAGGGATTAGAGCAGAAACAGTCAAAGGGCCTTAAACTTTGCTGGACTTAGATTCATTCATTTGTTGAACAAATATCTGTTGAGTGCCTATAGCAAGTACTGGGAATATAAAAACAGGATCCTGCTCTTGTGAAACTTAGAGACTGAATAAGGAGACGGTTAGAAATCCGATAGTCACTCCAAGACAGCGGTTTTCAACCAGGGGGCAATTTTGCCCTCCAGGGGACATTTGGGAGTATCTGGAGGCATTTGTGTCACAACTGCAGGGGCTGCTACTGACATCTAATAGGTAGAGGCCAAGGATGCTGCTGAACAGCCTATAATGCACAGAACAACCCCTGTACAATAAAGAATGATCTGGCCCAAAATGTCAATAGTGCCAAGGCTGAGAAACCCTGCACTAAGGCAGTGGTTATCAAAGTGTGCTCCACAGAGAGGCAGCATCAGCATCGTCTGGGAACTTGTTGGAAATGCAGATTCTTCGGTCCTACTCTAAATCTACTGAATCAGAAATTCTGGAGGTGGAATTCAGTGATCTGTGTTTTAATGAGCCCTCCAGGGGATTCTGGTGCACACTAATGTTTGAGAACCACTCAATTAAGGAATGGAAGGGATCTATCATTACAAACAGAGACAAGTGTTCTGAAGGAAAACGACTGTACCGATGCTACACAAAGTGGATCGGCAGCATCAGCATTGTCAGAGAGCTCATTAGAAACACAAATTCTTGTGCCCCATCCTAGACCTACTCAATCAGGGAGAGGTGGGTAGGGACCAGATCAAGAAAATCACAGAAGGGGGGTGTCATTCTAAGGAATTAAGACTTCACAGGCTGAACGCAGTGGCTCACACCTGTAATCCCAGCACTTTGGGAGGCCGAGGTGGGAGGATCTTCTGAGGTCAGATGTTCGAGACCAACCTGGCCAGCATGGTGAAACCCCGTCTGTACTATAAATACAAAAATTAGTCAGGCATGGTGGTGGGCTCCTGCAATCCCAGCTACTCTGAAGGTTGAGGCACGAGAATTGCTTGAACCCAGGAGGCGGAGGTTGCAGTGGGCCGAGATTGCACCGCTGCACTCCAGTCTGGTCAACAGAGCAAGACTGTCTCAAAAAACAAAAAACAAAAACAAAACCCTAGAAGATAGGTGTTGTAGGGGAGAATGATAGCGATAAGGTTATAGATGGGAAGACGGGAAGCTGAGGTACCTCATGCCTGAAAGCATCCATTTCTTTGGGTTGGCAGAGGTCAGAGGAGGAGGAAGACAATAGCTTTAGAAGATGGTGAAGGTTTAAAGCAGCCTCCATGGGACTGGAAGAGGGAGCTGACCAGGTACCAGTGCACAATTAACCGAGGTGCCAGGGTCTGCTTGAGGGTTAGTGGTCATGTACTTGGCCACTAACCATGCAGCTGTGTAGTACTCAGCAGTCTGGACGTGGGGACTAGAAATATGAAGATTGGCTCAATCTACGAATTTTCTCCAAATTTCATTCCCTGCCACACAGCTCCTCTTTTAATTCTTCTGATTATATGCTGGGGAAAAGACTGTTACTTGAACCCTATTATTCATTCTAACTTATCTGGGCACATGACTTCCTTGAGTAAAGATTACATTTCCAAGCCTGTCTTCGAAGTTTGATGTGGTCACGTGACTAAGTTCTGACTAAGAGGATATAACTGGAAGTTCTGAAAATGATTTGATTGCTAGCCCTTAAAGGGGGCAGGCATGACCATCATTCTTTCTTCCTGTTTCCCCCTGGCTGGAATACAGACACAATGGCTTGAATTCAAGCAACTGCTTTGGGTCATGAAGGAGAAACCATGTGTTTAAATGGCAAAGCAACAAGATAGAAAAAGTCTTAGTCTGGTATAATCATGAAGCCTGTATCAGTACTGGACCAGCTGCCCCTGGTCCAGTGCTGATTTTTTTACATGAAGCAACAATCTTCTACATACATCAGTTTTCTGTTATATGTAACTGAAGCTAATCTGAAATTGTCCATTCTCCCTGCTCTCATGGACAGCCTCACCTGCATTTATCTTCTGTCAATTCCAGATGCCTATGTCTTCCTCAACTCTCTGTTTCAGCTTCCTCTGGGTTTTTTTGAATACCTACCTCACGGTTTGACCTGGCATCAGCTCTGCTTATTCAAATCTCTGACCAAAGGCATACCAAATTTGCCTCTGGGGCATCTCTGTTTATATTTTACTTCTGATTAAATTGCAGTGGAAATCCCACAAATTATTTCTCACTTATTTTTGGTACTGCATCATTTTCATAGTGCCATCAGTAACTATGCCATCATGTTTTATAGAAGACAACGTGTTAATTCCTTTATATCTTGTGGGTGGAAAAAGGTATTTCTAACTCAAAATTCAGATTTAATAAAAGATTAATAAATGTGATAATTTAAAAAGAAGAGGCCAGGCATGGTGGCTCACGCCTGTAATCCCAGCACTTTGGGAGGCCGAGGCAGGCAGATCACGAGGTCAGGAGATAGAGACCATCCTGGCTAACACGGTGAAACCCCGTCTCTACTAAAAATACAAAAAAATTAGCTGGACGTGGTGGCAGGCACTTGTAGTTCCAGCTACTCGGAAGGCTGAGGCAGGAGAATGGTGTGAACCTGGGAGGCAGAGCTTGCAGTGAGCCGAGATAGCACCACTGCACTCCAGCCTGGGCGACAGAGCGAGACTCTGTCTCAAAAAAAAAAAAAAAAAAAAAAAATTACAAAAGTTAGTTAGGCATGGTGGTGGGCACCTGTAATCCTAGCTACTCAGGAGGCTGAGGCAGGAGAATTGCTTCAACCTGGGAGGCCAAGGTTGTAGTCAGCTGAGATTGTGCTACTGCACTCCAGCCTGGGTGACAAAGCAAGACTTCATCTTTAAAAAAAATAAAAATCACACACACACACAAACAAAATAAAACACACACAAACTTTTTTGCATGACAAAAAGTACAATAAGAAGCAAACTGAAAAATAACCCCACCATAAACAAAGTCAAAAGACAGCTAAATGACTTGGAGGAAATACTTGCAACAAGTATTACATGTGTTATGGATAAAGGGATTAATCCTTTTATCTGTCTATTGAACAAATGGAGAGGGAGAAATTGGCTGGAGAACAGAAAGGAAGAGAAGGGACGGGAAGGGAAGAAAAGGGAAGAGAAGGAAGGGGAGAGGAGGGGAGGAGAGGAGAGGAGAGAAGGGAAGAAAATGAACAGCGTGAGTATCCTGTGAACATGCTGGGACAGAGGATAGGGCATAGGAAGACAAAAAGAGACTGTCATCAACTTCGGTGCTAAATGAAGGGAAGGAGGAGCAGGTGGCCCAGATCTGGATGGGTTTGGATGTTTAATTGCATGAGAAAGCAAGTCAGCAGCTGCGAAGGAGTAGAGGGAAATTTAAAATAATCCTGGTGGAGGGGAGGAGCCTGTATTTGGCTAAAAGACCAGATTCTGTTGAGTGAGTGCAGCTGGTGAGGATGAATTTACAAAGGAGTTGTTGTCCCCATGAATGACTTTTCCCTGGCAGTTCTTGAGAATCTAGTTGACTTTTTATTGTCTTCTCACGCAAAGGAGTCCCTTCTAATTTGACTTTGTCATTATGGAAACTTTTCCCTTACAGATCCATAAGGAGGAAAGAAATGAAGGGATGGTCAGCAAAAAGCAGTTTAATTACTATTAAAAATAGCATAGGCCGAGCGCAGTGGCTCATGACTGTAATCTTAGCACTTCGGGAGGCTGAGGTGGGCGGATCACTTGAGGTCAGGAGTTCGTGACCATCCTAGCCAACATGGCGAAACCCTCTCTCTACTAAAAATATAAAAGTTAGGTGGGCTCAGTGGTGTGCACCTGTAATCTCAGCTATTTGAGAGGCTGAGGCAGGAGAATAGCTTGAATCTGGGAGGCAGAGGTTGCAGTAAGCCGAGATCACGCCACTGCACTGCAGCCTGGGCAACAGAGTGAGACTCCATCTAAAAAAAAAAAAAAAACCATGGACAAGGCACGGTGGCTTACACCTGTAATCCCAGCACTTCGGGAGCCTGAGGTGGGAGGACTGCTTGAGCCCAGGCGTTCAAGACCAGTCTGGACAACACAGTGAAACACAACTAGCTCTAGCTAGGCATGCTGGTACATGCCTTGTAGTCCCAGCTACTTGGTGGGCAGTGGGGAGGAAGAGTAGGGTGGACTGCTAAGGCAGGAAGATCACTGGAGCCTGGGAGGTCAAGGCTGCAGTGAGCCATGATCATGCCACTGCACTCCAACCTCGGTCACAGAGTGAAATCCTGTTTCAAAATAAATAAATAAATAAAAATTGTAAAAGTATGTTCAATTCATTAAGTTTGCCAAGTAAAACAAGTAAGCAACATCAGACACAGAGACAGGCAGAAAAACTCAGAAGTTTCTGAAAGGGACATTAGGGACAAGTGTTAGGGGAAGGCTTAATTCACCTTAATTCACCTTAATTCAGAGGACACTCTCACTACTTTTTGTAACATGGCTGGGTGACTAAGCCCTTGCTCAGAGTTCAAAGTCCTAATGCTATTAATCTCTAAGATGATTCTCTGAAGAGGGTGGGACGCAGATTGTCTGCGTCTGAAGTGGCCGTGGGTGCAGAAGATATCTAAACATTTGCAATTTGTTTGTTCCATCTTTGCCACAACCCCACCCCCACTGCATGCAATCTGCAGATTAAATACACATGAATCGTTTCCTGTTATGAAAATCTCCTGGGCCGAGTGCAGTGGCTCACGCCTGTAATCCCAGTACTTTGGGAGGCTGAGGCAGGCGGATCACGAGGCTGAGGCAGGAGTTCGAGACCAGCCTGGCCAACATGGTGAAACCCCCGTCTCTACTAAAGATACAAAAAATTAGCCGGGCATGGTGGTGTGTGCTTGTAATCCCAGCTAATCAGCAGGTTGAGGCAGGAGAATCGCTTGAACCCAGGGGGCAAAGGTTGCAGTGACTGAGATCACGCCATTGCACTTCAGCCTGGGTGACAGGGCGAGACTCTATCTCAAAAAAAAAAAAAAAGAAAGAAAATCTCCTCGTGCTCAGGGCTCATGAGAATGGCCTGGGGCCTTAGGGGATGGTAGATTACATGCTAAGAGAATGTGAACATGGCTAAGTTATTTTGTAAAGGGGAGAAGGCATTAGGACCTTGGCATCCTTAATGAGAGCAGAATATTGACTCATGCTTCACGGAAAAGATTAGCAAATCTGTAATGACAATACTATTAAAAAGAAAAAACTTAGAAAAAAAAAAAAAAGCCAGTCCTCTGGGGTTCAGAGGAAGGAAAAGTCTCAGGTGTCCTGCCTGGAAAGCTATGTCTGCATCTAAGTATTGCCAGAGCCCCAGCTCTGTGGGTCTGCAGGATTGTGCACCAAAAGAGCAAACTGCTGCCATTGAGTCACTAGTCTCCTTTGATGAGTAGCTGCTCTCTGCTGGGAAACTGCTGTTTTCAGTGAGGGAAGGAGGTGATATCAGGGGGAACCCAGCCAGAGTTGAGATCTCCTTGCTGTTGGAAGGTAGATTGTCAGCCTGGGCTTGTTTCTGTGAGTTATGTTGACCCTTAGATCTGTAGGGCTAGTTCTAGGCAAGATGGTCTGTGTCTCCCTCCTAAGAAGCCCCCGATACCTCCTGACTCTGGGAGGGACTTCTAGGCATCATTCCAATAACCCAGCTTCAAATTTACTGCCCATGCAGACAGCTGATGTGAAAGTATTTGCATTTGAAAGGGGACTCCACAGGACTCAAAAAAATGCATTTTGTTTGTTTTGTTTTGAGATAGTCTTGCTCTGTTATCCAGGCTGGAGTGCAGTGGCACAACCTAGGCTCACTGCAACCTCCGCCTCCCATGTTGAAGCGATTCTCCTGCCTCAGCCTCCTGAGCAGCTGGGACTACAGGCATGTACCACCAAGCCTGGCTAATTGTATTTTTTGATAGAAACGGGATTTCACCATGTTGACCAGGCTGGTCTCCAAATCCTGGCCTCAAGTGATCCGCCTGCCTTGGCCTCCCAAAGTGCTGGGATTGCAGGCGTGAGCCAACGCACCTGGCCAGGAAGGCATTTCTAACGGTGGAACCTCAAGTACGTAGAGTGAAAAAGATGCTTTCGACAGGATGTTCTCCCTGCGCTGTTCAAATTACCGGTTAAATAGGAATCAGGTAATTTGTGGGTATTAGTGGGTAGCCACCCACTTCATCCTTTTGAGGGCTGGCTTTGCCCTTTGGAATTTTAGAAACATCTGGCTCACTGTTTTTCTGAAAAGTATGCTGACTTCAGTCAGTTGCAAGGATTTACTGATAATGAGCATTTACAACTAGACACTATTAGTGCGCAGCAGGTTAAGTGTTTTTCTCTTTCAGAGAAAAGGTCTTATTACCTCCTTTTTTTTTTCTTTTTTCTTTTTTTTTGGTTGAGACAGGGTCTCACTCTGTCACCCAGGCTGGAGTGTTGTGGTATGATCTCGGCTTACTGCAACCTCCACCTCTCAGGTTAAAGAGATTTTCCTGCCTCAGCCTCCTGAGTAGCTGGGATTATAGACACCACCATCACATCCAGCTGATTTTTATATTTTTAGTAGAGATGAGGTTTCACCATGCTGGCCAGGCTGGCCTGGAACTCCTGAACTCAGGTGATCTGCCTGTCTTGACCTCCCAAAGTGCTGGGATTACAGGCGTGAGTCACCATGCCCGGCTACCTCCTTTTTATAGAAAAGGAACAACAGGAGCGCCAGGAGCTGATGCTGCGGCCTGCAGGAGACATGGAGTTAGCACTTGGCCTCTCTCCTGAGTCTATGTGGCCATCCACAACAAAGAAGGAAGCCAATTAAAGATAATAAGCCTAAGGAAAGCGATGTCTTCACATTTTTATTTTCTACTTCAATTGAGTTGGGGCATCTGAGTTTCTTAATTACACATTTTTCTTTCATTTATGCTTTTATTAGTGATTTTCCATGCCTTGGCCTTTAAGCAAGCCACTTTAGCAACAAGGCACTCTGACACTGGGGTTGTTATAACACACATGAGGGATGTTTCTAAAACACACAGAGGATTTGGGTCACAGCTATCTAGTACAGGGTTGTCTGCTGCATCTATTTTAATGATTTAATACTTCATGAGTTCAACATGCTCTGGTTCAATTTTTTTCTTCAATTAATACTAACTTTTAAATTATTTTCTGAGGTTGGGAATAGTAATTGTTATTCCTTTTGAGATAATAGCCTTCTTTGCAGTTTTGTGTGTGTGTGTGTGTGTGTGTGTGGTTTTGTTTTTTGAGACAGAGTCTTGCTCTGTCACCCAGGCTGGAGTGCAGTGGCAGGATCTTGGCTCACTGCAACCTCCACCTCCCAGGTTCAAGCGATTCTCCTGCCTCAGCCTCCCGAGTAGCTGGGACTATAGGCACGTGCCACCACGCCAGGCTAATTTTTTGTATTTTTAGTAGAGATGGGGTTCCACTGTGTTAGCCAGGATGGTGTGGATCTCCTGACCTCGTGATCCACCCACCTCAGCCTCCCAAAGTGCTGGGAATACAGGTGTCAGTCACCGCTCCCGGCTCTTTGTAGTTTTAGTATTTTAATGTTTTTTAGCCAGCTCTGCCACATATGAGCTCTGTCACTGCTTATCTATTAATACATTCTGTGCCTTAGTTTCTTCATCTGTAAAAGGGACATAATAATAGTATCTTTTTTTTTTTTTTTAAGAGGTGCTAGGAATGAACCCAGGGAATAACAATATCTTAATCACAGCATTGTGTGAAGGGTAAATAAAGAAATTCATGTAAATCATTCTCTTATTATAGTTCTGGAACACTCTACCAAGTTTAGCTAAGCTATTATTAACATTATTATAATTGTTTTGAATTACAAAATTAGTATGTGCTTGTTATTAAAAAAAAAAAAAGAAAGTTCATGCTGAGTGTAGTGGCTCATGCCTATAATCCCAGCACTTTTGGATGCTCAGCTGGATCGCTGAGCTCAGGAGTTCGAGAACAGCCTGGATGATATGGTGAAACCCCATCTCAACAAAAAATACAAAACTTAGGCTGTGCATGGTGGTGTGTGCCTGTAGTCCCAGCTTCTCAGGAGGCTGAGGTGAGAGGATCACTTGAGCTTGGGAGGCGGAGGTTGCAGTGAGCCAAGATCGTGCCACTGCACTCCAACCTGGGTGACAGAGTAAGACTCTGTCCCCACCACCAAAAAAAAAAAAAAAAAAAAATGTGAGGCACTGTGGCTTATGCTTGTAATCCTAGCACTTTGGGAGACTGAGGCAGGAGGATCATTTGAGGTTAGGAGTTCGAGACCAGCCTGGCCGACATGGTGAAACCCTGTCTTTACTAAGAAATACCAAAAAATGAGCCAGGCGTGGTGGTATGCACCTGTAATCCCAGCTACTCAGAGGCTGAGGCATGAAAATAGGTTGAACCCAGGAGGCAGAGGTTGCAATGAGCCAAGATCGAGCCACAGCACTCCAGCCTGGGTGACAGAATGAGACCCTGTCTCAAAATAAAAAAAAAAAAAAAAAATCAAAACATAGAGGTTTATAAAGTAAGAACTAATAGCATCCTCTCTTGACCCAGCCCCACCCAATCCTGCTTTCTGGAGATAACTGCTGTATTTGGACCACAGTCTTTCCAGGCATATTCATGCAAATGTCTTGGAACTTTGCCTGTCCCATCTAACAAATTGACCATGACATCTCTTCACATCAGCTCTGCAGGAAGCACCTCTGTACATAATATGGGTATGACCTGACCTTGCCTGATTTGTATGTGGCTCCAGTACGTGTTTAGAGCATCTTTCACATTACTATGTAGTCAAACTCTCCTTCTTTTCCTTAGACCTACCGGGTTTTGTCTAATGCTTTTAAAGACCTTTGCCGTCAGGAGCATTGAGAAATACTCTTGCCAGGGTTGGAAAATGAAGAGGCCTGGTGTGGCCTGTAATCCCATCATTTTGGGAGGCAGAGGCAGGAGGATCGCTTGAGCCCAGGAATTTGAGACTAGCCTAGGCAACACAGTGAGACCTCGTGTCTACAAAAAATGAAAAACAAAAAAAAAATCAGCTGGGCATGGTGATGTGCTCCCGTAATCCTAGCTGCTCAGGAGTGTTAGGTGATAGATCACTTGAGCCCAGGAGGTTGAGGCCGCAGTGAGCTCTAATCATGTCACTGCATTCCAGCCTGGGCAACAGACTGAGACCCTATCTGGAAAAAAAAAAAAAAAATTCCACTCAAAGGTATTTGTCAAAAAAACACGTGGATATTCAAAAAGAGAGAAAAAAAAAACTGAGTGATTGGCATATCTTTGACAGTGAGATGTTTCTATTAACATGCTTTTTAAGTTGAAAGATAAAGTTATATGTATTTACCATGTATAACATGATGTTTTAAAATACACATACATTATAGAATGACTAAATCTAGCTCATTAACATAGGCATTGCCCCACAGTTTTCACTTTTGTGGTAAGAAGGCTTCACATCTGCCCTCTTAGCATTTTCCAAGAATACAATGTATTACTGACTATCGCCGCCACATTGTATAACAATCTCTTGAAGCTATTCCTCCTATTTAACTGGAATTTTGGCCATCATCTCTCCAGACTGTCCTCCTCACCACCACCTCATCTCCTGGTAACCACCGTTTTTCTCTCTCTCTCTCTCTTTTGTTTTTTTGTTTTTGTTTAAGATGGAGTGTAGCTTTGTCACTCAGGCTGGAGTGCAGTGGCACAATCTTGGCTTACTGCAGCCTCTGCCTCCCAGGTTCAAGTGATTCTCCTGTCTCAGCCTCCCGAGTAGCTGGGATTACACGTGTGTGCCACCATGGCCGCTAATTTTTGTATTTTTAGCAGAGGTAGGGTTTCCCCATGTTGGCCAGGCTGGTCTCCAACTCCAGACTTCAGGTGATCCATCTGTTTCAGCCTTCCAAAGTACTGGGATTACAGGCATGAGCCCCCATGTCCAGCCCACCATTTTACTCTCTACCTCTACAAGATCAACTTTTTTGGTTTCTACATTTGAGTGAGATCACACAGTATTTGTCTTTCTGTGACTAGCTTATTTCACTTAACATAATGTCCTCTAGGTTCACTGCATGTTGTTGCAAATGACAGGAGTTTTCTTTTATGGCTGAATAGGATTCCATTGTGTGTATCTACCACATTTTCTTTATCAGTTTATCCATTGATGGACACTTAGATTGATTTATTTCCCTTCCTTCTCCCTCCCTCCCTCCCTCCCTCCCTCCCTTCCTTCCTTCCTTCCTTCCTTCCTTCTTTCCTTGCTTCCTTGCTTTCTTGCTTTCTTGCTTTCCTTCTTTTTTTTTTTTTTTTGATGGAGTCTCACTCTGTTGCCCAGGCTGGAGTGCAGAGGTGTGATCTTGGCTCACTACAAACTCCATCTCCCGGGTTCAAGCGATTCTCACGCCTCAGCGTAATCACGCCCAAGTAATCAACCCCTTATTAGATGCAGAGTTTGCAAAGATTTTATCCCATTCTGTAGGCTGTCTCTTCACTTTGTGGTTTGCTGTGCAGAAGCTTTTAGGTTGATGTAATCTCATTTGTCTGTTTTTGCTTTTGTTGCCCACGCTTTTGGAGTCACTTCAAAGAGGCATTGCCTAGACCAGGCGTGGTGGCTCACGCCTGTAATCCCAGCACTTTGAGAGGCTGAGGCAGGTGGATCACTTGAGGTCAGGAGTTTGAGACCAGCCTGGCCAACATGGTGAAACAAACACCCTCTCTACAATCTACAAAAAATACCAGGGCATGGTGGCATGCGCCTGTAGTCCCAGCTATTAGGGAGGCTGAGACAGGAGAAATGCTTGAAGCTCATGAAAGGGAGGTTACAGTGAGCCAAGACTGTACCACTACACTTCAGCCTGGGTGACAGAATGAGACTCTAGCTAAAAAAAAAAAAAAAAAAAAAAAAAAAAAAAAAAAAAAATTCTTGAAGATAGGCAGCATTATAAGCTTATAAAAATCTTTATCACCAGCCAGGCACAGTGGCTCATGCCTGTAATCCCAGCACTTTGGGAGGCCAAGGTGGGTGGATCACAAGGTCAGGAGTTTGAGACTAGCCTGGCCAACATGGTGAAACACCGTCTCTACTAAAATTACAAAAATTAGCCGGGCATGGTGGCAGGCGCCTGTAATCCCAGCTACTTGGGAAGCTGAGGCAGGAGATTTGTTTGAACCTGGAAGGCAGAGGTGTAGTGAGCCGAGATTGCGCCATTGCATTCCAGTCTGGGCAAGCGAAACTTCATCTTAAAAAAAAAAAAGCTCCTTATCACCATATTGTACCCACTAATTTCTAAGCATGCAATGGTTCCTCTAAGATGAGATAGCATATTTCAATGAATACATAAGAATCAAAAAGAATCAAATTATTCTTTTGTTTTGTTTTGTTTCATTTGAGCAGAATCTTGCTGTCACCCAGGCTGGAGTGCAGTGGCACAATCTCAGCTCACTGCAACCTCTGCCTGCCAAGTTCAAGCGATTCTCCTGCCTCAGCCCCCTGAGTAGCTGGGATTACAGGTGCATGCCACCAAGCCCAGCTAATTTTTGTATTTTTAGTAGAGAGGGGAGTTCACCATATTGACCAGGCTGGTCTCTAACTCCTGACCTCATGATCCACCCACCTTGGCCTCCCAAAGTGCTGGGATTACAGGGGTGAGCCACAGCGGCTGGCCCAAATTATTCTTTAGTATTCAGAAGCACCATCAGTTTCTTTGACAAAAAAATTCTACTCAAATTATATCTGTTTTCTGCTAACATACAATACTTTTCATTATTTCTAGCATGCTTCAAATCATTAATTGGGAGGAAAATCAATTTAGAATTGCTGGCTAATAGTCTGTCACTTACTCCATCAAGCAATATTATTTTAATAGTCCTGAAAAGCATTTATTGTTCCCTTTTTACAGATGAGAAAATTAAGGCTCAGAGAGGTTAAATGGCTACGATCATAAATTGGTTAGTAAGAAAGCCAGGACTCAAGCTCGGCCTCCTAACTCCACATTCGGGGCATTTGCTGCTTCACTCTTGAATATCCATAGTTGAGGGTGGCTCTGGGCCATGAGTCAGTCATGTCTGTCCCTAGCGTGATGAAATCTCATGCTCTCTATTAAGCCCTCACATACTTGAGGTGCTAAGAAATGGATTCTTTTTCCTAGCATCATGGAATATCCACCAAGTAGTGTTTATACAGTCTTTACGACTTGCCTAGCATTGCGTTAATACTGATTTTAGTTCTTACAGTCCACACTTATGAAACTGTAATAGGTTCATTACACATGGCAAGTCAGCACATGCCAGGTCGTAGCAGAGAAAAAAGTTTATAGGGTGCTGAATGAGGAGATGGAAGGGGAACTTCAATTCTGTCCCCCTGAGGAGTTTGGGGATAAGACTATTAAGGATTTTGAAGTGGGCCAAAGTGTGGAAGTCATTGACTGGTAGAAGAGTGTAGGAAGAAGTCACAGACAGGGAGATAAAGAAACCGTATTCTCTGCCTGGCGTGAAGGCTCATGTCTGTGATGTCAGCACTTTGGGAGGCCAAGGTGGGCAGATCACCTGAGGTCAGGAGCTCCAGACCAGCCTGGCCAACATAGTGAAACCCCATCTCTACCAAAAATACAAAAATTAGTGGGGTGTAGTAGTGCTCGCCTGTAACCCCAGATACTCAGGAGACTGAGGCAGGAGAATCACCTGAACCCAGGAGGTGAAGGTTGCAGTGAGCCGAGATCGTGCCACTGCACCCCAGCCTGGGCGACAGAGTGAGACGCTGTCTCAAAAAAAGAAAAGAAAAGAAAAAGTAAAAGAAACTGTACTTTCATGCTTATTTGGTTCCTCTGTTGGGGGATCTTAAAATTAGTAGGCCTAAGTGGTTTCATTGGAATTTGGGATCTGAAAAACATCTTAAACAAAAGCCTTATGATTCTAATGTCAGAGATCCTATCCATCTTAAAGAAAAGTCTTATGCTTCTAACTTCAGAAATCCTACCTGTAGGATCAATGGGGGATGCAAATGGTCAGTATCTATGTTTCAGTATATATGATTAATGCATGATTATTGTAACTATACGTCTGCCCAGAATTTTTTTCTTTTCTTTTTTTTTTTTTTTTTTTTTTTTTTTGAGACAGGATCTTGCTCTGTCACCTAGGCTAGATGCAGTGGTGCACTCATAGCTCACTGTAGCCTTGACCTCCTGGGCTCAAGTGATCCTCCTGCCTCAGCCTCCCGAATAGCTGGGACTACAGGCACAAACCACTGTGCCTGGCTAATTTTTTTCAGTTTCTATAGAGACGATGTCTCTACAAAAATGCCCAGGCTGGTCTTGAACCCCTGGCTTCAAACACTTGGTCTTCCAAAGTGTTAGTGTTACAGGCATGAGCCACCATGAATTCTTAACCTTGTGAGGATGGCTTCATTTATGTTCATTTTAAGTGTACAAGAAGTTACTGAGTGAGACACTGTGCAAGTGCTGGACAGGGTGTGATGGCTCGCGCCTGTAATCCCAGCACCTTGGGAGGCCAAGACAGGCAAATCACTTGAAGTCAGGAGTTCGAGACTAGCCTGGCCAATGTGGTAAAACCCTGTCTCTACTAAAAATATAAAAATTAGTGGAGCATGGTGGCACACACCTGTAATCCCAGCTACTCAGGAGGCTGAGGTAGGAGAATAGGTTGAACCCAGGAGGCAGAGGTTGCAGTGAGCCAAGATTGCCCCACTGCATTCCAGCCTGGGTGACAGAGCATGGCTCCGTCTCAAAAAAAAAAAAAAGGGAGTTTACAGTCCATCTGATATTTTTTTCCCTTGGCTGTTAACTTACTGTTTAATTATGCCTTTAGACTATTGCCTGGTTGAAAAAGCACTAAGGTATCTTTTTTTATTTTTTGAGACGGAGTCTTGCTCTGTTGCCAGGCTAAAGTGCAGTGGCGCGATCTCAGCTCATTGCAACCTCCGCCTCCCGGGTTCATGTGATTCTCCTGCCCCAGCCTCTCGAGTAGCTGGGACTACAGGCGTGTGCCATGGCGCCTAGCTAATTTTTGTATTTTTAGTAGAGATAGGGTTTCACCATGTTGGCCAGGATGGTCTCGATCTCTTGACCTTGTGATCCGCCTGCCTTGGCCTCCCAAAGTGCTGGGATTACAGGCATGAGTCACTGTGCCCAGCCTTTTTTTTTTTTTTTTTTCCAGACAGAGTCTCGCTCTGCCACCCAGGCTGGAGTGCAATGGCGCAATCTCAGCTTACTGCAATCTCCACCTCCCAGGTTCAAGTGATCCTCCTGCCTCAGCCTCCCAAGTAGCTGGGATTACAGGCACCTGCCACCATGCCCAACTAAGCTTTTTATTTTTAGTAGAGATGGGGTTTCACCATGTTGGCCAGGCTGGTCTCGAACTCCTGACCTCAAGTGATCTACCTGCCTCAGCCTCTCAAAGTGCTGAGATAACAGGCATGAGCCACCGTGCCTGGTATAACCCCATCTCTACATAAATTACAAAAGTTAGCTGAATGTGGTGGCGTGTACCTGTACTCCTAGCTACTTGGAAGGCTGAAGTAGAAGGATGGCTTAAGCACAGGAGGTGGAGGTTGCAATGAGTCAAGATTGTGCCACTGCACTCCAACATCGGCAACAGAGCCAGACTCTGACTCAAAAAAAAAAAAAAAAAAGAAAAGAAAGAAAGCCTTGAGACTCATTAATTATTATACTTAACCCTTGAACTTTTGTGACGTTTCCTTACCAGTTTCTTAAAGCCAAGTCCCTAGATGAGAAAGTAATTAGATCAAGGTTCAGAATGGCAAAGAGAGATAAGATAATTGCAAATAACATCATCCTACTTTGAAAGAGCTATTTTGGTCTTTCAACTAAAATGACTTTTTTCTGTTGAAAGAAATTTGGCTGAAGTAGCTGGCTCAGCTGATGGCAGAAAATCAACAAAATATGAAGAGTTTCATAAAATTGTGGCATCACCCAATTTATGCAGTCATTACATAATCAATGGCAAAACAGAAGGGAATCTAAAACAATTTATAATTTACTTTGGGAATGCAATAAACTATTTTGTTGTCGCTGGCAAGATTTTGTTGTGATGCTTATTTCAAGTAGCTTTCATTTCTTATGCAGGGACTAACTAAAAGTGGCAAGACAGTATGGTCAGAGGCAAGCTTATGAAACTGCCTTTGTAAAAATTACAACTGAGAAAATTATGATGGTGAAAGAGATCTGACCTGACTCCATCTTGCTTCTAACCTCCAAGCTGTCCTTGTTCATTCCTGGGTGTAGGCTGAGCTAACTTTGGGAGTTTATGGCTTAACTTTGAAACAAAGAAGATAACAACCCTTCCCCAAAACAAATCCCTTTCCTGGGGACTAGACTGCCTTTGCAGGACTAGTAAATAAGCCTCAAGGTTAGAAATCATGGTTTAGGATTCATGCAGCTGGCTGGCAGGGGGTGCGGGGGGGAATCTGAGGTCAGGAGTTCAAGACCAGCCTAGCAAACTTGGTGAAACCCCATCTCTACTAAAAGTACAAAAATTAGCCAGATGTAGTGGCATGCACCTGTAGTCCCAGCTACTTGGGAGACTGAGGCAGGAGAATCGCTTGAACCCCTGAGACGGAGGTTGCAGTAAGCCAAGATAGCACCAGTACACTCCAGCCTGGGTGACAAAGCAAGACTCCATAACAACAACAGCAACAACAACAAACTAAGACCAGTGCTTGAGATATTTTCCAGACCTTGCACTTGATGGATTAGCTGGCATCACCCAGATCAATAAACAGGCTCATCTGGTCTTGTGGCCCCCACCCAGGAATTGACTGAGTGCAAGAGGACAGTTCTGACTCCCTATGATTTCATCTCTGACTTGATCAAACACACTCCCCACTTTCCGATCCCCTACCCACCAAATTATCCTTAAAACACTCAATACCTGAGTTTCAGGGTGACTGATGTCAGTAATAATAAACTCTGGTTTCCTATGCAGCTGGCTCTGCATTTATTAAACTCTTTATCTATTGCAATTCCCATGCCTTGATAAATCGGCTCTGTCTAGGCAGCGGGCAAGAAGAATCCGTCGGGTGGTTACACTTATATGGCAAAGAAAGTCACTATCGACTTCAGAAATTTGCAACAGAAGCCCATAGAAAGATAAGTCTCATCATGGAAAAGCCACAACAGAATAAATAAGAGTTAATTTATACCCAGACTTTTTTTTCAAGCAAAGGTTGACACTAGCAAAGCCTTTAAGGTTTGTTTCACTGATAACAAGCCATGAGGAAGTCATGTTTCTGAGATTTCTTGGAGGGTATAAGGTTGAGTGGGGTGTGAATGAGGAGTGGGGAACAGGGGAGACCTGGGAAGAGATTTATTTATTTGTGCATATAACAATGATTTCTGAGTACTTACATATGAGTCACTGAGCTGGGCTCTGAAATACAAGCAGAAAAAATGATAAACACCGTCTTTGCCTTTGAGATACTTAGAGTTTGGTGGGAAAAGTAGAAAGGACAAAGGAGTTTAGAGTAATCTGGGTAAACAAAGGAAAGTGAGCATCCTTGCAAGGGACAACTAACTCCTTTCAGATAAGTCAGAGAAGGTTCCTGGAGGAAAAATTGGCTAAAGCTGAAATTGTAAGGATGATATACATCAAAGAAGAGGGAAGAGTGTTCGTAAGGGTAGAAACTGCACGGGGGAAAAGCTCAGAATTGAGAGAGGGCAAGCACGGAGTATTTAAGGAAAAGAAAGTCCGGGCATGGTGGTTCACACCTATAACCCCAGCACTTTGGGAGGGCAAGGTGGGCAGATCACCTGAGGTCTGGAGTTCGAGACCAGCCTGGCCAACATGGTGAAAACCTGTCTCTACTAAAAATAAAAAAATTAGCTGGGCATGGTGGCGCATGTCTGTAATCCCAGCTGCTCAGGAGGCTGAGGCAGGAGAATTGTTTGAACCTGGGAGGCAGAGGGTGCAGTGAGCTGAGATCGCGCCACTGCACTCTAACCTGGGCGACAGAGTGAGACTCCATCTAAAAAATAAATAAATAAATAAATAAAAGAAAAGAAAACAGTGTATAGGTAAAATAATTATCTTAAGTCCAGGACTCCTAATTTATGGGTTATTATTCCAATGTAGGCATCGATACGAGGCTATGAGTATACACTACTCTTTCAAGAAAATGGTGA
Organism: Chlorocebus sabaeus; assembly: GCF_047675955.1. Lineage (NCBI taxonomy): Eukaryota > Metazoa > Chordata > Mammalia > Primates > Cercopithecidae > Chlorocebus > Chlorocebus sabaeus. The sequence continues at coordinate 33,070,959 of NC_132905.1, read as the reverse complement.
AAGGGGAAAATAGCCTTCAGTTTTGTTAAATTTTATAGGAGGCCATTGATTTGGTCTGACCTCCTGCTCTAGGCCCCAGCAGGCCAGGCCAAAACAGAACTGAGTTACTTGTGCTAAGTGCCACGTAATCAAACTGAACTTTGAAACAAGCCCATCTTCCAGAAAACGGGAGATTCCTGTCAATCTGAGTAAATATAATAAGGAAGTCTCCTCTGTTTTAACTCTACAAGGAAAGTAACTTTGAAATGATCAATTTGCAGGGCCAGGTGCGGTGGCTCACAGCTGTAATCACAGCACTTTGGGAGGCCCAGGTGGGAAAATCACTTGAGGTCAGGCGTTCAAGACTAGTCCGGCCAACATGGCAAAACCCTGTCTCTACTAGAAATACAAAAATTAGCTGGGTATGGTGGTGCACGCCTGTGATCCAGGTACTAGGGAGGCTGACACACAAGAATTGCTTTAACTTGGGAGGCGGAAGTTGAGATCACACCGGGGCACTCCAGCCTGGATGACAGAGTAAGACTGTCTCAAAAAAAAAAAAAAAAAGGAACCATCAATTTGCTTTTTATTTTCTCTTTCTGCATTGTTTAGCTCCTTTTCTGCCTACGAAGTCAACATTTTCTGTTCATCTCATTGGAACATTCAATTTTATAGAATGAGATGTTGCCCAATTCTAGAATTATAAACAAAAGCCAATTAGATCTTTAAGCTAAATCTTAATTTTGTAATTTTGTCTTTAGACAGTCTCTTTTTTGTGGTCCTGCAGTTGTGGCAGTTATGTAGTTATCTGCATGCATCAGAATATTAAAATATTTTCATCCTCATCTCTAATTTCTACTTTTTATATTTTTAAAATGTAGACATTTAAGTTTATTTATTTATTTATTAAAACTGTTTTGTAGAGACAAGGTCTCCACTGTGTTGCCTAGGTGGGTCTTGAACTCCTTGCCTCAAGTAATCCTCCCATCTTGGCCTCCCAAAGCAGTGGGATTACGAGGGCATGCAACCCCACCCTCTCCAATAATTTTTTTTTTTTTTTTTTGAGACGGAGTTTTGCTCTCGTTGCCCAGGCTGGAGTGCAATGGCACGATCTCAGCTCACCACAACCTCCGCCTTCTGGGTTCAAGTGATTCTCCTGCCTCAGTCTCCCGAGTAGCTGCAATTACAGGCCGCACCACCACGCTCAACCTCGGGTGATCCTCCTGCCTTGGCCTCCCAAAGTGCTGGGATTACAGGCGTGAGCCACGGAGCCCAGCCAAATTTTTTTTTTTTTTTTCAAAGACAGGGTCTAGCTCTGTTGCCCAGGTTGGAGTGCAGTGGCGAGAACATGGCTAACTGCAGCCTTGACCTCTCAGGCTCAAGCAATTCTCCCACCTCAGCCCCCCAACTACCTGGACCTACAGGCATGTGCCACCATGCCTGGCTAATTAAAAAATTTTTTTTTTTCTTGTCGAGACAGGGGCTCCCTACCTTGCCCAGGCTGGTCTCGAACTCCTGACCTCAAGTGATCAGTCTCAGCCTCCCAAAGTGCTGGAACTACAGGCATGAGCCACCGCGCCCGGCCAACATTTAAATTTTTGAATACTTTTTCTGTTCCCTTAGTGTTTACCAAGCACATTTATCGACAAGCCTCCTCAGGAAAACTGCCCAATATAACCACATGTGGCAAACCTCATTGACAGGACAAAAGCCTCAGTCAACATGGCCGCGACGGGCTTCCATTGCCCTTCGCTGCCCGCAGTAAGGATGGCTCCAGTGACTTCCTTCGAACCTCACATTTCCCATAACAAAGATGGCGTCATTGCTTCCGCGTTCCGATTGCGGATGGTGCGTGTATTGGGGGAGCTTGGCGGCTTTTCTCGTCAGTTTTCTGAAGTGCTTTGGAGAGAGGTAAGCGGGGGGTGGGGGTGAGGGGGTTATTTGGTGGGGTGGGGGTCACAGCAATGCCTCTGATCGTTATCTCTCAATTAGGAAGTTATGGAGGCTTTCCTTGGCGTGTCAGGATTTCCTGTTAGCTCTCCGCCCCTTCCGCCCCAACACACTGTCTCTGCAGCCTCTGCTTTGGGGAATCTTGGGAATTTGTGAGTAGTAAGTATGGATAAGCTTCTTTTTTAAAAAACAAAAATTTTTTTTCAGTGACTTGCCACTTCAGGAGGTTCTGCTAAAAAAACAAACAAACAAAAAAACCCCAGCTTTCTTGGGAAATTTGTATTCACATACCATGTAAAGTTTGCCCATTTAAAGCGTAAAAAAAAATCAAGCCGAGCATACTGGCATTCGCCTGTAGTCCCAACTGCTCAGGAGACTGAGGTGGGAGGATCGCTTGTGCCCCGGAGTTCCAGGCTGCAGTGAGCCGAGATCGCGCCACTGCACTCCAGCCTGGGAGACAGAGCAAGACAACGTACCTAAAAATAAATAATAAAGTGTAACATTAAGAGTTTTTTTGTTGTTGTTGAGAGAATTGTGCATCTATTACTATGATCTCATTTTACAATACTTTCATCACTCCAAAGAAAAATCCTGCCTCCAGTAGCAGTCATTCTACATTCACCATGTCCACTCCACCCCAAGTCCTAGACAATTGCTAGTATACTTTCTGTGTGTATGGCCTTGCCACTTTGCACGTTTGATATAAATGAAATCATACAGTGTGACTGGCTTCTTTCATTAAGTATAATGTCAACGTTTTTGTGACTAGCTTATTTCATGACTTTTTTTTTTTGAATCGGAGTCTCATGAGTCTCACTCAGGCTGGACTCGCTCCCAGGCTGGAGTGCAGTGTCACGATCTGGGCTCACTGCATCCTCTGCCGCCCGGGTTCAAGCTAGTCTCCTGCCTCAGTCTCCCGAGTAGCTGGAACTACAGGCGCCTGTGACCACGTTTGGCTAATTTTTGTATTTTTAGTAGACATGGGGTTTCACCATCTTGGCCAGGCTGGTCTTGAACTTCTCAGATCTTGATCAACCTGCCTCAGCCTCCCAAAGTGCTGAGATTACAGGTGAGAGCCACTATGCCCGGCCGACTATCTTCCCGGCCGACTATCTTCTTATACTATGTATAAGATTTTGAAAGCTTGTCTTTGTAGCGTGTGTCAGACTGTTAGCGGATAAATAAAACTCTGTAAACTATTTTAAAGCAGTTTATTCTGAGCCAGTATGAGTTACCTTGGCCCAGAGAGAAAACACAAACCCAAAAAGCCTTGAGTAAGTGATCCTGAGGCAGTTAGGTTATAGTTTGTTTTTTTTACATTTTAGGGAGACAGGCGTTACAGGCAAAGACATAAATCAATACATGGAAGGTATACATTGGTTAGACCCAAAAAGGTGGATATTTCAATGGGTGGTCTTAGAAGTCATAGGTGGATTTTAGGGATTCTTTAGCTGACATTTGCTCTGAGAGAGTTAAGCTTTGTCTAAAGACTTGAAGTCAGTAGAAAAGAATGCTTGAACTAAGATAAGGGAGTTGTGTTGTTCAAGGTCCTTGTTATGCAGTTGAAGCCTGAGTAGCAGCCTCAGAGAATAGATGGGCCAGGCGCGGTGAATAGATGGGCTGGGCTCCAAGGCTCACGCCTGTAATCTCAACACTTTGTCAGGCTGAGGCAGGCTGATCACTTGAGGTCAGGAGTTCAAGACCAGCCTGGCCAACATGGTGAAACACCATCTCTACTAAAAATACAAAAATTAGCCAGGCACGGTGGCATGCGCCTGTAATCCAGCTCCTTGAGAGGCTGAGGCACAAGAATTGCTTGGACAATTCTTGAGGAGACAAAGGTTGCAGTGAGCCAAGATCACGCTACTACACTCTAGCCTGGATGACAGAGTGAGACTCCATCTCAAAAAAAAAAAAAAAAGAATAGACAGTAAATGTCTCTTTTTGGTAATTTAAGTGTCAGAATTAATCTTTCCTGGATATGGGAAAGACCTAGAAAGGGAAATCCTGGCTGCATTAATGGAGAGTCTCTATAGATGCAAATTTCTGTTACAAAAGACAGCTTTGTAGCTTTGTAGGGCCATTTCAAAATATGTCAAAGAAATATATTTTGGGCTTTTTTTTGAGACAGAGTCTTGCTCTGTCACCCAAACTGGAGTTCAGCAGCATGATCTCAGCTCACTGCACCCTCTACTTCCTGGGTTCAAGCAGTTCTCCACCTCAGCCTCCAGAGCAGCTGGGATTACAGGTGCACACCACCATGCCTGACTAATTTTTGTATTTTGTTTGTTTGTTTGTTTTTGAGACAGAATCTTGCCCTGTCCCCTAGGCTGTAGTGCAGTGGCACAATCTCAGCTCACTACAACCTCCACCTCCTGAGTTTAAGCGATTCTTCTGCCTCAGCCTACCGAGTAGCTGGGATTACAGGCATGTATCGCCATGCCCAACTAATTTTTTGTATTTTCAATAGAGACGGGGTTTCACCATGTTGACCAGGCTGGTCTCAAACTCCTGACCTCAAGTGATCCACCCACCTCTGCCTCCCAAAGTGCTGGGATTACAGGCGTGAGCCACCACGCCCGGCCTACATAAAATATTTTTATTTCCTTCAGGGTTTGATATCTGTCATGTGATGCTATACCAGTGTCAGGTTGGAAGGTAAGCAACATTATACCAGTTTAATAAAAAAAAAAAAAAAAACACCCGTTTAACAAAATGTTATAGTCTGTAGGGTATATCCTAACCTATGTCTTGCATGCCCTAGGTCTTGTTTATAATTTGGTATCTTTTTTAGCAATATATAAATATAAAACATAGAGACAAGGTCTTGCCATGTGGCCCAGGCTGGTGTTGAACTCTTGGTCTCAAATGATCCTCTCACCTCGGCCTCCCAAAGTGATACAGAAGCTAAAAGAAACTAATTAGGCAGTTAGCGAGGGTTAGTGAATCCTTGGTAAAGTTTTCCTTTTAATAAAAAGCAGCCCCCAAATAATTTCTAAAAGAAAGCAGCCTGAAAAATCAACCTGCAAGCATAGATGAACAAGCTGGAAGCTTGCATGGGTAAATGCCAGCAGCTGTGCCAATAGAAAAGGGCTGGATGCCAGGTATATTCAACATGGAGGTTTCCTCTTCCTTTTTCTTTGTCGCCACGTGTACAAGCAACATGGCACTGGCCAGGTTAAAACTCTATTTGTATAATAAAAGATTAGGGTGGGATGTCCAGCCTCTTCGCATGCTTTGTAAAAGGCACACCTGGTCCAACCAACGCTCTGTGCCCCATGTAAATCAGATACTGGCTCCTCAAGCTCATCTCTAAAACCAACCTCATCTTGCCCCAAATGGGGGAGATCTGTTCGGAACCACCCTCCCTCTGCATGGGAGGGCTTTTCTCTTTTGCCTATTAAACTTTCCTCTCTTAAACACACTCCTTGTATGTTCACGTCTTTGGTTTCCTTGGCGTGAGACAGTGAACCTCGGGTATTACCACAGACAAGCAATGCCACTTCAGAAGTGCTGGGATTACAGGCGTAAGCCACCACACCTAGGCATAGTTTGGTATCTTATTGCCACAGAGAGTCCGTTTGGTCAGTCATATGATTTTTTTTTTTTTTTTTCTTGAGACAAGGTCTCGCTCTGTCACCCAGGCTGGAATGCAGTGGTGTGACCTCAGCTCACTGCAGCCCCAACCTCCTGGGCTCAAGCAATCCTCCCATCTCAGCCTTCTGAGTAGCTGGGACTACAGGCATGCACCACCATGCCTGGCTAGTTTTTGTATTTTTTGTAGAGTCAGGTTTTCACCATGTTGTGCAGGCTGGTCTTGAACTCCTGGGCTTAAGTGATCTTCCTGCCTCAGCCTCCCAGAGTGCTGGGACTATAGGTGTCAGCGCCTGCACCTGGCCATGATCTCTATTTTAACATTCATGTTGGTCAGCTGTTGTACCTAAACTCCAAAAAGAGGTGGGTATAACGAGGTATGTCTAACCTCCTTTCCCATTGTTGATGAAAGAAGCCAAACTCTGTAAAATATTTAAAGAGGTTTATTCTGAGCCAAATATGAATGACCATGGCCCATAACACAGCATCAGGAGGTCCTGAGAACTTGTGCCCAAGGTAGTTAGATTACAGCTTGGTTTTATACATTTTAGGCCTTAAAATGTATAAATGTTTGGGGAGAGGGTTTCAGGTCATAGGTGAATTCAAACTGATTGGCAATTGGTTGCTTTGCCTGAAGTGTTGAAATCAGCATAAAGAAATGCTTGAGTTGGGCCAGGCATGGTGGCTCATGCCTGTAATCCCAGCACTTTGGGAGGCCAAGGTGGGCGGATCACCTGAGGTCAGAAGTTGAAGACCAGCCTGGCCAACATGGTGAAACCCCATCTCTACTAAAAATACAAAAATTAGCCGGGTGTGGTGACGCATGCCTGTAATTACAGCTACTCGGGAGGCTGAGGCAGGAGAATCGGTTAAACCTGGAAGGCAGAGGTTGCAGTGAGCTGAGATCACGCCACTGCACTACAGCCTGGGTGACAGAGCGAGACCCTGTCTCAAAAAAAAAAAAAAAAAAAAAAGGAAAAGAGAAGAAATGCTTGAGTTAAGATAAGGGGGATTGTGGAAGCCAAGGTTCCTATTGTATAGATGAAGCCTCTAAGTAACAGGCTTTAGAGAGAATAGGTGCTAAATATGTCTTATGAGGCCTTAAAAGAGTCTTCTGGATGAGACCTACTAAGACAGGGGTCCTCAATCCCTGAGCCACAGACCGGCACCAGTCTGTGGCCTGTTAGGAACCAGACCATACATCAGGAGGTGAGTGGCAGGTGAGCACTCTCTGAGCTCTGCCTCCTGTTAGATCAGTGGTGCTATTAGATTCTCATAGGAGTGTGAACCCTATTGTGAACTGCACATGCGAGGGATCTAGGCTGTGCATTCCTTATGAGAATTTAACTAATACCTGATGATCGGGGGTAGAATAGTTTCATCCCAAAACCGTCCCCCCACCCCCAGTCCATGGAAAAATCGTCTCCCTTGAAACTGGTCCCTGGTGTCACAAAGGTTGGGGGCCGCTGTAGTAAGGGAAGAACATTTTCTTTTTCTTTTTTTTCTTTTTTTGTTTTTTGAGATGGAGTTTCGCTCTTGTTGCCCAGGTTGGGGTGCAATGGTGCGATCTTGGCTCACCACAACCTCCACCTCCTGGGTTCAAGCGATTCTCCTGCCTCAGCCTCCTGAGTAGCTGGGATTACAGGCATGTGCCACCATGCCTGGCTAATTTTGTATTTTTAGTAGAGACGGAGTTTCTCCATGTTGGTCAGAGTGGTCTCAAACTCTCAACTTCAAGTGATCCGCCTGCCTTGGCTTCCCGAAGTGCTGGGATTACAGGTGTGAGCCACCGCACCCGGTGGGAAAAACATTTTGATAGTATGTAAATGTCCCCTCAAAAGATGACTTTGCAGAGCCATTTCAAACTATGACAAAGAAAATATATTTTGGGGTAAAATACTTTGATTTCTTTCAGGGCCTGCTGTCATGTGATGCTATACCAGAGTCAGGTTGGAGATGCATATCTTATTGCTATGAAGAATCTGTTTTGTCAGTCTTATGATCTCTATTTTCATGTTAAGGCTGGTCAGTTGTGCCTACACTTCAAAGAGAGAAAAGTGTAAGGAGGCATCTCTGACCCCCCTTTCCATCATAGCTTGAACTAGTGTTTCAGATTTTCTTTGTGGCTCGTGTCTATAATCCCAGCACTTTGGTAGGCCACGGTGGGAGGATTGCTTGGGCCCAGGAGTTTGAGATCAGCCTGGGCAATATAGTGAGACCCCCATCGTTACAAAAAAAACTTAAAACAATTTAAAAAATTATATTGATCTTTAGGTCAATTTGGGGGATATTACCATCTTAAAATATTAAGTCTTCTGTCTTCTGATCCATGAACGTGGGATATCTTTTTTTTTTTTTTTTTGAGACGGACTCTCGCTCTGTCACCCAGGCTGGAGTGCAATGGCGCGATCTTGGCTCACTGCAAGCTCTGCCTCCCGGGTTCACACCATTCTCCTGCCTCAGCTTCCCGAGTAGCTGGACTACAGGCGCCCTCCAGCACGCCCGGCTCATTTTTTGTATTTTTAGTAGAGACGGGGTTTCACCATGTTAGCCAGGATGGTCTTGATCTCCTGACCTCGTGATCCACGCGCCTCGGCCTCCTAAAGTGCTGGGATTACAGGCGTGAGCCACTGTGCCTGGCCGAACATGGGATATCTTTCCGTTCCTTTAGATCTTTAATTTCTTCCAACATTTAAAAATATTTTTCAGTGTATATTTTCTTAATGTATTTCTAGGATTTTAATGTATTTCTAGGATTTTATTCTTTTCTATGCCATTGTAAATGGAATTGTGTTCTTAATTTTATGTTCAGACCATTTATTGCTAGCATACATAAATATGAATGATTTTTCTGTATTGATCTTGTATCATGTGACCTTGTTTATTCATTCTATGAGTTTTTTTTTTTTGCGGATTCCTTAGGATTTTCTTTGTTTTGCTTGTTTTGTTTTTTTGTTTTTTGAGATGGGGCCTCGCTCTGGTAGTCCAGGCTGGAGTACAAGGACAATCTCGGCTCACTGCAACCTCCATCTTCCATCGGCCTCCCAAAGTGTTGGAATTACAGGCATGAGCCACCACATCGGCCTAGGATTTTCTATATGTAGGATAATATCTACTAATAGAGATAGTTTTTTTTGTTAATTTTCCTGCCTAATTGCTGGGATTACAACAGTAGCTGAGATTACAGGTGCCCGCCACCATGCCTGGCTAATTTTTGTATTTTTAGTAGAGACGGGGTTTCACCCTCTTGGTCAGGCTAGTGTCGAACTGCTGACCTCGTGATCCACCAACCTCGGCTAAGGCTTCTAGTACAATGTTGAATAGAAGTGATGAGAGTAGACATCCTTGTTCCTAATCTTTGAGAGAAAAGCATTTGGTCTTTTACCATGAAGTATGGTATTAAAAATTATGGGTTTTTCTTTTTTTTTTCTTTCTTCTTTTTTTTTTTTTTTTTTTTTTTTTGAGACAGAGTCTTGCTCCGTCACCCAGGCTGGAGTGCAGTGGTGCAATCTTGGCTCACTGCCACCTCTGCCTCCCGGGTTCAAGTGATTCTCCTGCCTCAGCAGGAGAATTAGAGGGTAGCTGGGATTACAAAGTGCACCACCACACCCAGCTAATTTTTGTATTTTTAGTAGGGATGGGATTTCACCATGTTGGCCAGGCTGGTCTCGAATTCCTGGCCTCAAGCAGTCTATCCACCTTGGCCTCCTAAAGTACCAGGTATAAGCCACTATGCCCAGCCTTTTTCTCTCTTTATTTTTTATTTTTTTACTTAACTACCTACTCGATAAACTATGAGTTTTTCAAAAATGCCCTTTATCAGGTTGAGGAAGTTTATTTCTGTTCTAACTTTGTGGAGTATTTTGATCATGAAAGGGTGTTTGACTTTGTCAAAAACTTGTGTGTGTGTGTGTGTATGTATCTGTTTTGGGTTTTGTCCTTTATTCTACTAATATAGCATATTACAGCAATTATTTTCTCTTCTTTTTTTGAGATGGAGTTTCACTCTTGTTGCCCAGGCACCATCTCGGCTCACTGCAACCTCCACCTCCCACGTTCAAGCAATTCTCCTGCCTCAGCCTCCTGAGCAGCTGGGATTACAGGTGCCCACCACTACGCCTGGCTAATTTTTGTATTTTTAGTAGAGATGGGGTTTCACCATGTTGGCCAGACTGGTCTTGAACTCCTGACCTCAGATGATCCACCCACCTAAGCCTCCCAAAGGGCTGGAATTATAGGTGTGAGCCACCACGCCCAGCCCACATCAATTATTTTCAAATGTTAAAACAACTTTGAATTCCTGGGATTAGGTCCATGTAGTCATAGAATATGATCCTCTTATATGTTGCTAGATTTGATTTCTTGTGCTATCTTTTTCTGGTTTTGATGTCAGGGTAATACAGGATGCACAGAGTGAATTGAGACGCGTTCCCTCCTCTTCCATGTGTTAGAAGCATTATCCAGGAGAGGGAGATGCACTTCTGCTGGAAGAAAAGACAAATGCAGTGGGAGGAAGCAGGGTATATTGGAGAACCTGAAGGAAATCCATTATGTCAGATGCAGGGACAGTGAGGGGGTCCGAGGTACAAGCTAAGGCGGGGGGATTTGGGCTAGAGATGTTTCTTGGTGGTAATTAATGTCTCAGAGAAGGAAAGGAAAGGAAAGGAGTGAGCTTTGGGCCAAGTATTTTATTTTTATTTTTATTGTGAGACGGAGTCTCGCTCTGTTGCCCAGACTAGAGTGCAATGGCATGATCTCGGCTCACTGCAACCTCCACCTCCCGGCTTCAAGCGATTCTCCTGCCTCAGCCTCCCGAGCAGCTGGGATTACAGGTGCCTGCCACCACACCCAGCTAATTTTTGGTATTTTTAGTAGAGTCGGGGTTCCACTATGTTGGTCAGGCTGGTCTCAAACTCCTGACCTTGTGATCTACCCTCCTCGGCCTCCCAAAGTGCTGGGATTATAGGCATGAGCCACTGCACCTGGCTGATAACTTTTTTTAATTAATTTTTTTTTTTTGAAAGAGTCTTGCTCTATTGCCCAGGCTGGAATGCAGTGGTGCAATCTCAGCTCACTGCAACCTCTGCCTCCTGGCTTCAAGCGATTCTCGTGCCTCAGCCTTTCCAGTAGCTAGGATTATGGGCGTGCACCACCACGCCCAGATAATTTTTTGTATTTTTAGTAGAGATGGGATTTCGCCATGTTGGCAAGGCTGGTCTCGAACTTCTGGCCCCAAGTGATCCATCTACCTTGGCCTCCCAAAGTGCTGGGATTATGGTCTAAAAATTTTTTAGACAGGGTGTAGCTCTGCTGCTCAGGCTGGAGTGCAGTGGCATAATCACAGCTGACTGTAGCCTCGACTTCCTGAGCTCAAGTGATCCCCCCACCTCAGCCTCCTGAATCTGAGTAGCTGTGAGTCCAGGTGCATACCACCACACCTTGCTAATTTTTTTTTCTTTCTTTTTTTTTTTTTTTTTTTTTTTGTAGAGATGGAGTTTCACCACATTGCCCAGGCTGGTCTCAAATTCCTGGGCTCAAGCAATCTACTTGCCTTGGCTTCTCAAATTGCTAGGATTGAAGGCATGAGCCACTGTGCCCAGCCAACTTTTTATTTTAATATAATTTTATATTTTTTAAAAAATGCAAGACTAGTACAAAGAATTCCCAAATAATGTTTTCCAGATTCACCAGTTATCTACACTTGCACCATTTAACCATTTACTTTATCATTTTCTGTCTCTGTATTTTTATACACACACACACATACATGTACATCTATATTTGACAGTATATTGCAGACATCATGTCTCCTTATCTTTAAATAGTTCAGTGGCATTTCCAATGAATGTCCTCTTTTTTGTTGAAAATGGGGGAGATTTGGGTATGTAGAAGGGTTTAAGTGAAAGGTCTAGTCGAACAGAAAAGAGAGAAAGGATTGTTGTTGCTGAAGGCTTCTGGAAAGGTCCAGAGAGTGGGATGTAAAACCCAGGTGTGTGTGTGTGAGGGAGCCTTTGCTAGGGGAGGGTCAGCTCTGCAGTTGCAAGGAGAGGTGAAGTGGAGTGCAGGTGTGGGAGCCTTTGTTATGTTTGATAGGGGAGGTTAGGAGGTTCTTCTCTGCTGGCTTGTTTTTTTGTGTGTGAATTAAGAACCAAGATGAGGTCGGGCGTGGTGGCTCACACCTGTAATCCCAACACTTTGAGAGGCCGAGACAGGTGGATCACCTAAGATCAGGAGTTGAAGACCAGCCTGACCAACATGGCAAAACCCTGTCTCTACTAAAAATACAAAAATTAGCCGGGCATGGTGGCGTGCACCTGTAGTCCCAGCTACCTGGGAGGCTGAGGCAGGAGAATTGCTTGAGCCTGGGAGGAGGAGGTTGTAGTGAGCTGAGATCATGCCACTGCACTCCAGCCTGGGTGACAGAGCAAGACTCTGTCTCAAAAAACAAACAAACAAACAAACAAAAACAAAAACAACCACCAAGGTGATTATGAAAAAGAGGAGGAAGATGTGTGAGTGTTGGAGGAGGGTCTGCATTGAAGAAGAGTGGAGAAAACATGAAGTGGTCAAGGAGAAGAGAAGAGACAGTTATGAGATAAGGATTTTAGTATTCATTTAGTGAGGCAGCCTGTTTCAGGTTGACACTCATTCATCTAGAGCACAGCCAATCTGCCCTGTTTGGTGACTCACATGGAGAGTGGGGAGGTGGTTGAGTTCATCTAGGCTGGGGTTTTGCCAAAGGGGTGTGATGAAAAGACAAAATGGGGAAGGGGAGGGAAGTTTAGGACACTAACAAGATTTTGGATCATAGAACATACTAGATAAGGATGAAAGAAGCTGCAGCCATAAAAAAGAATGAGTTCGTGTCCTTTGCAGGGACATGGATGAAGCTGGAAGCCATCATTCTCAACAAACTAACACAGAACAGAAAACCAAACACCACATGTTCTCACTCATAAGTGGGAGTTGAACAATGAGAACACATGGACACAGGGAGGGAAACAACACACATGGGGGCCTGTTCGGGGTTGGGGTCAAGGGGAAAGAGAGCATTAAGACAAATATCTAATGCATGCAGGGCTTAAAACCTAGATGACGGGTTGATAGGTGTAGTAAACCACCATGGCACATGTATACCTATGTAACAAACCTGCACCTTCTGCACATGTATCCCAGGACTTAAATTAAAATTAAAAAAAAAAAAAATCAAAAAGGATGAAAGAAGCAAAGTAGCCACTGGATGGGAAACAGAAGAGCAAGTGAACTAGAGGCAGGCTGAGAAGATAGGAGCCTATAATTTGTTTCTTAATGATTACTATTTTACTTATCTGAGCTAGCCATTAGTGAGCCACAGATACTGTACGAAATATTTTTCATGTATTAATTTCTTTTTTTGTTTGTTTGTTTTGAGATGGAGTCTCGCTTTGTCACCTAGGCTGGAGTGCAGTGGTATGATATCGGCTCACTGCAACCTCCACTTCCCAGGTTCCAGTGATTCTCCTGCCTCAGCCACCCGAGTAGTTGGGATTACAGCTGCACGCCACCACTACCAGCTAATTTTTGTATTTTTAGTAGAGATGGGGTTTCACCATGTTGGCCAGGCTTGTCTTGAACTATGGACCTCAAGTGATCCGCCTGCCTCGGCCTACCAAAGTGTTGAAATTACAGGCATGAGCCACTGTGCCTGGCCTCATGTATTAATTTCATGTAATTTTTATGATAACTCTAGAAGGTAAGTATTTTTTTTTTCACTAAAAATTACGGTGGCTCACACCTGTAATCCTAGCACTTTGGGAGGCTGAGGTGGATCACCTGAGGTCAGGAGTTCAAGACCAGCCTGACCAACATGGTGAAACCTCATCTCTACTAAGAATACAAAATTCAGCTGGGTGTGGTGGTGGGCATCTGTAATCCCAGCTACTTGGGAGGCTGAGGCAAGAGAATTGCTTGAACCTGGGAGGCAGAGGTTGCAGTGAGCTGAGATCGCACCACAGCCTGAGTGACAGAGACTCTGTCTCAGAAAAAAAACAAAACAAAACTTTTATTTATTGACACCAGTTTTGGTTTAGAAATACCTTCTCTCTTTAGATTTTTCACAACATGCATTTAAGGGAAGGGAATTAGAAATAAATAAATAGCAAACTGATGCCTAAGTCACTTCTAAACTCACCCTAGCCCAAATTAACCCCACAGGCCCACTGGATCCAGGAGTCTAGCCGTACTGTCTGAGTGGGTAATGATGTAGAGGGGTGAGCATTTTGCCGATGGCAGAAATAAAAGTGAGCAAACCAGCAGGTGCATTTAATAACAAAAATGTTTGTCTTTCTCGCCTGCAGGGTTTGGGGACCAGTGCCTGCTCAACACTTTTTGGGTACTTGCTGAGTCCCTTGGCTATTGTGGGGGAGGCACTTGTCATTTCCTGCCATATGAAGGCAGCAGGCTGTGAAAGAGAAAGAAAAATAGCACCACAGGCCGGGTGCGGTGGTTCATGTCTGTAATCCCAGCACTTTAGGAGGCTGAGGCAGGTGGATCACGAGGTCAGGAGATCGAGACCATCCTGGCTAACATGGTGAAACCCTGTCTCTACTAAAACACAAAAAATTAGCTGGGTGTGGTGGTGCGCACCTGTAGTGCCAGCTACTCAGGAGGCTGAGGCAGGGAAATCACTTGAACCGGGAGGTTGCAGTGAGCCAAGATTGTGCCACTGTACTCAAGCCTGGAGACAGAGCGAGACCCCATCTCCAAATAAAAATAAAAATAAAAAAGAATAGCACCTCATGCCACGAAGAAGTGTATCTGTGGCTGGGCACAGTGGCTAACTCCTATAATCCCAGCACTTTGGGAGGCCGAGGTGGGTGGATCACCTGAGGTCAGGAGTTCGAGACCAGCCTGACCAATATGCAGAAACCCCATCTCTACTAAAAACACAAAATTAGCCAGGCGTGGTCGCGCGTGCCTCTAATTCCAGCTACTCGGGAGGTTGACGCAGGAGAATCGCTTGAACCCGGGAGGCGGAGGTTGCACCATTGCACACCAGCCTAGGCAACAAGAGCGACACTCCATCTCAAAAAAAAAAAAAAGAGAGAGAGAGAGAAAGAAGTGTGCCTGTAAGATAAGTATTATCATTGTAAAAGGAAAATAAAAACTCAGGACTCCAGTTCATTCTGCCAGAGGAAAAAATTAAGCTGAAAGCTGAGTCATACAAGAAGCTGTCTTTCCTTTTGTTCCTAAGCAGAATACTACAGTTAAAAGGTTAACTATCTCCACAGGTAGCTACTGTATGTTCATCTTATCTTCCATAAAGTGTCCATTTACTGAGCATGAGACCAATGTGTAATTGACGATTCTCCTGCCTGCTCCTTTTCTCTTGTGACACATGGATGACCATACCCTCCCTCTTTCCCCTTAGCCTACTTTTCCGCTTTAGATATTGAAGCCCTCAAATTCATATTTGGAGAAAGGGCACAGACCACAGACAGTTTCTGTGATTCTGTCTGTATTTCTTCTGGGCATGTCCTTAACTTCAGCAAAATAAACTTCTAAATTGATTGAGACTTGTCTCAGATACTTTTTGGTTTACATCATCAAGCCATTTTATAGACAAGGAAACTGGCTGGGTGCAATGGCTCACGCCGGTAATCCCAGCACTTTGAGAGGCCGAGGTGGGCGGATCACTTGAGGTCAGGAGTTCGAGACCAGCTTGGCCAACATGGTGAAACCCGTCTTTACTAAAAAAAAAAAATAGAAAAATTAGCTGGGCATGGTGGCATGCACCTATAATCCCAGCTACTCAGGAGGCTGAGGCAGGATAATTGCTTGAACCCAGGAGGCGAAGATTGCTGTGAGCCGAGATCGTGCCACTGCACTCCAGCCTGGGTGACAGAACAAGACTCTGTCTCAAAATATATATATGTGTATATATTTCCTTGTCTATTTATAGAACAGGTTAAGTGACTTGTCCAAGGTGACACAGCTAAAAAGTGACAGCAGGGGTTCAAACCCATTCTCTTTAACTCCACAAATGAGTATGATTCTCCAATTCATGCTTCCTTCAGCTAACAGAGTGAGTGTTCAAAAATGCAGATTGTAAAGGCCAGGCGAGGTGGCTCATGCCTGTATTTTCAGCACTTTGGGAAGCCAGAGTGGGAAGATGGCTGGCCTGAGTCCAGGAATTCAAGACCAGCCTGGGCAATATAGTGAGACCTTGTCTCAAAAAAAAAAAAAAAATAATAGCCAAGTGTGGTATCTCATGCCTGCAGTCCCAACTACTCAGGAAGCTGAGATGGGAGGATCACTTGAGCCCAGGAGTTTGAGGCTGTAGTCAGCTATGATCACACCACTGCACTCCAGCCTGGGCATCAGCGCTTTAATTAAGATGTAAATGGAAATATGTGTTTTAAAAATATGATGAATTGATGAGTAGATAGAAAGTTGGATAGATGGATAGTTGCTTGATGAAGCAAATCATAGTAAGAGTCTGGGGGTAGCTCTACGGATGTCTGAAACTTCATGTGAAATATTTGGAGGGAAGTGGCTGAATGGAAGATAAATAACTGAAGTTAAATCACTTCTTCTGTGTGCACCTTGATTGACTTGTATTTGTAGGTCTGTGAGAATCTGTAGAGTAATAGAAGAATGGCTGTTTCCTCCTGGTAAACAGGTTTTTATGCATTATACTTAAAGATTTCTTGTGCCTGCAACCCAGGGCATCCTAGACTCTCCAGTATTGAAAAAGAATGTTTATTTATTTATTTATTTATTATTTTAATTTTTTTTACAGACAAGGTCTTGCTATATTGCCCAGGCTGGTCTTGAACTCCTGGCTTCAAGTGATCCTCCCAACTTGGCCTCCCAAAGTGCTGGGACTACAGGTGTGAGCCACTGTGCCCAGAAAAAAAAAAAAGAATATTTAGATTGCGTAGTTCAATAACTTTTTTTCATATTTGTTTATTTATTTATTTTTTGAGACAGAGTCTCACTCTGTTACTCAAGCTGGAGTGCAGTGGCACGATCTTGGCTCACTGCAACCTCTGCCTCCCGGGTTCAAGTGATCTTTTCGCCTGAGCCTCCAGAGTAGCTGAGACTACAGATGCGCACCTCACCACGCCTGGCTAATTTTTTTTGTAATTTTAGTAGAGACGGGGTTTCACCGTGTTGGCCAGGGTGGTCTCAAACTCCTGACTTTGTGATCCCCCCACCTTGGCATCCCAAAGTGCTGGGATTACAGGTGTGAGCCACCGCGCCAGGCCATGTAATTAAATCACCCTTAAGAGACGAAAATAAGCACTTCTAGAGAAGGAAGTTGAACCACATTATCGAAAGGTTTGGGACAAAGGATAATCATTGCATTCTGCTTGCCGGCCCGAGGTTGTTCACACCACAAGAAGGGTTTAATCTGCCTCCACTGCTTGTTTTTCACTTCTGTGCAACTTCACTGGGTCCCAAATAATGTATTTTATATGCACAAATCCTTTTTTTTCCTTCTTTTTTTTTTTTTTTTTTTAAAGTAGAGACAGAGTTTCACCATGTTGGCCAGGCTGGTCTCAAACTTCTGACCTCAGGTGATTTGCTTGCCTCGGCCTCCCAAAGTGCTGGGATTACAGGTGTCAGCCACCGTGCCTGGTCATTTTTTTTTTTTTTTGAGATGGAGTCTTGCTCTGTCATGCAGGCTGGAGTGCAGTGGCGCAATCTTGGCTCAATGCAACTTCTGCCTCCCAGATTCAAGTAATTCTCCTGCCTCAGCCTCCCAAGTAGCTGGGACTACAGGCGTGCACCACCACACTCAGCTAATTTTTTATTTTTATTTTTATTTTTATTTTTAGTGGAGACAGGGTCTCAATATGTTGGCCAGGCTGGTCTCAAACTCCTGATCTCACATGATCCACCCATCTCGGGGTCCCAAAGTGCTGGGATTACAGACGTCAGCTACTGCACCCAGCCGACATGTCTTCTTTTTATGGTCCAATTCCCAGTTTGTGATGTATTTGGCATTTAAGTGATTCTGAAAACAAAGAAAATATAGGTATCACATCAATGTGCTATTTGTTTTCAAAAAGGATTCCATTCATTTCATATCACTGTTGCCACTCTCAGTTGATGGTTGATTTCAAGGCACCTTTGCAAGCAGGCAGGATATGCCAGCATCATTCACTGACCTGTTTGTTCCCCTTCCAGAAGCCTCCAGAGCAGAGTGTTAGGTAACATGAAGGGAGAAGGGGGAGACAAAGTTGCTTGGTGCGGAGGTGTTTGCTGAAGCTTCAGGCTTGGTTGGCTAATATAGAACCTGTGAAAAGACAGGATGTTCTTGCTTCTTTAGGAACCTTGATCACTCCATTCCTTTCAGGAGCAATCAGCTGATAGCTTGGCTCACTCTCTGCCTGAGTGAATGTGCACAACAGCATGTGACTGGGTGTCCTCAAACAAAAAGATCTTGCCAGGTCTCACTGTTGATTTGTTTTAATATACCTCCTATCTTTGCCTAATCACATGGTAGTTTAGGCTGCAGCACTGGGGCTGTGCAGACACAGGATGCTGGGAGGACTTTCGGCTGCATTCATCCTAGCTTGGCTGCTTTTGAGATGTGTTTCCCTGGGCAAGTGACTTGACTTCTCTCTGTGTCTGGGTCTGACTGTTAATGAGGGTACTGATAGGAGTACCTGCCTCATAGGGTTGTGACAGATGAAGCTCTTAGCACAATGCCTGGCCTCTAACAAGCATTCAGTAAGTGGAAACTACTCTTATGATTACGCTGCTCATGTTATTCTTAAATTACTTCTTTTTTAAATTATATTTTTTCTCTTCTTATAGAGTTGGGGTCTGGCTATGTTGGCCAGGTTGGTCTTGAACTCTTGACCTCAAGCAATCCTGCCACTTCTGCCTCCCAAAGTACTAGGATTATAGGCTTGAGCCACCACGCCCAGCCTGAAATTACTTCTTTCATTCACACATATGTTTTTGAGATCTTTGAAGTTCTGACTGTCATTTTAACAGCTGCATAGGATGCCATAATTTGGATATTGCCTCCTCTGAAAACTGTGTCTTTTCCTGTCACCTCTAATCCAGTTAATAAAAAAGCCGAATCACTGAAACTGTCACTCCTTGTTGACTCTCAGCTCCTCTTTAACACATTTCTCCATTCACTTTGTCTTTTCTTTTTTTTTTTTTTTTTGAGACAGGGTCTCACTCCATTGCCCAAGCTGGAGTACAGTGGCACAATCTCGCGTTACTGTATCCCCGATCGCCTGGCTCAAGCGATCTTCCCATCTCAGCCTCCTGAGTAGCTGGGACTACAGGCATGCACCACTCTGCCTGGCTACATACTTTTTAAAAATTTTTAGTAGATACAAGGTCTTGCTATGTTGCCCAGGCTGGTCTCAAACTCTTGAGCAGCAATCCTCCTACCTCCGCCTCCCAAAGTGGTAGCCACCGCACCCAGCCTCTTTATTCACTTATTAAGTTGTACTCTCATTTCAGTTTGTAAATCTGTTCTTAATCTCTCTTAATCTATTCTTGACCCATGGGGCCCTGACCTCATTCACGTGCTCTTCCTTTCCCACCTGGACCACTGCAGGTGAGTGAATTCTTGTTCATGAGATTGCCTGCCACCAGGCTTAAGTGTGACAAATTCACCTGCTACCCAGCTGCCAAATCTGCAAATCTGACCTGATAACTGCTCTGCATGTACACGGTGGCCCATGGCACTCATGACACCTGGTGCCAGCTATCATAAGAGTTATCGATGACAGCAGCTTCTGAGTCAGAGAGTAATGGAGGGGTAGGGAACACCTAGTGAAATGTCCAAATGCTGACTCCACTAAGCCACCTTGGAGGCTTCCAGAGCTCAGCTAAAGAGTCTTTGTATCCAAGTTGCTGAGAGCAGCCAGGCCTTCCCAGAGCTGGGTACGGGAGGAGAAGGGCTCTGTAGCCATCCAGCTGAGACCACAGAGTTTGTCCTTTCCCGTTTACTCACTGAGTGATCAATTCTTTTTTTTTTTTTTTTTTTTTTTTTTGAGACAGAGTCTCACTCTCACCCAGGCTAGAATGCAGTGGTGTGATCTCGGCTCACTGCAACCTCTGCCTCCTGGGTTCAAGCGATTCTCAGGCCTCCACCTCCCGAGTAGCTGGGATTACAGGTGCATGCCACCATGCCCAGCTAATTTTATATTTTTAGTAGAGACAGGATTTCAACATGTTGGCCAGACTGGTCTCGAACTCCTGACCTCAGGTGATCCGCCTGCCTTGGCCTCCCAAAGTGCTGGGATTACAGCATTTGAACCACAACCCCCAGCCAATTCTCGACACTCACTTTAAAGCCCCTGATACCCTGTGGCACTGTGCTTGTCCGAGCTGGTTCTTCCTGAGTTCACACTTTCCTCTGGCCATGGCTGGCCTGCCCCACGCTTGGGGAGAACCTCTTCCAGTAAACCTCCTGCCCTTTCTGGGCTCTTCTGTCTTGACTCACTGTGTTAACAAGATATGTGGCTGTGTTTGGATCACTCCAAACTAGGAGGGAAGGGTCTATGACATTCACCTTTGTGTTCCCAGTGCCTGACACCAGGCCCATCATATTAAATAATTGACTGACTGCATGTTTGAGTGACCCATAGAGGAAAATGCAAATCACCTGTAATCATATTACCCAGATAACTAGTGAAATTAATTCACTGGATATGCCCTTCTAGACATTTTTCCTCCTAGCTTTATCTAACAGTATTTCTCACACACACATCCTACACATGACATTTTATTTTATATAATCTGGATCAAACCCTCCTTAATGTTTTAGAACCTTTTTACATTTAATATATAGTGTGTGTGTGTGCATGTGGGCACATTGGCCGGGAATCAAACCCAGGTCAACTGCTTGGAAGGCAGCTATGCTCACCACGTTTAATGTATCATGGACAGTTCCCCTTCTCATCTAATCATCATCTTTTTTTTTTTTTTTTTTTTTTTTTTTAGTAAAACACGGGTCTCACTCTCACTCGGGCTAGAGTGCATTGGCACAATCACAGCTCTCTGCGGCCTTGACCTCCCAGGCTCAAGTGATCCTCCCAACTCTGCCTCCTGAGTAGCTGGGACTACAGGCACATGCCACCATAGTTGACTAATTTTTAAAATTTTTTGTAAAAATGGGGTCTTGCTGTGTTGCCCAGGCTGGTCTTCAACTCCTGGGCTCAAGCGATGCTTCTGCCTTGGCCTCCCAAAGTGCTGGAATTACAGGCGTGAGCCACTGCGCCCAGTCTTATCAAATATTCTTGTAGGCATTGAACTGTGGTGCTGTGTAGTGTTTCATTGAGAGAGTGCTCTCTGATTGAACCCTTCCCTTTTCAGACATGCAATTTATTTTCCAGCTGAAATTATTAATGTTTCTTTTCTGCTGAGAGCATTTCTTTCTCATCATGAAGAAAACAGGGTAAACAAATACTGAATTAAAGACCATCAATAGCAGGGAAAAGTACAGCAGTCCTGCCTTACCCTTGAGGTGGACTACGGACCCCCCAGGGGATGCCTGAAATGGCAGATGGTACTGAACCCAGTATGTACTATGTTTTTTCCTATGCATATATACATACCTATGATAAAGGTTAATTTATTAATTAGGCACAATAGGAGATGAACAGCAATACTAATAATAAAATAGAATAGCTATTAGAGTATACTGTAATATAAGTTATGTGAGTGTGGTCTCTCTCTCAAAATATCTTATTGTACTATATTCACCCTTCTTTCTGTGGTGATGTGAGATGATGAAATGCCTACGTGGCCGGGCACGGTGGCTCACACCTGTAATCTCAGCACTTTGGGAGGCTGAGACGGGTGGATCATCTGAGGTCAGGGGTTCGAAACCAGCCTGGCCAACATGGCAAAAGTCCATCTCTACTGAAAATACAAAAATTAGGCAGGCATGGTGGCGCATGCTTGTAATCCCAGCTACTTGGGAGGCTGAGGCAAGAGAATCGCTTGAACCTGGGAGGTGGAGGTTGTAAATGAGCCGAGATCGCGCCATTGCACTCCAGCCTGGGCAACAAGTGAAACTCCGTCTCAAAAAAAAAAAAAAAAAAAAAGAAAATACTTATGTGATGAGATGAAGGGAGGTGAATGGCGCAGGCACTGTGATGTAGTGTTCGGCTACTGAGGTTACATCAGAAGGAGGATCCTCTGCTTCGGGCAGTCCTGGATCATTGAG
Organism: Chlorocebus sabaeus; assembly: GCF_047675955.1. Classification (NCBI taxonomy): domain Eukaryota; kingdom Metazoa; phylum Chordata; class Mammalia; order Primates; family Cercopithecidae; genus Chlorocebus; species Chlorocebus sabaeus. The sequence continues at coordinate 33,049,247 of NC_132905.1, read as the reverse complement.
CCATGAAGATCTTGATGCTTGGGGATCCTTGATAGTGTTTTCTGCTGAAAACTTTGGGAAGAACATTGTAATCAGAGGTTGTTGCCTTTCTTTGTAACTCATAAAAGTGTTGCTGCGAAGTTGTAGACTATCTGTGACCATACGGGTGATTTTAATGCTGCGTTCCATCTGAGGATCGTATGCCATAATTTTATGTTTTCATGTCTGTGCAGTTTGAAACACTTCAGCAAATTTTAGTAACGTCCACATGGCTGGTTCTGCTTTAGTTTCTTCTTCTTCATCTTCCTCTATAGAGGACATGACAAGTTCTTCCAGTTCCTCATTTGTTAACACTTCTCAGTGGCCTTCAGTATGTCCTTCTACTTCATCAAGCATATCAGCAAATCCTTCTCCATCAACTTGTCTTGTTGCATGGATGATTTTCCCAACTTCTCTATCAATTTCAGGGAAGGCTTTAAAATCATTCACTTCTTCTCCATCAGTCCTTCCAGCAGGCATTTAGTTTGTGGTTTAATTCATCCATTGCAACTTTGATGAGTGCTATTGCATCAGCAATAGTGAATTATTTCCAGCACTACGTTATTTCCAGTTTACGATCTGCATCAATTGCTGATTGAATGTGATCAAATACCAGGCAGATGTATGTGGCCTTGGGAAAATGAATGATGTCCTAGTCAAGCGGCTGAAGAAAAAGGTTGTATTTGCAGATAAAAATACAACCTCAGCATTTTCATGTTCATGGCAAACAGATTCAGGATGGCTGGGTACATTATCTATTATTAATAGGTCCTTAAATTCCAACCCTTCCTCTTTCAAATATTTTTTTCACTTCTGGGAACCATTGATGCATTGGCGGAACCATTCTATAAACAAGACAGCTGTCACCCATACTTTCTGATTATATGGCCAGAACACAAGCATAAATAATTTTTGGTTTTGCTTTTGAGGGCACATGGGTTCTTTGCTCTGTACACCATGCTTGGCTTTATCCTATGCCCTGCAGCATTGCCACACAGTACTAGAGTTAATCTGTCTTTCCGTGCTTTATGCCCTGGTGCTTCCTTTGCACTTTTATGAATTTAGGTTCTGTTGATCATCTTCTTCCAGAAGAGGTCAGTCTTATTGCAATTGAAGACTTGCTGTGTATGGTATCTTTTCTCCTTAATCTACTTCTTCAAGTCTGCCGAAAATGTGGCAGCAGCTTCTTCACTGGCAAATGCAACCTCTTTGGTAGTTTTTATGTTTTTCAGTCCAAACCTATTCTTGAATCTGTATAACTGTCCCTTACGTGCGGTAAATGGCTTTTGGTATCACTTGTTTCAGGGGATCCTTGCTGATGTCTTTATGTAGGCTCCGTGCTTTCTGGTACAACACATTGCTGTCCGAACACCTTTCTGTTCATGTCTTCTACCCACAAATGTAATGCCTTTTCCATTGTAACTAAGCACTTATGTACTGTGGCCATAACTCCATAACCTTTTTTTTTTTTTTTTTTGAGACAGAGTCTTGCTCTGTAGCCCAGGCTGGTGTGCAGTGGTGCGATCTCGGCTCACTGCAACCTCCGTGTGGCTGTAACTTTTGCGGTTTGAGGTGTATCATCAAGACTGGCATGAATTTTTTTTTTCCTTCTTCACAATTTCATGGATAGAAGATTCCTTGTTACAGTAGATCTTAGTAACCTAGGCATATGATTTTTTTCTTTCCTTATTGAGTTGAGAACTTTTACCTTTTTTTTTTTTTTTGAGATGGAGTTTGCCCAGGCTGGAGTGCAATGGCAGTCTCGGCTCACTGCAACCTCCACTTCACGGGTTCAAGGAATTCTCTTGCCTCTGACTCCCAAGTAGCTGGGATTACAGGTGCCCACCACCACGCCTGGCTAATTTTTGTATTTTTAGTAGAGACGGGTTTCACCATGTTGGCTAGGCTAGTCTTGAACTCCTGACCTCAGGTGATCCACCCGCCTTAGCCTCCCAAAGTGCTGGGATTACAGGTGTGAGCCAGTGCACCCAGTCAACTTTTACCTTTTTACGTAAAGAAAGTACTTTGTGGCCTATCTTTGGCATATCTGACTTGCCGGAATCACTACTCTTGTGTTTTGGGGCCATTAATAAGTAAAATAAGAGTTACTTGAACACAAGCACTGTGATACCACAACCGTCAATCTCTTAACTGAGAAGGCTACTGAATGACTAAGGGGCAGGTAGCATGTATAGTTCAGATACGCTGGACAGAGGGGTAATTAATGTCCCAGGTGGTACGGAGTAGGACAGCACGCAATTTCATCACAATACTCAGAATGGTGCACAATTGGAAACTTATCAATTGTTTGTTTCTGGAGTTTTCCATGTAATATTTTTGAACCATGGTTGAGTGAGATTAACTGAAACTGCAGAGAGCAAAATCACACATGAGGGGGGACTACTGTAAATCATTCTGATTTCACTGTTGTTTGACCTTTAAAATTTTTTGGGTGGGTATGGTGGCTCACACCCATAATCCCATCACTTTGGGAGGTGAGGTGGGAGGATTGCTTAAGCCTAGGAGTTCAAGACCAGCCTGGGCAACTTAGTGAGACCTGATCTCTACAAAAATAAAAATAAAAATAAGAAAAACAAATAAAATTCTTCAAGCTCTGTCTCCAGTGAAGGATCCTGCTATGTGGTGCGTTTTTTATTGAATTGTTTTATTTTTTCCATGGCAGGACTATGGCAGCCAGGGACGCCACTTCAGGCAGCTTGTCAGAGGAGAGCAGTGCTTTGGACCTGCCATCAGTGTGTGACATAAGAGATTATGTCCTGCAGAGACCCAGCCAAGAAGCCAACAGCGAGGCTTTCAGTTCTTTGGAATTCCATTCTCTTCCTTGTTCTTCTGATGTGGATCCAGGTAATAAGCAGAGTTTAAAACAAACTAACTTAAAAACAACCAGCAGCTATACGAGTGTGTGATAGTTTGTTTCGCTCTCTTCCAATAGCAGTTCTCTGAGAAGGCTTCATTGTCTTAGGCAGAAAAACATCTTACCTAAATAAAGCTGTCAGGAGGAACTTCAAAGGACAGCTTCCCTGGCACAGTGATGACAAGGAGCTGTTTCCTGGAGTCTTTTTGTTATTGTTGCTGTTAATCTCAGGTCCCTTTCTAATCTCCCTCAAAATGAGTTCAGAAGCAGGGGAATATTTGGTTCAACAGAGAGTGGAATTGGTTTTTTTTGTTTTGTTCTTTTAAAACTCAGAAAATAAGGTGGTGGGCGCCTGTAGTCCCAGCTACACGGGAAGCTGAGGCAGGAGAATGGCGTGAACCTGGGAGGCGGAGCTTGCAGTGAGCTGAGATCTGGCCACTGCACTCCAGCACAGGCGACAGAGCAAGACTCCGTCCCAAAAAAAAAAACAAAAAACTCAGAAAATAGCAATGTGGGCCTGTTATATGTGATGAGTAGTAAAAATAGAGACTTTAGCATTCCTTGTATGAAGTATACTCTGGATTTAAGTAACAACCTTTCTACAAGGTTTCCTGACTAGATTGCCGAAACGCCTATTATTTAAGCTAATGCTAATTCCCTGACGTAGGTAGTGACTGTCTTTAGTAACTGTAAAGCCCTCACTTTCATATTAATTACCTGATCTGAGTCTGGAGGTCCACAGACCTGGATTTATTTATTTATTCATTTATTTCTTGTTAGTTTTGGTTAATCCCCTGGGTTTATCACACAGACCTGGATTTGAAGTTCAGCTCTGCCACTTACTGGCTGTGTGACTTGGGGCGTGCTCCTTAACCCCTCTGAGCTCCAGAGTCGGCTACAAAATGGCGATCAGAATGCTTGCTCCACCCAGTCAGGTTTAACTTAAGGTAAACCTGCAAGGTACTTAGCATGGTTTTTCTGCCATCGATGGGTGCTCAGTCGATGTTGTTGTTGTTAATATTAAGAAATCCATATGGCCAGGCATGGTGTCTCCTGCCTGTAATCCTAATACTTTGGAAGGCTAGACGGGTGGATCACCTAAGGTCAGGAGTTCAAGACCACCTTGGCCAACATGGCGAAACCCTGTCTCTACTGAAAACACAAAAATTAGCCAGGTGTGGTGTTGGGCGCCTGTAATCCCAGCTACTCAGGAGGCTGAAGCAGGAGAATCACTTGAACCTGGGAGGCGGAGGTTGTAGTGAGCCGAGATCATGCCACTTCACTCCAGTCTGGGCGAAAGAGCAAAACCCTGTCTCAAAACAAAAAACAAATAACAACAACAACAAAATCCAAATATATATTTTTAGAAAGAACTCATTGTGGGTACTAAGGAAATGTAGGCTTTAATGATGATGAGTTCAGTGATGACTATAGGTAGGATGTGTAACTGTCATTGCCTTCAAGAATTCTATGGAGAAATATGTTTAAACTCCTTTGGGATTCTCTTCTGATTTTCAGGACATAGAGTAATCAGGATCAGTAAGTCTCCTGTTTAATTTAGTACCTGACTGTGTTAGTTTGTTCTCACACTGCTATAAAGAAATGCCTGAGTCTGGGTAATTTATAGAGAAAAGAGGTTTAATTGACTCACAGTTCTGCAGGCTGTACAGGAAGCATAGCAGCACCTACTGGGCATCAATCGGGGTGGAAGGTGAAAGGGAAGCTGTCACTTCACATGGCTGGAGCGGGAGGAAGAAAGCGGGGGAAGGTGCTACACACTTTTAAACAACCAGATCTCATGAGACCCCAGCACCAAGGGGATGGTGCTATAAATCATTTAGGAGGAACTGCCCCATGAACCAGTCACCTCCCACCAGGCACCACCTCCAACACTGGGGATGACAATTCCACATGACATTTGGGCAGGGACACAAATCCAAACCATATCACTGACCAAGAATTAGATAATTCTTTATCCTTTTCCTTTCTAGACTTAACATCTTAGTTCCTTTGACCTTCCCTTTTTTCCCTGCCATCCTGCTGCCTCTACATGACTTTCTGTCCCTAAAATGGATTTTTTCATCATCCCTGGGTAGCAATAGCATTTCTTAGAATGAGTGAATGGAGGCAGTTGAACAGAACTTTGTTTGTGTATTTATTTATTTATTTATTTATTTATTTATTTTCTTAGAGATAGGATCTTGCTCTGTGCCTAGGCTGGAGTACCGTGGCACCATCACAGCTCACTGCAGCCTTGAACTCCTGAGCTGAAGCTATCCTCCTGCCTCAGCCTCTCAAGTAGTTGGGATTACAGGCTCACATCACCATACCTGGCTTTTTTTTTTTTTTTTTTTTTTAATTTAAAAAAATATTTTGTAGTGACAGGGTCTCGCTTTGTTGCCCACACAAGTCTCAAACTCTTGGCCTCAAGTGATCTTCCCACCATGGCCTCCCAAAGTGCTGGGATAATGGAGTGGGCCACCATACCCAGTTTGAACAGAACTTTAGAAGTATTAGCATGTTGAAATACTTCGAGGCAATGGCTCAATTCCCTTAGGGAATTCAGTGTGGACTCAGTTTTTATTTTTTATTCTCTGTTAGTTGACTAATCTGTAGAAAAGCAACTGTTATTAATTGGAATTGGTTGATAGCTCTGAAAATAAGGAGCATGTTGAAATATTTATGTAGGGGTGTTTGTTAAAAATATGGATATTCTATGCCAAAATAGTTGTTTGGGGAACCCATGTCTAAACATGAGAAGGGGTACTCAAATGCTAAGACAGCCATTTTACACAGTATTAGTGGCGGTCGTGCTGGGTTATACAGTCTGGTTGGAATTCTGGTTCTGCTTCTTCCCCTGGTTTGACTTCGGGCGAGCCATTTAGCCTCTCTGTACCTATCTCCTCATTTGTAAAATGGAGATAACAGCACCTCCTTGTTGGGGAGGCCATAAGGTCATAAAGTTGTACAATGCAGTGCACGAGGCATCGTGTGTGGCATGGAGTGGACTCTCAGGAGATCCAGTTCCTCATCAGCTGGGGTGCTCAGCACACTGCAGTACTGTCTGGTCAGCTCAGGCTTTTTTTTTTTTTTTTTTGAGATGGAGCCTCTCTGTGTCACCCAGGCTAGAGCACATTGGCGTGATCTCGGCTCACTGCAACCTCTGCCTCCCAGGTTCAGGCGATTCTCCTGCCTCAGCCTCCCAAGTAGCTGGAATTACAGGTGAGCACAACCACACCTGGCTAATTTTTGTGGTTTTAGTAGAGCTGAGGTTTCACCATGTTGGCCAGGCTGGTCTCGAACTCCTGACCTAAAGTGATCCACCTGCCGTGGCCTCCCAGAGTGCTGGGATTACAGGCATGAACCACTGCTCTGGGATTACAGGCATGAGCCACTGCGCCCAGCCAACTCAGGCTTTTATCACAAATACCATACACTGGGTGACTTCTCACAGCTCCAGAGGCTGGAAAGTCTAAGGTCAAGGTGCCAGCAGATTTGGTGTCCGGTGCTGTCCCCGTTCTTGATTTGCAGACAGCCACTGTCTTCCTGTGTTCCTCACATGGCCTAGAGAGAGATCCTGTTTCTCAGGTGTCTTATTAGGGCACTAATGCCATCATGAGGCTTCCACCCTCAAAACTTAATTACCTCTGGCCGGGCACAGTGGCTCACGCCTGTAATCCCAGCACTTTGGGAGGCCGAGGCGGGTGGATCACCTGAGGTCAGGAGTTCTAGACCAGCCTGGCCAACATGGTAAAACCACGTCTCTAACACAAATACAAAAATTAGCCGGGCATGGTAGCAGGTGCCTATAATCCCAGCTACTCAGGGGGCTGAGGCAGGAGAATTGCTTGAACCCGGGAGGCAGAGGTTGCAGTGAGCCAAGATCGCGCCATTGCACTCCAGCCTGGGGGACAAGAGTGAGACTTTTTCTCAATAAACAAACAAACAAACAAACCCCACAAAAATTAGCTGGGCATGGTGGCATGTGCCTGTAATCCCAGTTACTAGGGAGGCTGAGACATGAGAATTTCTTGAACCCAGGAAGCAGAGGTTACAGTGAGCTGAGATTACACCACTGCACTCAAGCCAGAGTGAGACTCTGTCTCAAAAAACAATAATAATTGGCTGGGTGAAGTGGCTCATGCCTGTAATCCCAGCACTTTGGGAGGCCAAGGCAGATGGATCACCTGAGGTCAGGAGTTCGAGACCAGCCTGGCCAACATGGTGAAACCCTGCCTCTAATAAAATTACAAAAATTAGCTGGGTGTGGTGGTGGGTACCTATAATCCCAGCTACTCGGAGGGCTGAGGCAGGAGAATCACTTGAACCCAGGAGGCAGAGGTTGTAGTGAGCCAAGATGGCGCCATTGCACTCCAGCCTGGGCAACAGAGCACGATGCCATCTCAAAAATAACAATAATAATAATAATAATAATAAATAAATAAACATAAAAAAACACATTGGTTTACTCATCCTACCCCATGAAAGGCTCTGGATGTGATTATTGTTCTCTGTATACTTGACACTGCAGTGTTTTAGGGCACATTAATAGTGATCACTCCCATTTATTGAGCACTTACTACTTGTCAGGTTTTATATTGTCAGGCTCCATGCTAAATATTTCACAAACATTATCACTTTTTTTTTTTTTTCATTTCGACACGGAGTCTCACTCTGTTGCCCAGGCTGGAGTGCAGTGGCATGATCTCGGCTCACCACAACCTCCACCTCCTGGTTCAAGCAATTCTCCTGCCTCAGCCTCCCGAGTAGCTGGGATTACAGGCGTGCACCACCATGCCCGGCTAATTTTTATATTTTTAGTAGAGACAGGGTTTCACCATGTTGGCCAGGCTGATCTTGAACTCCTGACCTCAAGTGATCCACCTGCCTCAGCCTCCCGAAGTGCTGGGATTACAGGCGTGAGCCACCACGCCTGGCCTAAACATCACCACTTTTAATTCTTATCACAAACCTGAGAAGTGGAAATCATTCCCATTTTATAAGTGAGGAAATAAACTTGGAAAAGTTAGGAAACTTTCCTAGTGTCACTTAGTAAATGACAGAGCTGGCTGAATCCAAAGGAAATGTTTCAACTCATTTTTGTTTTTTTTTCTTTTTCAAGGTATGATCTTGCTTTGTTGCCCAGGCTGAAGTGCAGTATTATGGTCCCCCTGGGCTCAAGCAATCTTGCTTTCTCAGCGTCTGAAGTAGTTAAGACTATAGGTGTGCATGATCTTGCCTAAGTCATTTAAAAACAATTTTTTTGTTTTTTTGTTTAGAGATGGGGTCTGACTATGTTGCCCAGGCTGGTCTTGAACTCCTGGGCCTCAAGTGATCCTCCCGCCCCAACCTCTCAGTGTTGGTATTACAGGCATGAGCCACCCTACCCAGCTAAAATCACATTTTATTGGAAAAAAAGAAAGCTTTTTCTAACCTGGGAAGTGACCAAGAGGATGATACCACTGAGAAAAGGAACTGCTGCAAATAAATTTAGGCTAGTTTTGTTAGCTTGCTAGAACAAACATTTTGGAGAGTTGGAGGGAGTTTTACAGAGAAATATTAACTTTTTGATACTATTTTATTGAAACTTAAACATTTTAAAACAATTTTTGTTTTGCTCTGTACTCTGTCATTCTATAGTACTTTTATATGTTATGTCACAATAACCACTGGGTTTGTTTTTAAAAAGGACCAGGGCTGTGAGCGGTGTGACTCACACCTGTTGTCTGGCATGTTATGAGGCTGAGGCAGGAGGATCCCCTTTTTTTTTCTTTTTGAGGCAGAGTCTTGCTCTGTCGCCCAGGCTGGAGTGCAGTGGTACAATCTCAGCTCACTGCAAGCTCCGCCTCCCGGGCTCATGCCATTCTCCTGCCTCAGCCTCCCGAGTAGCTGAGACTACAGGTGCCCGCCACCACGCCTGGCTAGTTTTTTGTATTTTTAGTAGAGATGGGGTTTCACCATGTTAGCCAGGATGGTCTCGATCTCCTGAGCTCGTGATCCGCCCACCTCGGCCTCCCAGCCATGCCTCTTGTTCATAGGTAGCTGTAGTTATGGGTTCTCTCCCCATGGCCCTTCAGCAGGCTCTTGCTGACATTTTAATCTAATTCTGATAACTCTGGATTTATTGCTTGCTCAGAGACATGCCCACCTTTACACTAATCTCTACTAGGGTACTGCTGGCCACCATTCTCACTCGGATTCTTAACACCTCCAGTTCCCAAGCCAGTGTGATGTTCTTGGTTTGCTTACTTGCTGTTATGTGTCGTAAGGAAGTTGATCTTCCACGGATTGGTAAATATAGCCAAGGTTTCCAGCTGGAGGGTCATTGAGGGTGACTCAGCATTGGTCTGTGCCCATCCTGGTATTTACTCAGTGAGACACACACTGTTGGCTACCTTCATGTAGCTTGTGCTCGGCTCAAAATAGAGTTGACTATCTCAAGAACTGGCAGAGTATGGCAGGTTGCTTACAGCTGAATAGGGGTCTAAGGGTGAACTTGGGACCTGGCTTCCCCAGCTACTGGGTGAAATAGAGCCAAGCTTTGATCATTAGGATTCATTAACTTGGTATAGTTTTTACAATTTCTGGGGTTTTTTTTTTTTTGTTTTGTTTTTGTTTTTGAGACAGAGTCTTGCTCTGTCACCCAGGCTGGAGTACAGTGGTGCAATCTCAGTTCACTGCAACCTCTGCTTCCCAGGCTCAAGCGATTCTCATGCCTCAGCCTCCCTAGTAGCTGGGATTACAGGTGTGCACCACCGTGCCCAGCTAATTTTTGTATTTTGAGTGGAGGCAAGATTTTGCCATGTTGGCCAGGCTGGTCTCAAACTCCTGGCCTCAAATGATCTGCCCACCTCAGCCTGCCAAAGTGCTGAATTACAGGTGCGAGCCACTGCACCTGGTTTGACCATAAGAGTTCAGTCATATCATCTGTTGTCAAACTCTTCAGTCAAAATCCAGACACACAGTTGGCAAGGCATTGGGGTTCACAATGGAGGAGTGGTGTAGTCTTCTGGTGGCACCGCACAGCCCAGCAACAGGCACGCTGGAGAGAATACCCAGAAATCCAGACAGGTGGCAGGCAGTGTGCAGGGGGCTTCTCAGTGGGTAGCAAGGTCCCAGCTTCCAAGCTGGAGTCAGTGTCACAGTTCTAACCCCTGGAAGAGTAGTAGGCCAAGGAAGGGTGACCTTAGATTTAGGATGCAACAAGGACCACTGCAAAACCCAGTTACAAGAACATGGGCCCAGCTTAAGCTTAACCTGGGTACAGGATTCCCCATTTCACCTTGCAGCTGCCTCTGACTCTGGGCCTATCCCTGCCCCGCTTTTCCCAGCCAGGCGTTTTGAAGGGGCTGCCTGCTTTCCTCCTTCTCACTTCATCTCAGGATTGTTCCTCATTCCCAGGCACATGGCCTCTACCTCCATTCCCCTCTGGTCTAAGCCTGCCCTTACTCAGATGCCAGTGATCATCCCTAGGAGCCAAACTGGATGGACGCTTCTCTGTCCTTATGCTATGTGCCCAACTGCTGCATCACTGTTCATGCCCTGGAGGAGCGAATTAGTAGCAAGGACATGAGACTTAAGAGCACTTTCCAGAAAACTGTTGGGTTGATAAGAATCTGAGAGTGTCATTCCAGTCTGAGTATGCAAAAACGGGTAAAACTAGGCTATATATATCTAATAAAGACAGAGTCCATCTGGCCTGAAGTTCCCACCCAGCCACTCCTCATGAAATGCCGGTAAAATAAACAACTTTTCACTTAAGGGAGGTGCGGGATTATGAAATCCTCCCTTCAGCCCTTCCTAGTGAGATATGGCAGAAGACCTCCTGCTGCCAAACGGGTCTTCCTGAGGGCAGGTGCAGAGGCTTATGCCTATAATCCCAGCACTTTGGGAGGTAAAGGTGGAAGGATTGCTTGAGCCCAGGAGTTCGAGGCTACAGTGAGCTATGATCGTACCACTGCGCTCTAGCCTGGGGGACAGAGTAAGACCCTCTTTCTAAAGAAAGAAAAATATAGAGTGTTCCTGGAACACCTTTTCCATAACCTTCTTCTGTTTAGGCCCCTTTGAGATGTCGTATTACACTATTTCTGTTTTTAGACTGAGTCTCGCTCTGTTGTCCGGGCTGGAGTACAGTGGCGCAGTCTTGGCTCACTGTAACCTCCGCCCCCCAGGTTCAAGCGATTCTCCTGCCTCAGCCTCCTGAGTAGCTGGGATTACAGGCACCCACCACCATGCCCAGCTATGTTTTGTATTTTTAGTAGAGACAGGGTTTCACCATGTTGGCCAGGCTGGTCTTGAACTCCTGACCTCAAGTCATCCATCCACCTTGGCCTCCCGAAGTGTTGGGACTACAGGCGTGAGCTACCACACCCGGCCAATCTTATACTACTTCTTTCCTGCCAGCTCCAATCAAAAAGCTCCTCTGCCTTGTTTTTGGGACTCTGTGTAATCTGCTGCCTGGGATATTTGTTCAAAATATTTAACAACCAATACAGCAGTATTGCAATATTTCAGCAACTGGCACGGCTGTACAGGTGCACACGAGCTGAACAGAGGCCCCTGCTGCTGTCCAACTGCACATTAACACAGGCCTGCCAGTCCTGTCGGGCTTGCTTTTAGGCTGAGCCAACTGTTAATGTCTTAGCTGCATTGTTCGCCTCTCTGGAATGTGCCCCCTCCTCCCTGGTCAACTCCAGTCCACTCCAGAGATGGCTGAATTGAATCCATTAATTAGTCCCAGGTACAGACTTGTTGCTGGACTTGAACACGCTTCCTGTTAGATACTTGTTTTCTTTCTCCTTTGCTAATTGGCTCAAGGGAAGCATAGGGTATGCAGAATGGAAGAGCTGAGTTAAGAAACATGATCTTGGTTAAACCTCTCAAAAGCAAGATCACAAAGGTCACCCGAAGGCTCAGTGTGTACTGCTGGAGCTTGATAAACTCTGGGTAGCTCATGTGGCATATCTCACCTGCGCCCTCTGGAACCTTTGTCCTGGAGAGCATCCAAGGTACTTTCTAAAATAGGACAAGGAGTTTCTCTGAAGTCGTTGTTAGACATTAACAATACAGATGTAGGAAATATCAGCCCTTTCTTCAAACTTGAACTTCTGCCTAAGAGCAGTGTCGGGGAAATTGGTTGCATGTATACAGCAAATTGAATGTTAAACACAATAAGTCTTTGATGATTAAAGGCCATAACTGGCAGGCAGCTATAAGTTTAAAGTAAATAGTGATTTAATGCACCTTTAGTCTTATTCTGGGAATCTGTCAACATCCCAGTCTTCAAAGCTCATTTTATAACTTATGTATTTAGGCATTTCATCCAAGGAATTTAATCTTTAAGAGTAAAAAAAAGTTTGTTGTCTTCCTCTATATAATTCATATTTCTTTGTAATTCTGTAAAATTTTATTTCCAAAAGGAATGAATTATAAGCTCTTAGATTAAAAAAACTCAAAATAAAATTTATATACTGGTTGTTTTTTTTTTTTTTTTTTTTGAGACGGAGTCTCGCTCTGTCGCCCAGGCTGGAGTGCAGTGGCCGGATCTCAGCTCACTGCAAGCTCCGCCTCCCGGGTTCACGCCATTCTCCTGCCTCAGCCTCCCGAGTAGCTGGGACTACAGGCGCCTGCCACCTCGCCCGGCTATTTTTTTTGTATTTTTTTAGTAGAGACAGGGTTTCACTGTGTTAGCCAGGATGGTCTCGATCTCCTGACCTTGTGATCCTCCCGTCTCGGCCTCCCAAAGTGCTGGGATTACAGGCTTGAGCCAGCGCGCCTGGCCTATATACTGGTTGTTGAATTCCTGATGTGTTGTGTATAGTTTTAAAATAGGAGTCAGGGTGTATTTTAGAGAGAGAGAGAGATATATAATGTGAAAGACATTTTATAGGTGCATTAAGTGATATCCAACCTAGTGGCTAATACCCAGTCACTAGACTGGACCTAACATTTGGAGAGGAAAGGAAAGAAGGGAACAATGGTTATTGAGCCAATTCCCTGAGAAATAACTGAGGACACACTGGGGTACATTTTATAAGATACTAACTGGATGGGCTTTATTTGGAAGGTTTCGGTGTTCTGTGTGGCAGTGCTTCTCTGCTTTTGTTGCCTCTTCCTAGATGTGGGGTTTTTTGTTGTTGTTGTTTTTGGGTTTTTTTGAGACAGAGTCTCTCTCCGTCACCCAGGCTGGAGTGCAGTGGTGAGATCTCGGCTCACCGCAACCTCCGCCTCTGAGTTTCAAGGGATTCTCCTGCCTCAGCCTCCCGAGTAGCCGGGACTATAGGAGCCCGCCACCACACCCGGCTAATTTTTGTATTTTTAATAGAGGCAAAGTTTTGCCATGTTGGCCAGGCTGGTCTGAAACCCCTGACCCCAGCTGATCCACCTGCCTTGGCCTCCCAAAGTGCTGGAATTATAGGCGAGAGCCACCAAGCCCAGCCTCCTAGATTGAGTTATGCAGATTCAGCTATCTAGACTGAATTTTCAGCTCCAAAAACGGATTTTGAGCTCTTTGCATGCTGCTGTTAGAAGGCAGCAGTGAATTTTAATTGTATGGCCTGGGGTGTGAAGGATAAACCATAAGCATATATGACGAAGGCTCATAGAGTTAGAGAAGGTTACAGTCTCTGAGCTGGTGGTTCCACACAGCTCTTTAGGAACTACAAGGTTGAGATTGAGTGGGGTCATGAGCTTGTGGGGCCCTGGATGCTCTACCTTATGCATCCAGGCAAGCATTCATCCAAAGAAAGGGTGCCAGGACCAGGAGGAGTTCGAAAACCACTGAGTGGCCGGGTGCGGTGGCTCACACCTGTAATCCCAGCACTTTGGGAGGCCGAGGCAGGTGGATCACTTGAGGCCAGGAGTTCGAGACCAGCCTGGTTAACATGGCAAAACCTCGTCTCTACTAAAAATACAAAAAAATGGCCAGATGTGGTGTTGTGAGCCTGTAATTCCAGCTACTCAGGAGGCTGAGGCAGGAGAATCGCTTGAACCCAGGAGGCGGAGGTTGCAGTGAGCCGAGATGGCACCAGGGGCACTCCAGCCCGGGCAACAAAGCGAGACTGTCCAAAAAAAAAAAAAAAAAAAAAGGTAGGAAAAAAAGAGAAAGAAAGAAAACCACTGAGCTCAGCTAATCCTCTCATTTTCCACATGGGGAAGTCGAATCCCAGGATAATGAAGAAAATCACCCAAGGTCGTGTAGTAACCCGGCAACTCCTATTTTCTGGGTGACCCTCTGTGCAGACTTTTCTAACTGTAACTTCTCTATCCCTTCTTTAAAAATAAAAAAGTATATTTCTCTATAACTTTCAATATATACTGCTAAATTATGTATCACATTAAATAGTCATTGGAGAGGATGATAATAGAATTCTTTTTAAAAGCTCAAGAATGTTATCTGCCACCTGTGACATCTCTCGTTGTTCCTCACTTTTAAGTTTCAAGGGCACGTGCTATGGGGGACAAGGCTTATTTACTTCTGTGTACTTCGCCTACAGTCACAGTTTTAAAAAGAAATCCCAACTGAGTTGAAAAACTGGCCATGTTACTGTCTCAAGCCACACCTCCAGGGCACTTATCTGCCAAGTCCGGGTGCATAGAGGTGTGACCTCATGTTCTGGACTGATAACTTCCCTCAAGGGCTTTTTCAAGTAAGTGTTCACCTGACTTTTTATTCAGCTGTGTCTTTTTAAAATACGAGGGAACAACTTGATTACAATAGTCAATCCCAAAGACTGTAGGTCATAAGACCCCCATTTCAAATAGACACCGTCTCTAGTTTCATTCACTCTTGTATATTTATAAGATAAAGACTATACACAAGGGAAGACCAAAAGATGGATGGTTTTTCCATTCGTTGTGCACTTACATTTCAGGCACTGTGCTGTGCATTTTACGTATGTTGTTCTTTTGATTCTCACAGCCACACCCAATAAGTAAATCCTATTATGATCTCCTTGTTACCCACGAGGAAACAGAGCTTCAGAGAGGCTTGTTTCATATTAATGTTACCCACAGATTGGTGGAAAGCTGAGACTCAAACCTGGGTCAGGTTGATTGCAAAGGCAGAACTTTAAAGAAATGCAAACATCTAGGTATGATTACATACTATGCATTAAGAATTAAGCTTTAGGCCGGGCGCAGTGTCTCACACCTGTAATCCCAGCACTTTGGGAGGCTGAAGTGGGCAGATCACCTGAGGTCAGGAGTTTGAGACCAGCCTGGCCAACTCTGTGAAACCCCATCTCTACTAAAAATACAAAAATTAGCCGGACGTGGTGGTGCATACCAATAGTCTCAGCTACTCGGGAGGCTAAGAGAGGAGAATTGCTTAGACCAATAGTCTCAGCTACTCGGGAGGCTAAGAGAGGAGAATTGCTTAGACCTGGGAGACAGAGGTTGCAGTGAGCCAAGATCGTGCCACTGCACTCCAGCCTGGGCAAAGAGCGAGACTCCATCTCAAAAAAAAAAGGAATTAAGCTTTAAATATTTGCGGTTACTTCTTTAAGTCTGCGCTAGCATCTTTCTACTAACTCAGTATCTTCAAGCCGGCCGATATCAGTACCCTGTCGGGATGACTGTGACTCCTTGTCCCCTGGACCACCGTTGTGTCCACTGTCCACTGAGCTCTCCCTTCCATTTTTCCCATCTTCCTGTTGTGGAAGAAGCTCGAACTACCTGTGCACTAATTGGAGAGAAGGTGTTGGGGCTCAGAAAGCAATATCCCAAAACGAAGGTCTCTGCAGCAGCCTCAGAAGCACAAGTTTTCCTTTGACCTTTATCTGTCCTCTTGTATCTCAGTCTCATTCTCCCCCCAAGGCCAGACATAGAATCTAGAATTCCTCTTCCCCAACGTGGGTCATGGAAACCAGAACCCCCTTTCTCCAAAGCTAGCCACAGAACCTAAAAATATTACTCTAATTTTTCCTCTGCCTTTCTGGGTAAAACTTGGCCATAAAGAAATTGTCTGGCTGGGTGCAGTGGCTCACCCTTGTGATCCCAGCACTTTGGGAAGCCGAGACAGGAGGTTTGCTTGAAGCCAGGAGTTCGAAACCAGCCTGGCCAACATAGCAAGACCCCATCTCTACAAATAAAATAAATTAACTGGGCATGGTAGTATGTACCTGCAATCCCAGGTACTTAGGAGGCTGAGGTGGGAGGATTGCTTGAGCCCAGGAGGTTGGGGCTACAGTAAGCTACAGTCGTGCCACTGCACTTTAACCTGGGTGACAGAATGAGACCTCATCTCTTTTAAATTAAAAAAAAAAATGAAAGAAAAATTATCCGACCTGCCTTGTTTGACTCTAGGCCATAAGACCCCCATTTCAGAGAAGGTCCTGACCCACACCCCGAAGGAAGGAGTGCTGCTCAGAGAGGCCAGGAAGATTCTGGACAGACAGGCCTTGCTGGGCTCCCCACTGAATCTAATAACATCAGATCTTTCCTTTTGTGTTCAATCATATGTCTACACTTTGATGTAGTGCGGTTGCCTTTGCCAGTGCCCCCCAGCTGCCCCAGTGAATGTGGGCAGGGGAGGGAAATCTCTGGCCCGGGAAGACAAAGAGGCTTCTTAGGCCAGATCATTTGTTGAATTGGCAGGATCCTCTCGTGTGTGCCTGCTGGCCACACTGCTATTTCTGCTGTTATAGAAATAGGAAAATCATATTTCTACAGCAAAGTCCATAGTTTATTGAACCTAAGCATAAAAATGGACAATTTCCCCTGTATCTTTGGGTTTTCATTCTGAAGCCTTCGGTGTATACACATTAAGTAAATTTGTATGCCTTTCTCCCATCAATCAATCTGCCTCATGTCAGTGATTTTCAACAAACCTTCAGGGGCCAAGGGCCTTGGTCCCCACAAAGGCATTGCCTTCTCAGTTAAATTTCTCACACCAGGTAGGATACAACTTCTTATGTGAAAATCCAAAGAAAACAAGTCAGGAATTTTAACTCTCTTTGCTGGAATAAATGAAGCCCTTGATCACCTTGTCTACCCAGAAGTTGTTTTCTCATCTGGTGCCAGAACTCTTCTTATTCTTGGCTCTTTGCCCTGAAGTTGCTGTTTGTCAGCGGAGTGGCTGCCCTTGGCCAACCTTTTAGCTCCCTGGAGTTTTTGATAGTTGGCTTTTGGTAACATGCTTGAAGTTACAAACACGCAGCTTATTAGAACATAACTTTTAAGGATAAAGGCTTTTATGTGAATTCCTGGGTCCCCCATGTTTGACTGGCCAGGTTCATGTTTTGCCCTCTGCCTGCAGCAGCTGCGTGCTACACCCAGACCCTGGTGTGAGTAGAGAATAAGGATCGGTCAGTGCCTAGCATATGGTAGGTGCTCAGTAAAGGCTGGTGAATGAATACATGAAAAACACATATAAGTGAAACTAGATATGGTTTAAAAATGGAGATCAAGTATTTATCACAGTGCCTTGTTCATCCATTTGTAACATTATCATAAAATTTAAAGCCGTGTGTGATCTGTGTAGGATAATATGATAACATTTCTAAGTTTAAAAGCATATATTATTATATAAGCGCTGCAGATTTGTTTAACTCTTGATTGGAAAGTCAACTAGTCTCTCTTAAAAGCCCCTGGCTTTTTTTCCTTGAAAAGAAAACAGTAGAGAAAAGAACAACTGTAAGGAGATATAATGGTACTGAGAATAGAATATTATTCCTGCGTTTCCCCATCATGAAGAAAGCATGTTCCTAGTGAAGTTGTTTCTTTTTCTAGCAAATATTTCTGTAATAACCATGCATGGAATTACAGCTTTAAGAATACCCCTAAATTGCTTTCAAAGCTATTTTCTTAAGAAAACTGTATTCTGTATTTTAAGCATGTGAGGTTTTTTCCTTCTTAAAAATAATACAATTGAGGGGCAAATTTAAATTAATAATAATAATTTACTTAATAAATTATTATTTATAATTATAAAATAATTCATTTAATAAATTAAAAATAATAATTATTTAATAAATTAAATAATTTAAATAAATAAATTATAAAAAACAAGCAAATGGATATACCCCTATTTCTTTGTAATATATTCAGTAGTTGTTTTGTCCAGAATTTTCTTTTACAAAGAACTCTTGGAAAATGCAGTATAAATAAGTTGAGGAAATGACCCACGGACCAACACCATTTTAGAAGTAGAGTTTGAGGAAAAATTGGTTAAAATAATATTGCATGTTTTTAGCCGATAATAAACAGAGAGCTGCTCTGAGCCTAGGCCTGGAGGTGGTGCCTGGCAATTTCTTGGATCAGGCAGTGTTTGAGTCTACTGCCCTCTGGTGGCTACCTTTTATACTTTCCTGCGCCTTACTGAGAAAAAGAATTTAAACGTACCAGATGTGTGTTAAACCTTTCTCATTTATTCTTTGCAGAGTTCTGTGCCTACTTGAGCTAGAATTAAAAGTTCTCAGAGATTATTTTACTCAACTGAAATCCAAGAAGGTAATTTCTCTTAAGGTCACCACTGTTAGGTGTATTCACTGCACATGCATTATATAATTTGAGATCTTTTTTCATTTATCCAGCAGGGTTGATTTCAGGCTAAAATACACACATGAATAGTGATGTCTAATTTTTTGGCTAGGCTCAGTGGCTCACGCCTGTAATCCCAGCACTTTGGGAGGCTGAGGCAGGTGGATCACTTGAGATCAGGAGTTTGAGACCAGATTGGCCAACATGGTAAAAACCCTGTCTCTACTAAAAATACAAAAAAAAAAAAAAAGAGCTGGGCATAGTGGCACCCACCTGTAATCCCAGCTACTTGGGAGGCTGAGGCATGAGATTCACTTGAACTCGGGAGGCGAATGTTGCAGTGAGCTGAGATTGAGGCACTGCCCTCCAGCCTGGGAGACAGAGTGAGACTGTTTCCAAAAAAAAGAAAAAGAAAAAAAAAGTGATGTCTGATTTTTCTTTATACATTTGCCAATAAACGCTGTGCTTTTTTTTTTTTTTTTTTTTGGCAAAGACCAAAGATTTAAATTTTACTTTTTTTGATGAAATTATAGTACCATTTAAGGATAATTGACCAGGTGCAGTGGCTCATACCTGTAATCTCAAGACTTTGGGAGGCCAAGCTGGGCAGATCACCGAAGGTCAAGAGTTCGAGACCAGCCTGTCCAACATGGTGAAACCCCATCTCTACTAAAAATACAAAAACTATCTGGGCGTGGTGGTGGGCACCTATAATCCCAGCTACTAGGGAGGCTGAGGCAGGAGAATCGCTTGAACCCAGGAGGTGGAGGTTGCAGTGAGCTGAGATTGTACCATTGCACTCCAGCCTGGGCAACAAGAGCAAAACTTGATCTCAAAAAAAAAAAAAAAAGAAAGAAAAAGGGTAATCACAAAATTGAAAAAAAACAAAACAAAACAAAACTTTTGGGACTTGTAATCTAATAAGATGGCATGGAACTATTTCTCCTTGTTCTTCCATGTCAAGCAACTATGAACCCTGGAAATGCAAGAGGCAGCCAAAGAAGAACTTGGAGATTTAGTAAGAAGGTGAATTGGTTTGGGGTCCCAGGACTGGAGGAACAATATGGTATCTGAGTGTCTTCTGTCCTCCTACACAACTGAAGAAGGTGACCCAGACCCAGTGCATCCTAACCTGCAACCTAGCAACAAGAAGGTGGCCCAGTACCTTCTCCCCAGGACTGACAGGTTATCTATCCAACATGACCAGGAAAGCCCAGCCCCCTGGAGGGGGAGATTAATAGGAGACCACTAAGTAGCCAGAGGAAGTGCTCACCTTCAGAGGGCCTGGGACTTCCTTCCCCTGCTGAGTGATAGCTCTGTGGCAAGCACGCACATGTGGGAGGATTCTGCCAGTTCAACAAATGATCTGGCCTGGGAAGCCTCTTTGTTCCCCTGGGCCAGAGCCTCCCTCGCCTGCCTTAATTCACTGGGGAGCTATGGGGGCACTGGCAGAGGGGATCCCACTACATCAGACAGCCCAACCCAGGGACCTTCCTCCTCCCAGGGAGCCTGAAACTTCCTTCTTCCTCAAGAGATTCCCATACCCTGAGGATGAGGCCTGGGGAAACATCTTCCATTCCTTCAGGCAGCATCAGCAGGGGCCTGTGGAAACCTCAGCAGTTCCAGATAAATCAAACAGACCAAAAAAAGCAGCAAAAACACTGAAAATTAAACTTTCATTGAAACCACAATCGCAAAAGTAGGCCAGGACCTGCATGCTAAAATAAATGATTTCTTTCTTTTTTTTTTTTTTTTTTTTTGAGATGGAATCTCGCTCTGTCGCCAAGGCTGGAGTGCAATGGCGCGATCTCAGCTCGCTGCAAACTCCGCCTCCTGGGTTCAAGCTCTTCTCCTGCCTCGGCCTCCCGAGAAGCTGGGATTACAGGTACTGCCACCATGCCTGGCTATTTTTTGTATTTTTAGTAGAGACGAGGTTTCACCCTGTTGGCCAGGCTGGTCTTGAACTCCTGACCTCAGGTGATTCACCCACCTCGGCCTCCCAAAGTGCTGTGATTACAGGCGTGAGCCACCAAACCTGGCCAAAATAAAGGATTTCAGTAGGACCAAAATTCTCTAAATGTAATAGACGAAATGTTTAGATACAACCAAAGATCACTTGTCATACTAAGAACCAAAATATTACAACTTGAATGAAAAAAAGACAGTCACAGCTGAGCACAGTGGCTCACGCCTGTACTCCTAGCACTTTGGGAGGCTGAGATGGGTGGATCACTTGAGGCCAGGAGTTTGAGACCATGTTAGAAGATATAGTAAGACCCTGTCTCTACAAAAAATAAAAAAAATTTGCCAGGCAGGGTGGCACGCACTTTTAGTCCTAGCTACTTGGGAGGCTGAGGCAAGAGGATCGCCTGAGCCCAGGAGTTCAAAGTTGCAGTGGGCTATGATTGTGCCACTATACTCCATCTTGGGCAACAGAGAAATACCTTATTTGACAAGGATTTTAAAGCAGCCATTATAAAGATGCCTTAACAATCAATTATAAGTTCTCTTGAAACAATGAAAACACAGAAAATCTTAGCAAATAAATAAAAGTTATAAAAAGAAGCAAGTTAGCTGGGCTCAGTGGCTCCCACCTGTAATCCTAGCAGTCTGGGAGGCTGAGGCAGGTAGATCACTTGAGCCCAGGAGTTCAAGACAAGCCTGGGTAACATGGCAAAACCTTGTCTCTACAAAAAATATAAAAATTAGCTGGATGTGGTGGTGCGCTCATGTAGTCCCAGCTACTTGGGGGACTGAGCTGGGGGAATCGCTATTGTCCTGGAGGTCGAGGCTGCAGTGAGCCGTAATTGCACCACTGCACTCCAGCCTGGATCACAGAGCAAGACCCTGTCTCAAAAAAAAAGAAAAGAAAAGAAAAGGAAATATAAATGATAGAATCGAAAAATAGCCAAACATTGACAAATTGGACCTCATAAAAATTAAAAACTTTTGCTTCGCAAAAGCCCATGTGAAGAGAATGAAAAGACAGGCCACAGACTGGGAGAAAATATTTGCAAATCCCATACCTGACAAAGAACTAGTTTCTACAATATGTAAAGAACTCTCAAAACTCGACTCTCAAAAAAAAAAATACAGTTTACTTTTACAAGTCAATACACAATTCAGTTTCTCCACGTCCTTGCCAACACTTGTTATTTTCTGCTTTTTTGATAGTGACCATCCTAATAGGTGTGAGGTGATATCTCACTGTGGTTTTGACTTGCATTTTTCTGATGGTTGGTAACATTGAACATATTTTCCACATGTTCATTGGCCATTTGCATACCATCTTTGAAGAAACGTCTATTGAAATCCTTTGCCTATTTTTAAAATTGGGTTGATTTTTTTTGTTACTGAGTTGTAGGAGTTCTTTATGTATTCTAGATATGAACTTCTTATCAGATAGGTGATTTGCAAATATTTTCTCCCTTTTTGTAGATTGCCTTTTCACTCTGTTGGTTGTGTCCTTTGATGCGCAAGTTTTTGAGTTTGATGTTGTACTATTTGCCCATTTTTGCTTTTGTTTCCTGTACTTTCGGTGTCATATCCAAGAAATCATTGCCAAGTCCAATGTCATGAAGCTTTTCCTCTGTGCTTTCTTCTAGGAGTTTTATAGTTTTAGGGCTTATGTTTAGGTCTGTAATCCGTGTTTGAATTAATTTTTGTATATTGTGTAAGATAAGGTTTTGAGTTTGTTCTTTTTATCTTTTTTTTTTTTTTTTTTTTAAATTAAAGAGTCTTGGTCTATTGCCCAGGCTAGAGTGCAGTGGCATGATCTGGGTTCACTGTAGCCTCTGGCTCCCGGTTTCAAGAGATTCGTGTGCCTCAGCCTCCCAGTAGCTGGGACTACTGGCATGCGCCAACATGCCTGGCTGATTTTTTGTATTTTTAGTAGAGATGGGGTTTCACCATGTTGGCCAGACTGATCTTGAACTCCCGATGTCAAGTGATCTGCCCGCCTCGGCCTCCCAAAGTGCTGAGATTACAGGCATGAGCCACCACGCCTGGCCTTGACTTTGTTCTTTTGCATATGGATATGCAGTTTTCCCCTCACCATTTGTTGGAGAGACCCTCTTTTCCCTACTGAGTAGTCTTGGCGTCCTTGTCAAAGATCATTTGAGCATATACATGAGGGTTTATTTCTGGGTCTTTGTCCTGTTCCACTGGTCCACACGTCTGTTTTTATGACAGTGCCACACTGTTTTGATTACTGTAGCTATGTTTTGAAATCAGGAAGTGTTAGTCCTCCAACTTTTTTTTCCTCGGAATTGTTTTTGCTGTTTGGAGGTCTATGTGTATTCTTTTTTGATGTACCCATAAATATATTTTAGTGTGAATAAATATGTGCATGTAAATTTATGTATTTTAGTACATTTGTTTATGCATAGATTTTAACAACAAAGAACCTGTAATAAAAACATGCTGCTCTGCAACTTGCCTTTTAAAATTCCACATTAGGCCAGGCACAGTGGCTCACATTGCAGGTTTTTTTGATGTATAGAGATTTTAGATTCCTATATAGTCAGATTTGTCCGTCAATGCTTCTGCTTTAGCATAATATTAGGAAAACCATTCTTGCTTTCCAAGATTATATAAATAGGCACCTCTACCTCTTAGTATTTTTAGAAGTTTAATTTTCAACTTTGAAGTCTTTATTTTATGGTAAAGTATGAAACAAGATGATCACTTCATTGTTTTCCAAATGGAAGCAAGTTGTCTCAGTGTTATTTATTTGATCATTGTGTTCCTTTCTCTCTGGTATTTTTTTTTTTTTTTTTTTTTTTTTTTTTTTTGCTCTTTTGCTCTTAGTGCCCAGGCTGGAGTGCAATGACACGATCTTGGCTCACTGCAACCTTCATCCCAGGTTCAAGTGATTCTCTGCCTCATCCTCCTGAGTAGATGGGATTATAAGTACATGCCACCATGCCTGGCTAATTTTTTTGTATTTTTAGTAGAGACAGGGTTTCACTATGTTGGCCAGGCTAGTCTTAAACTCCTGACTTCAGGTGATCTGCCCACACTGGCCTCCCAAAGTGCTGGAATTACAGGGGTGAGCCACCATGCCAGGCCCCTTTCTCTCTGGTTTTAGATGTTCCTTCACTTAAAAAAAAAAAAAAAAATTACATTCTGCATTTTCTGTTTGTTCATTTGTTTGTTTTGGAGCCTGGCTGATCTGAGTTTTGATGTTGATTCTATAGCTAGCTAAACCTGCTAGCTTTCTGACCTTGAGCAAGTGACTGCACTTCACTCTTACTTAGTTTCCTCATCTATAAGATGAGCACAATAACACTATCTGCTTCATAGGCTGTCATGAGGATTGAGTGAGACACCTGGAGCTGAGTATACTTAGCAAAGGCTAGCTGTCATTACAACCGCAGCTGTTATAACTAGTGCTGCTACTGGGGTTGGTTTCTGGATTCACTTTCTTGAGTTCTTTTCAGGAGTCTAAGACTTCCACTTCTTTGTGTTGCTCAGTACGAGGCAAAAAAGTGACCTTTCCTGGGACAGGCCCCTTACAGAGAAGTTATTCGTATTAACACTGACCAAAAGTATCTATAGAATTACTTCTTAGCATTTGCTATGAAAATATGTGTTTTCTGCTAACTTTGGATATAATTTTAGGCGAATTATCAAATCCTGTTCTTATATAATCTCTTCATTGTGAATGTCATGTATATTTGTCAACAGATGCCTTCTTATTTGCAAAGTGCTTTGATTTGTATTTGAAAGGTGTTCCTATGTTGTCTTTTACAATTAATGTTATGATGAAGGATCCCTGTTAATCTGGGGTGTCTTTAAGCAAAGCCATGTTTGTGAGACTGTATTAGATATCATGTTTATTAGACGTCTAATCAGTGAAATGAATGAGACTGTTTTTAAAATTATCTTCTCTGTCCCATGCTACAGATTGAGGGTGATATAAATCAGTGAGAACACAGGATTCCTGTGCTCATGGAGCTGATGGTCTAGTTGGGAAAATACAATATGTAAACTTAAAATACAAAGTGATGGCCGAGCTTGGTGTCTCACACCTGTAATCCCAGCACTTTGGGAAGCCAAAGCAGGCAGATCACCTGAGGTCAGGAGTTTGAGACCAGTCTGGCCAACATGGTGAAACCCTGTCTCTACTAAAAATACGAAATAATTAGTCAGGCATGGTGGCGGGCGCCTGTAGTCCCAGCTACTCAGGAGGCTGAGGCAGGAGAATGGCATGAGCCCAGGAGGCAGAGCTTGCAGTGAGCCGAGATTGCACCACTGTACTCCAGCCTGGGCGACAGAGCAAGATTCTGTAGCAAAAAAAAAAAGAAAGAAAATATCATCTATTCAGGGAAGAGCAGGTATCTACTTATTTCTCCATGTCAGAATTCTCTATGTAAAGATTAGCTGTTGAAGCTATTACATTCTGGGTGGTGCTAGAAATCATTACTTAAGGAAGAGAAATTAGAATGTTGTTATATATTTACCAAAGCAAAAGCAATAATCCAAATTTTAATCAGATCTTAGAGGAAACATTTTTATAGCTGTTTATTACAAGACCTCAGAGTTTTCTTACTGTGAGCACTCTCAAAATTAAAGTATTTTTAATTGAACTATTGGTCATAGTTATTAATATTATTAATATATTATTATAAAAAGGCAGAGAGAAATCATAATAAGAAACAGATAATTGCTAAAGTATGATTTGCGTTGCCCCTCTAGAGTTTTTTCTTTTGTGGTATATATGAAGGGCACCCTGTGAATTTCCATTGCCTTTTCTCTGCTTTAAAACCCATAGCTAATCCCCTAACTTTGAATTTGGAACATTTTCAGGGTGAGCTAGAAAGGGGGAGATGAGGCCGGGCACAGTGGCTCACACCTGTAATCCCAGCTCTTTGGGAGGCTAAGGCGGGTGGATCACTTGAGTCTGGGAGTTTGAGACCAGCCTGGGAAACATGGAGAAACCCCATCTCTACAAAAAAATACGAAAAATTAGGGAGGCAGAGTGGCGTGCGCATATAGTGCCAGCTACTCTGGAGGGAGGTAGAAGGATTGCTTGAGCCCAAGAGGCAGAGTTTGCAGTGAGCCATAATTGCGCCACTGCACTCCAGCCTCGACAACAGGACAAGACCCTGTCTCAAAAACACACACACACACACACACAAAGGTGGAGAGGGTGAGTTAAAGGATACTTGGCTGCAGTTTTACAGTCTACAGTTTTAGACTGTAAATCAGCATATCACTTTTCAAATATTAACTCAACCTTCAACAGGCATGCGAAGCTGAAGTTGTTGGTAACTACCCAGGAAAATGAGAAGTATTATTGAATATCTCTCAGCATATTAGGAAGAATTGGAAGAAAAACAGACACAGAGCTCTGGATTCTATTTTTTGCTCCAAAGTAATCATAGGAAGCTTTATTCATCTAACAATGTATGCTGTGATTTAAAAAATTTAAAACTACCCTTCTTGATAAAATAAAGAAAATCAAAAAGGAAAGAAGGGGGAAGGAAAGGAGCTAGGAAAGGAAAGAGGGAGAGGGGAACGAGGGAGTGATTAGTATGCTTACATTTTATACTCTTGTGAGGGTTAAGAATAATGTATGTGGGCCAGGCACAGTGGCTGATGCCTGTAATCCCAGCACTTTGGGAGGCTGAGGTAGGAGGATGGCTTGAGCTCTGGAGTTCAAGATCAGCCTGGGCAACATAGTGAGACCCCGCTTCTACAAAATATAAACAAAATTAGCTGGGCGTGGTGACATATGCCTGTGGTCCCAGCTACTCAGGAGGCTGAGGTGGGAGGATTGCTTGAGTCCTGGAGGTCAAGGCTGCAAGTAAGCTATAAACACACCACTGTACTCCAGTCTGAGTGACAGAGCTAGACTCCATCTCAAAAAAGGAGAAGAATACATGTGAAGTCCCCTGTAGTCCCAGTCCCAGCACACTGTCCCTTACCTACTAGACACAGTATTATAGTATCTGCCACAGTGATGGGCATGTAAAATTGTATGTTTTAGGGAATCATATGTGACTGGAGACATGTCTAACTTGTTTAACAAGTCACATTATACTGCCTTTGCTACTCATGAACATCCAGTCACTTGATTTCACTGATATCTGCAGTTCTAGGCTTGCCGGTGTCCCAGGCTTCTTTGTTCACTATTTCCTGGGCTACTGCTTAGGCTCTATGCCTATTACACGTGTAGATATGACCCTCTGTTCTCTGTCATCAACAGCGGTTGAATCAGAGGCCTTGTTTTGGTTATCTCTTGCTGCCTGACTACTCCAAAATTTAGTGGTGTGGAACAACAACCATTATGTTGTCTCTCACAATTTTGTGGGTTGATGTGCTTCAGCTGAATGGTTCTTATGGTCCATGTGATGTTGACGGGGGCTGCAGTCACTTGGGGGCTTGAATGGTCTGGAATGTTCAAGACTGCTCATTCACGTGACTGATAGTTGATGCTAGTCATCAGCTGGGAGCCCAGCTGGGCTGTCAGCTGAAGTGGCCACCTATGGTCTCTCCATGCCCATGTGGCTCAGGCTTCTGACAGCATGGTGGCTGAGTTCTGAGAGGGAAAGTCGCAAGGGTGAGCCTTCCAAGAGAAGAAAAGTAGAAACTCTCAGTTCTCTTAAAGGCTAGCCTCAGCCGGTTGTGGGGGCTCCTGCCTGTAATCCCCACACTTTGGAAGGCCAAGGTGGGTGGATCGCTTGAGCCCAGGAGTTTGAGACCAGCCTGGGCAACATGGCAAAACCCTGTCTCTACAAAAAAATAAAAGTACAAAAATTAGCCAGGCATGGTAGTATGCACCTGTAGTCCCAGCTACTCAGGAGGCTGAGGTGGGAGGATCACCTGAGCCTGGGAGGCGGAGGTTGCAGTGAGTTGTGATCGCGCCACTGCACTCCAGCCTGGATGACTGAGCGAGACTCTGTCTCAGAAAATAAATAAATTAATTAAATTAATAAATAAAAAATTAAAGGCTAGCCTCACGTCTGTTGTATTCTTTTTTTCTTTCTTTCTTTCTTTTTGAGCCAGGATCTCACTTTGTCCCTCAGGCTGTAGTGCATTGGCACCTCTTGGCTCACTGCAGCCTCAACCTCTCAGGTTCAGGCAATCCTATCTTGGCCCCCCAAGTAGCTGAGACTACAGACATGCACCACCACGCGTGGTTCTTTTTTTTTTTTGGAGAGACAAGGTTTTGCCCTGTTGCCCAGGCGGGTCTCAAAACTCCTGAGCTCAAGCAATCTGCTCACCTTGGCCTCCCAAAGTGCTGGGATTACAGGTGTGAGCCACCGTGCCCAGCCTTCTGTTATCATAGGCCAGCTTAAATTCAAAGAGTGAAGGAATTGACTCAGGTCTTGATGAGAGATTGACATGTGCATATAGAGAATGGCCTTCTTACTGTAGGGTCAGTACCATGTTCCTTTCAATTTGCCTTCACGAAGTGTAAGTCTTTTAAAAGGATACTTACAAACTCAAGATTCATGCCCTAGAAGTAATTCTGGAAAAGGTGGTAAGATATCATTGACCTAAACATTAGAACCTGGACTGATTTGTCTTGGACACAGTTGTATAGCATTGGAACAAAACTTGTGTCAGTACATAAACATGAAATAGCTAATCTCTCATGAATGAAAAATGTGACCCAATTCTGTAAGAGAGGGTTTAAGTCCATACGTGATTATTGCTAGAGCAGTGGTTCTCAAATGAAAGTGATTTTGTCCTTCAGGGGGTATTTGGCAATGTCTGGAGACATTTTTGGTTGTTGCAACTGGGTAGGGGGCAGTGTTACTGGCATGTAGTGCATAAAGGCCAGAGATGAAGCTAAGCATGATACAATGCACGGCACAGCCCTCTCCCACAACACAGAATTCCAGCCCAAACATGTCAATCGTTTCAAGGCTGAGAAACCCTGAGCTACCACAAAGATTCTTCCCATGCTGTCTTGGAAGTTCATACAAAGCACATTGCTTTTTATACTCCAATACATCATTTGTGCCTCTTTTTCTACAAAAACCTTTTCTCTCTGTATATTTCCAAATTCAAATTATGAGATTTCTCTAAAGGCTCTTTACAACTTCTATTTATTTTTTGTATTTAAATAATTTATAGGGCCGGGCACGGTGGCTCACGCCTGCAATCCCAGCACTTTGGGAGGCCGAGGTGGGTGGATCACTTGAGGTAAGGAGCTCCAGACCAGCCTGGCCAACATGGTGAAACCCACCCTCTACTAAAAATACAAAAATTAGCTAAGTATGGTGGCAGACACCTGTAATTCCAACTATTCGGGAGGCTGAGACAGGAGAATCGCTTGAACCTGGGGTGGA
The DNA here is from genome assembly GCF_047675955.1 of Chlorocebus sabaeus. Lineage (NCBI taxonomy): Eukaryota > Metazoa > Chordata > Mammalia > Primates > Cercopithecidae > Chlorocebus > Chlorocebus sabaeus. Next base: position 33,020,570 of record NC_132905.1, on the reverse strand, counting down.
GGTTGCAGTGAGCCGAGACTGCACCACTGCACTCCAGCCTGGGCAACAGACTGAGACTCCATCTTTAAAAAAAAAAAAAAAAAAAAAAAGAATTTATATACAGAGATTGGATCAAGGTGACTTGTAGGGCACACCAGTTCCATCCTTTTTCTCCTACCTCAAACTCTAAGAAATGACAAGAAAAAAATTACATCTGTGTATAAATCCATCTTTATCTGTATCTATACCTGTGTGTGTGTGTGTGTGTGTGTGTCTATATCTCCTGAAAAAGAAGAAGAGGTGATCACTATGGATCAGAAATTTTGAGCATCGCTGAAAGACTGTGTGTCAGAGAAGGCTGAATTATGCTATGGTAACAAACAACTCCCAAATTGAAGTTATTTAAAAAAACTATAGTCTATTTCTCATTCATTATTTGGGCTGTCAGAGGGCTAGTTGTTTAGGGACCTAACAGCCACTGTCTTTTTTTTTCTTTTTGAGACAGAGTTTCACTCTTATCGCCCAGGCTGGAGTGCAGTGGTGCGATCTTGGCTCACTGCAACCTCCACCTCCCAGGTTCAAGCGATTCTCCTGCCTCAGCCTCCCAAATAGCTGGGATTACAGGTGTGTGTCACCAGGCCAGCTAATTTTGTATTTTTAGTAGAGATGGAGTTTCACCATGTTAGTCAGACTGGTCTCAAACCCCTTACCTCAAGTGCTCCACCCACCTCGGCCTCCCAAAGTGCTGGGATTATAGGCATGAGCCACCGTGCCTGGCCCAGCCACCAATCTTGAATGTTGCTACTGCCTTATAGAGGCAAAAAGATAACTTAAGGTTCTTAAGGTTTTCTTTTCTTTTTTCTTTCCTTCTTTCTTTTCTTCTTTCCTTCCTCTCTTCCTTTCTTCCTTTCTATTTTTCTTTTTCTTTTCCTTTTTTTTTTTGACAGGGTCTCTGTTGCCCAGGCTGGAGTGCAGTGGCGTGATCATGGCTCACTGCAGCCTAGACCTCTGGGCTCAGGTGATCCTCCCATCTCAGCCTCCTGGGTAGCTGGGACTACAGGCATGCACCATCCTGCCTGGCTAATTTTTGTATTTTTTGTAGAGACGGGGTTTTGCCACATTGCCCAGTGTCTCAAGCAATTTGTCCACCTTGGTCTCCTAAAGTGCTGAGATTACTGGCATGAGCTACTGTGCCCGGCCTCTTGAGCTTTCTTTTAATGATTATACCAAGAATTCTCTGTCACTCACTGCAGGGCCAGGACCAAGACAAAGTGTTAAATGGGTTCCATCTTGCTCTGGCTTCCATCTGGATTGATCACCAGTCCCGGCCTTACCTTCTCGCTGTTCTGGGCTTATTCTTGCCTTTAATATACAGTCAATAAGCAACTCAAGAGGGGCCGTATTTCAATCCAGCATTCCTGAAGACCAGGGGCCTTGTGAACACATTTGTTCTTCACCTTATTTGATTGCAGATCTTTTTTTTTTTTTTCTTTTTCTTTTTTTGAGACAAAGTTTTGCTCTGTTACCCAGGTTAGAGTGTAGTGGCGTGATAACTCACTGCAGCTTTGAACTCCTGGGCTCTATCTGACCTACCTTAGCATCCCAAGTAGTCGGGACTTCAGATGGATACCACCATGCCTGGCTAATTTTTTAGAAAATTTCTTTTGTAGTGACAAGGTCTCACTATGTTGCACAGGCTGGTCTTGAACTTCTGGCCTCAAGTGATCCTTCCGTCTCAGCCTCCTGAAGCATTGGGATTATAGGCATGAGCCACCAAGCCAAGTCTGTAGATCCTTTTGAAAATCTGATAGAAAGAATGAAAGCTTTCCCAAATGTGGGAGCCTGTGGCTTCAGGGGAGTCTCCAGAATTCTAGGCATTAGATTTAACATTTAAAAAAAACAAGGGCCAGTTGCGGTGGCTCACACCTGTAATCCCAGCACTTCGGGAGGCCGAAGTGGGCGGATCACAAGGTCAAGAGATCGAGACCATCCTGGCCAACATGGTGAAAACCCGTCTCTAATAAAATTTAAAAAAAAAATTAGCTGGGCGTGGTGGCACACACCTGTAGTCCCAGCTACTCAGGAGGCTGAGGCAGGAGAATTGCTTGAACCTGGGAGGTGGAGGTTGTAGTGAGCTGAGATCGTGCTACTGCACTTCAGCCTGGCGACAGAGCGAGACTCTGCCTCAAAAAAATAGAAAAGATTTAAAAAAAAAAAAAAAAAAAACCAAGAATGAGGAAAGAGCAGGTGGTGTGGGCTTGCTATTTGGAGGTTGAGGGCCTGTCTTCTGCCCCTTTGATCATTAAGGAAGTTATTCAGTCTTATGGCTAGATCAGTATCATTACTATATGGCCGGACACAGTGGCTCACACCTGTAATCCTAGCACTTTGAGATGCCGAGGCGTGCAGATCACTTGAGGCCAGGAGTTTGAGACCAGCCTGGCCAACACAACAAAACCTCGTCTCTACTAAAAATACAAAAAAAAATTAGCTGGGCATGGTGGCATATGCCTGTAATCCTAGCTACTTGGGAGACTGAGGTTTGAGAATCATTTGAACTCAGGAGGCAGAGGTTGTAATGAGCTGGACTTTCTCTCTCTCTCTCTCTATATATATATAGTAACTTACTATATATACACTATATATATACACTATATATACTATGTATACACTATAGTATATATACTATATATACTACATATAGTAACTTACTATATATACACTATATGTATACATTATATATACTATAGTGTATATGCCATATACAGTATATATACTATATAGTATATATACTATAGTGTATATATGGTATATATAGTATATATAGTATAGTGTATAGTATACATAGTATATATAGTATATATAGTGTATATATAGTAAGTTACTATATATAAGTTACTATATATAGTATATACTATATATACTATATATAACTATGCACTATATATACTATATATAACTTACTATATATAGTAAGTTACTCTGTATAGAGTGATTTATGATATATACAGTAACTTACTATATATAGTAACTTACTATAGATCTATATATGTATATCTAGTTACTGTAAGACATTTATATATTGCAAAATAACTATATATATACAGTTACTGTAAGACATTAATATAGTGTAAAAAAAATCTAGAAAAAAAAACCACAAAAAAGAAAATCTAGCTCCCATGTGTTTTTTACATGAACTTGTGGCACCTGAAGGCTAATTTTGTTTGTTCAGGGTTTCCCACATCCTGTGATCTTTCATTATCTTTGACTGGATATGTGACCGTACAAGAACATTTCAGTTACGGCCTAACATAATATGTACATAATATGTACTCCAGAAATTCCACTGCAGAAATCATACTTGATAAAGGTCGCCATCATTCATTTTTGTCACCTAATCATGAATGCCAGTGCCACTTTCCATTTCAGGACTGGCATGGGAAGTTATGCCTGTGCATCAAACAGAAGTTTACACGAAGAAGGAGCCTCTTGTTCAATTTTGCATGAGATGTTTCCTATTGACTTCAAAAACTTGAAGTGTTTGAAGGCAAGGGAGAAAGCAAATCAACCCAAGAGATTCTACATATTCAAAGACTCCAGCAGTTTGTTTACCGAACACAGAACTGTGTGCTGGTGGCAAAATAAAGCCTTTGCCCTGAACAGGAAATCTTGGAGTCCAGGCAACAGGAGGCCTGGCAGCATTCCACGGTGACCAGCTGAACGAAAAACAAGAATTTACAATACTAACCCCAAATGCCCTGCTTGTCTCCCAGAAGAATAATACTATCTTGGCCTAGGAGGGTTGTACCTTCGTGCTCAACTCTTGGTCTAACAGTCATGAAGCTGCAGTAACATGCTGTGTTCCTCTCCTTAATCTGCTTTCTCAATCAATGCCTTAATCCTTTGGGTGTTGTTGTTGTTTGTTCGTTTGTTTTGTTTTGTTTTTTTTGAGATGGAGTTTTGCTCTTGTTGCCCAGGCTGGAGCGCAATGGTGTAATCTCGGCTCACCGCAACCTCCACCTTCTGGGTTCAAGCGATTATCCTGCCTCAGCCTCCTGAGTAGCTGGGATTACAGGTATGCACCACCATGCCTGGCTGATTTTGTATTTTTAGTAGAGATGGGGTTTCTCCATGTCGGTCAGGCTGCTCTCGAACTCCCAATCTCAGGTGATCCGCCCACCTTGGCCTCCCAAAGTGCTGGGATTACAGGTGTGAGCCACTGTGCTCCTAAAAAGGTCCCTAACCCTTTTCGTTTGTTTGTTTAAATTATGAAATTAGGCCATTCTATAAGTGGTACATTTTTCAATTTCTTAAAAAAGAGAAAGGTAAATTATTTGGGGCAGACAACAAAATAGGAATGTAAATGCTTCAACTGTTGACTACATTTGTGTGTTGTTTTGTTTTGTTTTGCTTTGCTTTGCTTTGCTTTTTGAGCCAGAGTCTCACCCTGTCTCCCAGGCTGGAGTGCAGTGACGCGATCTCGGCTCACTGCAACCTCTGCCTCCTGGGTTCAAATGATTCTCATGCCTCAGCCTCCCAAGTAGCTGGGATTATAGGCATGTGCCACCACACCCAGCTAATTTTTGTATTTTTGGTAGAGACAGAGTTTCACCATTTTGGCCAGGCTAGTCTCAAACGCCCAGCCTCAGGTGGTCTGCCCTCCTTGGCCTCCCAAAGTGCTGGAATCATAGGTATGAGCCACTGTGCCCAGCCTAAATTTGTGTTTAATATGGCAGGAGTGATGGCTGGATCTGGTGACCTCCATTTCTCTATTGAATGGGGAGAAAGCACAGCCTTTGGGGTTTGAAGGGCATTATCACTTTAAAAATTTTGTTTAATTTAAATTTTAAAATATTTTTTAGAGATGGGGCCTTGCTGTGTTACTCAGACTAGTTTTGAACTCCTGGGTTCAAGTGATTCTCCTGTGTCAGCCTCCCAAAATGTTGGGATAATAGGTGTGAGCCACCACACCTGCCTGGTTTATAATTTTTTACTTGGTGTTTCTTTATCTGTTTTATGGGGACAATAATATCTACCTGATGAGTGGACACATAGTTGGTGACATGAGAGTCTCCACCCCCAAACTTTAAAACTGTTGCTTAAGCATCATGCTAATGGTCCACAGTATATGGATTTGTGAATTATGTCTTCTTCCTTCCATTTGAAAACTAGAACATTTGCTTGTCTCCTTTCCTTGTATCACTTACCCCATCCTTTGTGACAGTTTGAAGCACTGATCATTTTCCTATATTACTGTGGGGAAGTGGATTATCTGCAATCAATGCCTTGTGTTCATTTCCTCTCCTACCAGTCAGGCATGCCTTTTTGATAAACTACCTCCCAAGTTCTGAAGAAATTCGCATAACCTAAAATAAACCAAACAATAGAATTTTGATAGAAGTGGAGCAGAGGCCTGCAGTGTTGTCCCAGGAGCTGTTGAGGGCAGTGGAGCCTGCTTCTGGCCATGGACACAGAGATTCAGCATCACCATGTCATTGCAGAACAAAGGGAGAGTTGGCTTTGTTAACCACCTTGGCTGCCCGTGATGTGCTGATCAGTTAAGATACCAACATTTCTTATTTACATCCTGTGTTGTTGTTTCTGTGCACCCAAGGGATGTGAACAGAGTAATCTGGGGTGGGGGATGGTGCAGAGTGGTGGCAGTGATGGTTGCCAGCCCTCTGTCACCACCCTCTCCACTAGAATGCCATGTATTATGTATTTCCACTGAAGGACTTGATTTTAGCACCGAAGACTGAGTGAGTGGTCTTGTAACCTGTACCTGCAATCTTGGCCTTGAATTCTCATTTTATGCCTCAATGCAATGGCTTAGAAATCAGCTGCCTGGTAGCTGTGAGCCAAGCCCTTGCCCGCTGCTTTCAGCTGGAGCCTTGCAGGGCTGTGCCCTCCTGGGTGACCTTTGCCTGGTACGCCTCTCTTGTGCTGGGCTGAGGGCAGCTCTTGGCCATGTATGATTATGCTCGAATTGTGATTCAAAATTGGCACAATTATATCCTAATTTTTTAAAAACCTGAAAATGTAGTATAAATTCCTGACTTCTGAAAATTTCTCATAGTACCCATCCCAGTTTTCAAAGCTGTTTCGTAAGTTACCAATCATATTTATTTTTCCCTTCTTTTCTTCTCATTCCTTCCTTCTTCCTTCCTTTCCTTCCTTCTTCTTTTCTTTCTCTCTCTTTCTTCCTCTTTCTCTTTTTTTCTTTTTTTTTTTTTTGAATTGGGTATGTTGCTCTTTTGGTAATAGGATCATAGCTCACTGCAGCCTTGAACTCCTGGGCTCAGGTCATCCTCCTGCCTCAGCCTCCTGCGTAGCTGGGACTGTAGGTGTGTTCCACCATGCTTGGCTAAGTTTTTAAATGTTTTTGTAGAGATGAGGTCTTGCCATGTTTCCCAGGCTGGTTGCAAACTTCCAGGCTAAAGTGATCTCCCACCTCAGCCTCCTGAGTCACTGGGACATATTTCTGTGGAATCTCCCAATTTGGCAAGACATTAACGCTAGAATGCCTTTAACACTGTTGGAAAAGTGGTACCCTTCTTCCTTTTGGAGAATATAGCCTCAGAATGTATGCTCTCTAGAAACAAGAAGTGATTTCAAGCAATGAGCTAGAAAGAGAAAATCTCTCTTCTTTTTGTAGACTTACTACCACTAGTCTTTGGATGAAGGTCCCCAGTTGGGTATATGTATCATAGTTGTGACACTTGTGATAAGGTTAGCCTATTTTTAATGATAAAGCACTAGTCATCCTTTTCTTTTAAAATTATAAAAGAAATAGTACAAATGAGTATAAAATGAAATGTAAGGCCAGGCTCGATGGCTCATACCTGTAATCCCAGAACTTTGGAGGCCAGGGTGGGTGGATCGCGAGGCTAGGAGTTAGAGACCAGCCTGGCCAACATGGTGAAACCCTGTCTCTACTAAAAATACTGTTGGGGTGATCAGACCTAACACCAGGTCGTGGGGGTGACAAAGTCCGATGGAGTCAAAGGATTGAGAAAAAGACAGTTTGAGAGAGAAAAGCTGGGACCAGGAGGCCATCGCTAGTGTATGGAGGCTGTGAAGGCCCTGAGCGCTGGAAGCCCACGCTATTTATTGGTAATCCAACAAAGAAACAGGTGGTGAGAATGTGGAGGTCGAAAGGGCAGGCGCATGGTCTACAGCTGTGATGGTTTAGCATTTGTAAGGAACATATTCTACTACTTGAGATAATGCAGAGCAGGTTCTTCTAACTCAAGATACAGTCGATCCTGGGAGAGCAAGGAGCAAGGAGCCAGCAAGTCTAGACACATCCCAGAGCCACGAGCCCTGAATTCTATCCAAGCCACGAGGGATTTTATGCCCTGAGCTTAGATCATGGTGCATCAGGGTAGCCTTCCACCTCTTAGCACCGTGTTCCAGAGGCCACAAGGGGTTTTTAGACCCTGGACCCCGGGCATGTTCCAAGACTTACATTATATCAGACATGCAAGCCGTGCCTCAGCTTCTCCCAGTGCTCAGGTTTTCCCAACAAATACAAAAATTAGATGGATGTGGTGATGCACACCTGTAATCCCAGCTACTCGGGAGGCTGAGGTAGGAGAATCCTTTGAACCTGGGACGCGGAGGTTGCAGTGAATCAACACGCCACTGCACTCCAGCCTGGGTCACAGAACAAGACTCTGTCTCAAAAAGAAAAAAGTAAAAGTCCTAGGTCTTCAGGCTTCTCCCCAGAGGTAATTATTGTAGATAAGTTTTGCATATCCTTCCATATACATACCTACAGATCTATATACATAAATATACATAGACACACATATGCACATACATGTGTGTATTGTAAACACACAAACAGCACATATATCTTTTTTTCTAAATACCAATGGAATTTTACCATAATATCATCTTGTATCTTGCCCTTTTTTCACTCATTGCTATAATAAGGCAGTTTGCCGTGTTGGTACATGTAGCTCTCTCATATTTTTAATGTCTGCATAATATCCCATTGTACGGTTGGATCATAATTTATTTAATGAGATGTCTGTTGATGGATGTTTAGATTGACCCATGTTTTTACTGATAAACAATCTTACGGGGAATCTTCTCTTACATAGCTTACCTAATGCCTTTGGTGAATGAATATTCTCATTCATGGAGTCAAACTTGGTAACTATATAGTATTTTGAATATTAGTGATTTAGTAGATTTTAGCAGAAAATATTTTTAATGAAATTGAATGGCTAAGTAACAAAAGATCACCTTTATTTGTACAAAAGATATATTTATGGATGGTGAAAGTGTTAAGCCAGTTTAGTTGGATTAATATTATCAGTTAGGAGTTAATTCACAGTAAAATGTTTGTTTTAGAACATCAAATTAATATGCCATGAAGGAATTTAAGGGGGTGGCATTTTTTATGAGTTGCCATAGTGGCAGATACAGAGTTGTGGCATATACATCATGAGAATGTACTTCCAGAGGTAGAACTAAAAAAGAATAATTTCTCATAAGAGGAGGTGAGAAATGTTGGGGGTGGATTTTCTTTCTAAAACCATGCTCATTAAGTGATGAAAAGGACAGCTTTTAAAAATCACCAGAGAACTAAATGTATGACTAAATAGTGGAAAGGATCTTAACGTACATGTTTGCACAAAAATAAGAAACTCATTTTAATTCCATGAAACAAATACTAACTGTGGTTTAGAGTGAATCTTGATAGCATTCATAGATATGGCTCTCCCTAAATAGACTCTTAGAATTAGATGTATTTGCTCTGAGCTCACAGTTAAATCCTCATTTCCCCTTGTGTCACACCTCTACTGCCAAGTGTCTGATTAGCAGCATCCTGAAAGGAAACGCCGGCTGTCTCCCATGAAGTGTGTCCCCAGTTCTGCAGTCCAGCTTGCTCTGGAGGTTACTGTCACTCTGCCACCAAAAACAACCCAATACAGTCAAAGCTCAGCAGCTCCAGCTCCAGCTGGATGAATTTTCTTCTAACCACTGTTACCCCACGTTGTACAACTGCATCCATCCTTCCTCGGTTGTACAGACAACTTAAATATATTTCCTCTACACCATTGGTTCTCAACCAGCGGCAACTGCCCCGTGCCGCCACCACCAGGGGACATTTGGCGGAGTTTGGAGACATTTTTGGTTGTTGCAGCCATAGGATGCTACTGGCATCTAGTTGGGAGAGGCCAGGGATGCTTCTGAATATCCTGCAATGCACAGAATAGTTCCCCCACCCAACAAAGAATTACCTAGTGCTGAGGGTATGAAACCCTAATGTACACAGTGATGTCACATACTGAGATCTCATTGTTATTTCAGTTTTCTGGCATATCTAGTTTATCACATACTGCACCTTTGTCAAAAATTGGATTGTTCGGCCAGGAGCGGTGGCTCACGCCTGTAATCCCAGCACTTTGGGAGGCCAAGGTGGGCAGATCATGAATTCAGGAGTTCGAGACCAGCCTGGCCAACATGGTGAGACCCCATCTTTACTAAAAATACAAAAATTAGCCAGGCATGGTGGTGCGCGCCTGTAATCCCAGCTACTCAGGGGGCTGAGGGAGGAGAATTGCTTGAACCCGGGTGGTGGAGGTTGCAGTGAGCCAAGATTGTGCCACTGCACTTCAGCCTGGGTGACAAAGCAAGACTCTGTCTCGGGAAAAAAAAAAAAAAAATTATATTGTTCAAGAATAGACCACCTTAGACATCGAGTAACTAAGGGGACTGATACTGTGGTAGAGTGATGTTAGCATTAGGCTAGGTGGCAATTAGGAGATAGGTGTTCTAATCTCATTATTGCCTCTAATCAGCTATGGGGCCTTCTGAGCCATTTCATTATCTTTTGGTGAAATGAGAGCATTTGCCTAAGTTATCGAGAGTCTCTCTAAGTCTTAAGATATCCCATAAAATACTCTGCCATTGCACATATATTTTTTAAGTGGGATAAGGATGAACAGCAGGTACATACAGGTGTTCCATTGATTCTTTCTGTTTCCCCTACCAATAGATGTATTTCTGCAGGCCAGGCACGGTGGCTCACACCTACAATCCCAGCACTTTGGGAAGCTGAGGTCGGCAGATCACTTGAGATTAAGAGTTTGAGACCAGACTGGCCAACGTGGTGAAACCATGTCTCCATAAAAAATGCAAAGATTAGCCAGGCATGGTGGTGCATGCCTGTAATCCCACCTACTTGGGCAGCTGAGGCAGGAGAATGGCTTGAACCCAGGAGGTGGAGGTTGCAATGAGCAGATATCATGCCACTGCACTCCAAAGCGAGACTCTCAAAAAAGACATAATTCTATTATATAATCCTTTGTTAACTCTGCAGATGTCCTGGCTTTAAGATCATCCTGTGTGATCATCCAATGCTGAGAAGTGCTGATGACCTAATAATAATATGTCACATGTGACACTTCCTTTTCCAGCAGCAGTAATATACCACATTAGTTCATTCATACATCTACTTTTGATCAGACATTTACTGAGGGCTGATCGCTGCCAAGTATTTGATCCATATAGTAATCCTGAAGCCAGGCAGGAAAAGGCTTCTTCTCTCCAAATTACATACCAGAGACCACAGCTCAGAGAGGTGTCCCAGGTTATGTGACTCCATAAGTGACAGTTCCAGGACAGATGTTTCCAGGACTCCCTTAATTCTTGGAGAGAGCACCTTCCTTCTGTGATCTTGCCAAGTCATAGATAGGGGAGCCACGCAGCCAGCAACTGAGAGCGGAAACTTTATTTATCAGATTAGAAAACACATGCCCCCAGAAAGGTGAAATCTCACAAAATAGACACAAACCTCAGGAGTTTTAACTAAAAAGGACAGCTTTTTAATTCCCTTCTCTTCCAGTTCTCTACATAATGTATCGCCGGCATTAAGTGTATTAGGACCAGACTGGTCTCTTCTGGCAATAGAATGGTAGACAAAAGAACATGCGTTTTGAAGCTGGAGACCTGAGGCTGGGCGTGGTGGCTAACGCTGTAAAACCCACACTTTGGGAGACTGAGGAGGGAGGATGGCTCGAGCCCAGGAGTTCAAGACCAGCCTGGGGAACATAGTGAGACTGTGTCTCTACAAAAAAATTTTAAAAATTAGCCAAGTGCGATGGTGCACACCTTTGGTCCTAGCTATTCGGGAGACTAAGGTGGGAGGAGCATTTGAGCCCAGGAGGTCAAGGCTGCAGTGAGCCATGATTGCGCCACCGTGTGGCAACAAGGTGAAACCGTGTCTCAAAAAAAAAAAAAAAAAAAAGTGAAGTTGAAGACCTGCACTAAATTCCATCTCCACTACTGCCTGCTGTATGACCTAAGGCGAGCTACTTTCTCTTAAGCCTTAATTTTCTCATCCGTAAAATGGGGATTACTAATACTTAGTTCGTGGGATTGCTATGAAGGGTAAGTGGGATAATATGTATCTGTGAGTCCTAGTCCAGGAACTTCTTTTTCTTCTTCTTCTTCTTTTTTTCTTTTTGAGGACCCAATCTTTTATTTTGCCAAGCAAAAATCTTAAAAACAACCTCTACCACTATCTCCACAAATCTATTATCATTTCATAAACGAAAGGATATTTTAACATCCAAAATGAAAGAAGAACCTAATCCCAAAATAAAGATCAGTTGTCTGTAGTCGCTAGTGTTTTTTTCTCACATATCCACGGACTAGTAAGAGTTTCATCACGGCCTAGCATGAATCCATAGGCCACTGCTTGGAAAACTTTTATGTGTCTAGTATACAATGCACTGATTACTGTGCTCAGTGCTTAACAGGCAACCGGAAGATGGTAAGAACTATTATTAATAACAGACACTTAGAGGTTTTGATATATGAAACTTTAGAGTCCTCCTTTCCATTTCTAAAAATTCCAACAATTTTTGAACAAGTGAATGAGTGGCCTCTTGTAAGACGACAGAGCCACAAGTCCTCAGGACCCCAGTAGAACTGTGTCTTTGCTTTATAAAATAAATCATCATGAATGAGAAGTAGCTTTGCCATGTGCATTACTTTCACCGGGTATTATGCCTCACCAAATGCAGAGTTCTTTTCTGTTTCCTCCGGATTATGTTAGATTGTTTACCTGAACCCCTGATGACTAGCTTCTTTGCAAGGTTGTGAATGTTGTCCATTCAGTCATTAGCAAAATGCTTATCGTGTGTGTACTATGCTGCAGGCCCTGTTCCTAGGGTTGGGGATACATAGTGAACAAAATAGACACAGGCTCTGCCTTTCTTTAAGGGGTTTTTTGTTTTTATTTTTTTGTTGAGACAGGGTCTCACTCTGTCACCCAGGCTGGAGTGCAGTGATACAATCATGGCTTACCGCAGCCTCAACCTCCCAGGCTCAGGTGACACTCCTACCTCAACCTCCTGAGTAGCTGGGACCACAGATGTGTGCCACCATGCCTGGCTATTTTTTTTCTATTTTTAGTAGAGATGGGGTTTCACCATGTTGCCCCGGCTGGCCTCGAACTTCTGGGCTCAAGTAATCCACTCGCCTCGGCCTCCCAAAGTGCTGGGATTACAGGCGTGAGTCACCATGCCTAGTCTTTAAAGAGCTCTTTAAATTCTAGTTCTTCGGCTGGGTGCTGTGGCTCACTTCTATAATCTCAGCATTTTGGGAGGCCGAGGCAGGTGAATCACCTGAGCTAAGGAGTTCAAAACCAGCCTGACCAACATGGTGAAACCCTGTCTCTACTAAAAATACAAAATAATTAGCCAGGCATGGTGGCAGGTGCCCGTAGTCCCAGCTACTCAGGAGGCTGAGGCAGGAGAATTGTTTGAACCTGGGAGGTGGAGGTTGCGGTGAGCCGAGACTGTGCCACTGCACTCCAGCTTGGGTGACAGAGCGAGACTATGTCTCTAAATAAATAAATAATTCTAGTTCTTAGGATCATGGTTGGAAGGGGCAGAAGGGATAGATAGGCACTAAAAGAAATCTGTATCAGCTGGTGCTGTGAAGAAAGGAAAGCAGTGTTAGAGATGAAGGCTGTAATTAAAATATGGTGGCCTGAATAGGTCTCTCTGATAAGGCGATGTGCGTGTAGAGTCTGGAAGAATTTTGGTATTAAAGGAGTAAATTAATACATTTTTCTTTTGCGTGTAAAGTTAATTATCTGATGAAGTGCCTCTTCTATTACCTTTCTGTGGAAGAGGAGAAAATGCAAATATTGGAAAAGAGCAAGACAAATAGTAGCATACTTATGGCACTATTTCCTCCATTTATAGAGCAAAAATGAAACAAACAAAAAACTGAATTAAGTGCTTGTTTGGGCTTTTAAACCAAGACATGAGCCTGCTTTTCTCAAACACCTTTTTCTTTTTCTTTCTTTTCCTTTTTTTTTTTTTTTTTTTTTTTGAGACGGAGTCTGGCTCTGTCACCCAGGCTGGAGTGCAGTGGCACAATCTCAGCTCACTGCAACCTCCGCCTCCCTGATTCAAGCGATTCTCCTACCTCAGCCTCTAGAGTAGCTGGGACTACTGGTGTGTGCCACCATGCCCGGCTAATTTTGTACTGTTTTGTAGAGACGGGTTTCTCCATGTTGCCAGGGCTAGTCTTGAACTCCTGAGCTCAAGCGATCCACCCACCTTGGCCTCCCAAAGTGCTGGGATTACAGGCATGAGCCACCATGCCCAGCCCCTCAAACACCTATTATTACTGCTTTTCCTCTTTGGCTGCCTAGGTATCAATCCAGGAAGCATCTTTGAAAGTGTTAAATATTTACTCACACTGGCAAAAGTAAGCTTCATCTGTGAAATTGTCTTACAGGACCCAAGAATCTTAAAGAAAAATATTGACCACTCAGTGGTGGCTTATTTAGGAATATCTGTATATTTTTTGTTAAATGTTCTAGAATTTAAAATTCTTCTGAGCACAGTCCCTATAGAATTGAATTAATTCTTTAACATCATTCCAAAGTTGATAAAGATGAATGACTTGTCTACTTTCAGCTAGATTTTAACTTTTGAGGTAAAATTGCTAACATCCTTTCAAATAAGTTCTTTATTTCCAAAATTACTTTTTCTTTTTCTTCTTTTTTTTTTTTTTTTTTTTTTTTTTTTTTTTTTTTTTTTTGAGATAGGGTCTCACTCTGTCACCCAGGCTGCAGTGCAGTGGTGCAATTTCCTTGGCTCACTGCAACCTCTGCCTCCCAGGCTCAAGTGATCCTCTCATCTCAGCCTCCTGAGTAGCTGGGACCAGAGGCGCATGCCACCACACCCACTAATTTTTTGTATTTTTTGTAGAGACGGGTTTCATCATGTTGCCCAGGCTGGTCTCGAACTCCTGGGCTCAAGAGATCTGCCCACCTTGGCCTCCCAAATTGCTGGGATTACAGTCATGAACCACTGCGCCCGGCCCCAGAATTACTTTTTCTAATGACACACACCACCAGAGGATTGGAAGGAAACATCCAGAATTTGGTCCAGTGTTCTTTTTCACCACTTATGTTCCTTGGGGGTTTCTGTGGTTCCAGGAGCCATTCATGCCTGAGAGAGAGCGGCCCTGGTGGAGAATTGGGCTGCTTTCTCTCCTTAGCAGATGAGCTTGTTGGACTGCATTAAATGAGCCCCGTGAACCACTGTGCTCAACCTTGGCTGCACATCGGCATCACCTGCGAGCTTTAATGATCTGGATGCCCAGGACTCATCTTCAGAAGCTCTGATTTAATTGGTATAGAGGGCAGCCTGGGAATCAGGATTTTGTAAAAGCTCAAGTGCTTCTAATACGCAGCCATGCTGAAAAACCACTGCCTTAGAGCAGTGCTTCTCAAAATGTAATGTGACTATTAACCACCCAGGGATCCTGTGCAAATACAGATTCTAATTCAGTGAAGTGTGAGGTGGAGGCCAATGATGTGTAAATAAGACCATAGAGCAGGAGTCAGCAGCCTCTGGCTTGTGGACCAATTCTGACCCTATGCCGGTTTTTGTACAGCCTGCAAGTTAATAATGGCTTTCACATTTTAAAATGATTATTTTTAAAAAGAAGAAGATGTAACTGGGCATTGAAGGTCCACAAAGTCTAAAATATTTACTGTCTGGCCGTGTACAGAAAAAGTTTGCTAACCCATGATCTATCTTCATAAAGTACCCCACAACCACTGAAAGTCTCTTCTCGGTATTATCCTACTTTATTGGATCCTGTAGCCCCTTGTCTTAGGAATTCTCGTACTTAGGAATTTGTTTTTATATAAAAGAAATGAGGTTTGGGTGTAGTGGCTCATGCCTGTAATCCCAGCACTTTGGGAAGCCATGATGGGCCGATGACTTGAGGCCAGGAGTTTGAGAGCAGCCTGGGCAATGTCGCAAAATCCTGTCTCTACAGAAAATACGAACATTTTCCGGGTGTGGTGGTGTGTGCCTGTAATTCCAGCTACTCTGGAGGCTGAGGCATGAGAATCACTTGAACCTGGGAGGCTGAGGTTGCAGTGAGCTGAGATCGTACCACTGCACTCCAGTCTGGGTGACAGAATGAGACTCTGCCTCAAAAAATGAAAAAAAAAAAAAAAAAGAAAAAGAAATGGCATAAACTGGTAGAATACACAGCCCATGAGTTATTGGTCGTAAAATTAACTGCAAATATAAATATTTTAGAATTTCAACTCTATATTTTTTAAAAATTATTTTGTGATTTTATTGAAAATGTAGTTCCAAAAAGACACATTTTCCTTGAATGACAGTTTTGGTTTTTTTTTTATTTTAAGTAAAGATTGCCAGGACAGAGAGAATCAAGAGTCACTGAAGACTGCCCTTCAGAAATAGTAAAGTTCTACTGTGTATATTCAGGGTTTGCCAACAATAATTTGAAAAATAAAAGGTTGCTTTCTACTGAAAGGCTGAATGAATAAATTCTAGTGCATGAGAGATTCACTGTCTGTGGGTAAACAAGGGGCAGTGTGAGTCTTAAAAGAGGAAAATTGTTGAGGTCAATATCTACATTTCACAGATGAGGAAACTGAACTTTGGAAAATGCAAGTGAAAATCTGAGGACCATAGCAAAATAGTGGCAGAACGAGAACTGGAAGTTGTTCTCCTGATTTGGTTCCGGTTCATATTTTTTCTGTGATACTGCATTTTACTCAAGAACTAATATTATGATTAAAATGCCTGACAGTATAAAAGGACCAGTTTAAAAACTATCACAGATATTCCTATTTGTCATACATTATATCTATGTTTTCCTTTAAAACCCTGAGGATAGACTGGGCACAGTGGCTCACACCTGTAATCTCAGCACTTTCAGAGGCCAAGGTAGGTGGTTCACTTGAGCTCAGGAGTTCGAGACCAGCCTGGGCAACATGGCAACCCTGTCTCTACAAAAAATACCAATAAATAGCTGGGTGTGGTGGTGCGTGCCTATAGCCCCAGCTATTTTGGGGGCTGAGGCAGGAGGATCACTGGAGCCCAGGTGATCAAGGCTACAGTGAGCCAAGATTGTGCCACTGCACTCCAGCCTGGGTGACAAAGTGAGACCCTATGTCAAAAAATAAATAAATA
The DNA here is from genome assembly GCF_047675955.1 of Chlorocebus sabaeus. NCBI lineage: Eukaryota > Metazoa > Chordata > Mammalia > Primates > Cercopithecidae > Chlorocebus > Chlorocebus sabaeus. The sequence goes on along the minus strand of NC_132905.1, from coordinate 33,004,089 downwards.
AAATAAAAATAAAACCTTGAGGATATTTATAACATTAGCTGCTTTCATGTCCTTGTTCGTTAATTCCATCATCTTTATCATTTCAAGATCTGTTTCTGTTGACTATTTTTCTCCTGATTATAGGCAACATTTTCCTGCTTCTTCCCATGTCTACTAATTATGAGATGCTGGACTTAGGGATATTACATTGTAGAGTGTCTGTATTTTGCTGCCTTTTTATAAAAAGCATCAAAGTTTGTTGTGGCAGGCAGTTAAATTACTTGCTGATCAACTTGATCCTTTCAAGACTTGTTTTAAGCTCACTGGGGATATTTTCCTCTCTCTCTCTCTCTCTATATATATATATAGAGAGAGAGATACATACATATGTGTATGTGTGTATATATATGTGTGTGTGTGTGTGTGTGTATATATATATATATTTTTTTTTTTTAATGTTAGAGACGAGGTCTCACTATGTTGCCCAGGCTGGTCTCAAACTTCTGGGCTCAAGTGATCCTCCCACCTTGGCCTCCCAAAGTGTTGGGATTACAGGCATGAGCCACTGCATCCAGCCTAAACTCACTAGGGAGATTTTTTGAATAGCCTGTACTCTATAGCTAGTTTAGCTTGCTACCAAGGTTTAACCTTTCTGGGTCTGTACTGAATATTCCAGGTATTCAACAGTCATCTCACTCTGGCTGTCAGAACATGCATGTCTCCCAGCCCTGTGTGAGTTCTGGAAGTTGTTCAGCTCACAGCTCCCCTGGCTGTGCCTGGCATTATGACTTAGTGTTCACTGTGAAAGACTCAAAAGAATTCCTATGCTGATTTCTGGAGCTCTTTCTCTGTTTAGCTCCGTCATCTCCAGGACCCTGCTTCACAAATTCCAGGCACTTGAAACTCTGATCTCTGTCTCTTTGCTGAGGAAACTGCTGTGAGGCAGTGAGATTGCTGTGCTCTGTTTGGATTCCCCTTCCCTGCACTGTAGTCTAGAAAGTGCCTCCAGCAGAACACTGGGGGCAATTGTAGGCACATCTTGAGTCCCTTCTCTCAGTGATCAAAGTCCTATACTAACTGTGACCAGGATCTGAAAGCAGTTGTTTTTGGTCAGTTTTCTTTCCTTTTCTTTTTTTTGAGACACAACCTTGCTCTGTTGGAGTGATCTGAAAGCAGTTGTTTTTGGTCAGTTTTCTTTCCTTTTCTTTTTTTTGAGACACAACCTTGCTCTGTTGGAGTGCAGTAGAGCCATCTCAGTTCACTGCAACCTCCGCCTCCCAGGTTCAAGTGATTTTCCTGCCTCAGCCTCCCAAGTAGCTGGGATTACAGGCACCCGCCACCATGCCTGGCTCATTTTTGCATTTTTAGTAGAGATGGGATTTCACCATGTTGGCCAGGCTGCTCTAGAACACCTGACCTCAAGTGATCCGCCCATCACAGCCTCCCAAAGTGCTGGGATTACAGGCATGAGCCACTGCACCTGGCCATTTTGTCCAGTTTTCTAGCCATTTATAGCAGAAGGGCAAATTTGGTATAGTTAACTTTGCCATTGCCAGAGGCTGTTTACTTAGATTTGTCTTCTAACGTTTTTCTGTAGTAAGTAAAGGCAGGGATCCTGTCCCCATTTTACAGGTTAGATAATGCAGAGTTGCCAAGAAATAAAAGGCTTGGAATCACATGCTGGGTTGGTTGGTAGGTAGGTCGTATGATCCGGGAACTCTTGGTCCTTGCAAGGAGATAGGAGGAAATGCTCAAATTTGTCTCCCCAAATGGGGGCCTGAGTTGAGGTTTGTAAGCATAGGGTAATGAGGTGTGAATGAGGTGACTGGATTGATCTTGGAATGAGGTGATTGATTGGATCTTGTAATAAGGTGATGATGTTGGGGGTCGTGATCTGACTGGATTCCGCCATGGGGTGACTCCAGGGCTCAATCTGACTGGATCCTGGATCTTGCCATGCAGTGTCCACTTCTGTTTTGTTTTGTTTTGTTTTTTTGAGATGGAGTCTTGCTCCATCGTCCAGGCTGGAGTGCAGTGTTGTGATCTCAGCTCACTGCAACGTCTGCCTCCTGGGTTCAAGGGATTCTCAGGTCTCAGCCTCCCAAGTAGCTGGGACTACAGGTGTGTGCCATTACACCCAGCTAACTTTTGTGTTTTTAGTAGAAACAGGTTTCTCCATGTTGGCCAGGCTGATCTTGAACCCCTGACCTCAAGTAATCTGCCTGCCTCGGCCTCCCAAAGTGCTAGGATTGCAGGTGTGAGCCACCACAGCTGGCCAATATCCACTTCTTAATTCAGTCCCACTCCTCGGTCTGAGCACTTAGGTTCCCCCTAGTGGAACTAAGCATGGTTGCACGCTTGGTTCTTCTGAGCTTGCTCAGGTTATGAGACCTGTGAGTCTGTGGCAACTGAAAAACAACTCACAACTTTGTGACATAAAAGTTGAACCAGATTGATCTGCTGTGGCCACACTCTTACCCTTATCTGTTATTTCTGATTCCAAACTTTGCTTATTAACTGTAATGTTTGCCTTTGTAATTGCTTCACTTTCATCACATATAGGAAGTACTCAATGAATGCTTACTGGTTTCATACACTGTAGGAACAACATCGACTATTGTCATGTTGGCTGTTGTCATATTAAAACATCAAGTAGGCCAGTCACGGTGGTTCACATCTGTAATCCCAACACTTTGGGAGGCTGAGGCAGGAGGATCCTTTGAGGCCAGGAGTTCAAGACCAGCCTGGGCAACACAGCAAGACCCTGTTTCTACAAAAAATAAAAAAAAAATTAGCCAGGCATGGTGGAGTACACCTTTAGTCCTAGCTACTCGGGCAGTTGAGGCAGGAGGATCGCTCGAGCCCAGGAAGCCAGGGCTGCAGTGGGTCATGATGGTGGAACTGCACTCTAGCCTGAGTGACAGAGTGAGACCCCGTCTCTTAAAAACAACAACAATAAAATCATCATATAACTTGCTAAGACAGCCACACCTTTGTGTTTATGCCTAAAAAGTTACTGAGTTCTGGTGGATACATAATGAGGACTTGACAGTCTTTTTTCTTTTCTTTTCTTTTCTTTCTTTCTTTCTTTTTTTTTTTTTTTTTTTTTTTTGAGAAGGAGTATTGCTCTGTCGCCCAGGAAGGCTGGCGTGCAGTGGTGCGATCTCAGCTCACTGCAACCTCCACCTCCCGGGTTCAAGCGATTCTCCCACCTCAGCCTCTCCAGGAGCTGGGATTACAGGCGTGCGCCACCATGCCTGGCTGATTTTTCTGTTTTTAGTAGAGACAAGGTTTCACCATGTTGGTTGTCCAGGCTTGTCTCCTGACCTCAGGTGATCCGCCCACCTCGGCCTCCCAAAGTGCTGGGATTACAGGCGTGAGCCACCACGCCCAGCCAGTCTTTTTAAGTGCTTCAAATATATGTCACATTCAGCTTCATGTTCCTGATGGCTCCTAGCACCATGCTACACTAATCAACACTCAACAGATACTCTTTGATTGACTGGTAGACCTTCAGTGACGGAAAGCAAATGCAATGCATTTATTCAGCAAAAATTCAATGAGCAGCTGCTATGTGCTAGGCACTGTGCTAGCCCCTGGGGATGAAGTATGAATTAAAGGCAGTGTCTGCCCTCTTGAAGTTCACCACCCAGTGATAGAACACCCAAGAAACCAGCCTCCAAGAGGTTCAGATTAAAAGAAATTCTTCCACAGTGACATTTTCACCAGGCAAACTCAGAGTTATTTGACATGAGAAGGTTTAAAAAAGGATAGTGTGAAAGACCAGGCAAAGTTCACAAAGTAAAGAAGGGAAAATGTTATTTCAGACTGATATTAAATGATGGCTTAGCCCGCTGCCATACTGTCTCACAGGGAAAAGTTTTATTTATGTCTCCTTTGATCTTTTCTCCTTTTCATCTCTAGGTTTGATGTACAAGCTTCAGCTTGGGCCTTTGATTTACAGTGTTCTGGAGAAAGAGACCAGGAATGACAAAGCCAACCAGGCTGTTACCTAAAAACCTGACATATTGTCCTAGATCTGGACTGTCTTAGAGCTACACAAAGAATTTCCAGCAGACTGCTCAGGAAGAGCCTGCTGGGAAGGCAGTTCCCCTAAAGTCCCATAAAATAAAGAGCTTCCCCGTCCTTCTTTGATATCCACGGTTTGCTTAAGTATTGCATGTTAGGGCGGCACCTTCTAGTCCCATGGAAAATCTTTTAATATCTGCACTTAATCAACTGAGAAAATAAAACTTTACAGATCCATCAGTGATAAATATATTAAACACAGGCTTTAAAAATTGCATGGAAGTCTGTGACCAACATTTTTTTAGCCTGTAAAATACAGTTTGTTAAAACTTATTAAGGCTGGGTGTGGTGGCTCATACCTATAATCCTAGCATTTTGGGAGGCTGAGGTGGGCGGATCATCTGAGGTCAGGAGTTCGAGACCAGCCTGGCCAACGTGGTGAAACTCCGTTTCTACTAAAAATACAAAATTCAGCCAGATGGGGTGGTGTGCACCTATAATCCCAACTACTCGTGAGGTTGAGGCAGGAGAATTGCTTGAACCAGGAGGCGGAGGTTGCAGTGAGCCGAGATCGTACCACTGTACTCCAGCCTGGGTGACAGAGCATGACTCTGTCTCAAAACAAAACAAAAAACTTCATTATAGTATACTGAATATTGAGGGATAGGGAGTTTAGTTATCAGCTGGGAGTAATAACAAATTTCTGGAAAACTCAATGACTTGAAACAACAAACATCGATCGTCTCAGAGTTTCTGAGGGTCAGAAATCCAGGAGGAGCTTAATAGGGTAGTTCTGGCTCAGGGTCTGTTATAAGGTGGCCACCAAGTGAAACCTCCCCTGGACCTGGAAGAGCTGCTTCGGAGAAGACTGCCGCCGGACGTTTGGCTGGAGTCTTCAGTTTTTTTCCACATGGGCCTCTCCCAGGGCTGCTGAGTGTCCTTGAACTGTGGCAGTCAGCTTCCCCACAGTGAGTCGTGGGAGAGGGAGACAGCCAAACAGAAGCCCTGGGGTGTTTCATGATCTGATCTGAGACATGATGGGCCATCATCTCTGCTGCGCTCGACAGTCACACAGACCATCCCTGGGACCACATGCAAGGGGCCACCCAAGGGTGTGAGTGCCAGGAGGTGGGGAGCCATCCTGGATGCTGGCTACCTCATGGGCAATTGGCCAGGCAAAGTTCGTTAACTAAAAGTTCTTTGTGTTGGCTCAGGTGAACTAACATTTACTGGTTCAGTTGTCATTTTCTTGAGAGATTTAAAGTAAGTGCTTAGGGTCAGGCACGGTGGCTCATGCCTGTAATCTCAGCACTTTGGGAGCCCAAGGCTGGCAGATCACCTGAGGTCAGGAGTTTGACACCAGCCCGGCCAACATGGTGAAACCCCATCTCTACTAAAAATACAAAAAATTAGCTGGGCGCGGTGGCGGGTGCCTGTAGTGCCAGCTACTCGGGAGGCTGAGGCAGGAGAATCACTTGAACCTGGGAGGCAAGGTTGCAGTGAACCAAGATCGCACCATTACACTCCAGCCTGGGTGACAGACTGAGACTCCATCTCAAAAGAAAAAAAATAATAATTAAAAATAAACGAATAAAGTGAGTGCTCAGAGCTGTCTTGCTTTGTGTGTGCATGTGTGTGAGTGTGTGTGTGTGTCCCTAAGTCCCAGCAGTGAGACAAATTGTGTGGTTCCTTATCGTACCTGAGAAGCAGGGAGCAGCCACCAAGAGGACTGTTAGAGTGGGTGAATTGTTTATGCCCTGCCTAAGGCCAGCCCCTCCACTTAATCTTCATCTCCTCTCTCCTAGTTATGGACATCACACCCACCGTTAACCCCTCACTCCTGCATTATTGATCTTTCTCTCTTGACTGGCTCATTTTGGCCACATACAAAGATGATGTAATATTTCCCATCTTAAAAAAAAATCCATGACCCCAGATTCCTCTTTAGATCCTGCCCTGTTTCTCTGTTCCTTTTTATAGCAGAAGGCGGTGAAAGATGTGTCTTATTTGTCTATACTCACTCTCTCCACCTCTTCCTTTCCCGATTTATCTCCAACCCACTCCAGTCACGCTTTTGCTTTCCCTCCCCCACCCCACCCCCACCCCCATATATACTCCACCACTGCTATTGTTATGGAACTGTGGTGTCTTTTGTCTTTCCAAATCCAGTGGTCACTTCCCAGTTCTTTGTATTTGACCAAGCAGCAGTGTTTTATACCCTTGATCCCTCCCTTCCCAGACACCTGTTCTTCCCTTGGCTCCTGGGACCCCTCCCTCAGCTTCTCCTCCTGCCCTCACTGGCTGCTCTTTCTCATCCCCCTCTGCTGGCTCTTCAACGCACTTCTTACTGACCTCAGGCCTCGGGCCTCTTCCCTCTACCCCTCTGCCTTCAGTCCCTTTTGTATTTTTTGTAGAGACAGGATTTTGGTGTATTGCCATGGTAGTCTCAAACTCCTGACCTCAAGTAATCCACCTGACTTGCTTCCCAAAGTCATGAGTCATAGTGCCTGGTCTGTGCACAGACTTTTTTTTTTTTTTTTGAGATGGAGTTTTGCTGTCGTCACCCAGGCTGGAATGCAATGGCGCGACCTTGGCTCACTATAACCTCTGCCTCCCAGGTTCAAGCGATTCTCCTGCCTCAGCCTTCCTAGTAGCTGGGATTACAGGCACCCGCCACCACACCTGGCTAATTTTTGTATTTTTAGTAGAGACAGGGTTTCACCATTTTGGCCAGGCTGGTCTCAAACTCCTGACCTTGTGATCCACCCACCTCAGCCTCCCAAAGTGCTGGGATTACAGGAATGAGCCACCGTACCCAGCCTAACATAGACTCTTGACAGATAAATTGTAGAGTCAAAGTATTTGAGTCTTATGGTTCTGGGAAGATGACACCAGCTTAGCCTTCACTCAGCAGGCTGGGCGGGGGCTCATCTCCCCACACCCTGAGTAACATGCACTCATTCCACAGATATGGATGTCCACTGTGTGCCCTCATTGAGGATACAGTATGAATAAAGTGTCATCTCATTTTATTTTTTTATTTTTAAAATTTTCTTTTATCCTTTTTTTAGACTAATCAAGTGCAGTAGTGAGAAAGGAGGAAAGCGTCGAACAAGGAGTTCGATCTGTAGCTATGAACAATCAGTTGAGATAAGTCATTATCTTTGAACCAGCCTCATTGTTTTAATTTGCATTTCTTTGCCAATGAGATGCAATATTTAAAAAGTTTGTGGTAAAATATACATTGCATAAAATTGACTATATTAACCATTTTACCTATACAGTTCAGTGGTGTTAAGTACGTTCATGTTGTTGTGTAGCCATCACCATAATCCATCTACAGAACTTTTGCACCTTCTCAGATTAAAACTCTGTTCGTACCCATTAAATGCTAATTCTCCATTCCCCATCCCCCAGCCCCTGGCAACCGCCATTCTACCTTGTGTCTCTCTGGATGAAATGCTGCACTTTTTTTTTTTTTTTTTTTGAGACAGAGTCTCACTGTGTTGCCCAGGCTGGAGTGCAGTGGCATGATCTTGGCTCACTGCAACCTCTGTCTCTCAGGCTCAAGTGATTCTCAGCCATCCAAGTAGCTGGGACTACAGGCACGCACAACCACATCTGGCTAGTTTTTGTATTTTTTGTAGAGATGAGTCCTCACTATGTTGCCCGGGCTGGGCTCAAACTTCTAGGCTCAAGTGATCCTCCCACCTCAACCTCCCAAAGTGCTGGGATTACACGTATGAGCCACCATGCCCAGCTGCAGTACTTTTTTTTTAATATGTATTGGCTATTCACATTTCTTTACCTGTGAGTTCTCTGTAAATATGCTTAGCCTATTTTTCCTTTTGGGACATTAGTATTTTTTTCATTGAGTAGGAAGCGTTTAGTCAGTAAATTGAGAGCAAAGGGATAAAGGATTTTTAGTTTTTTAAGTGTTGTGAAAAGTAAGTAGATTTTTCTGCCTGGTCCTGATTCTTGGGAGATTTGCCTTGTTTTGCGTCCTTCTGGTGCTAGGTTTCTCCCAACTAGAGTTTCTCCCAACTCTCTGTAAAAACGGGCGTAGCAGGCCTCACGCTGGGAGCTGGGCTGCTGGTGGACTCCAGTGCCCCCACTCGTCCAGTCTGGGTTCATTGTTGTCTGGGTCTAGAAGGAGCCAGTTGTTTCTGTCTTTTCTAAACTCATAGAGCCTGAGCCTATGAACTCATCACCCGGCTTCCTGCTTCTTATTTTACTGTGGAAATCGAAACAACTTTCTCATCGCTCTACCACAGAGGTGGCCAGTCCTTTTGGCTTCCATGGGCCACATTGGAAGAAGAATTGTGTTGGGCCACACATAGAATACACTAACACTGATGACAGCTGGTAAGCTAAAAAAAAAAAAAAAAAAAAAAAAATCATAAAAAAATCTCAATGATTATTATTATTATTTTTTTTTTTTTTTTTTTTTTTTTTTGAGATAGAGTCTCACTCTGCCACTCAGGCTGGAGTGCAGTGGCCAGATCTTGACTCAATGCAACCTCTGCTTCCCGGGTTCAAGCAATTCTCCTGCCTCATCCTCCCTAGTAGCTGGGATTACAGGCGCCCACCACCACACCCAGTTAATTTTTGTATTTTTAGTAGAGACAGGGTTTCACCATGTTGGCCAGGCTGGTCTCGAACTCCTGTCCTCAAGTGATCTGCCCAACTCAGCCTCCCAAACTGTTGGGATTACGGGCAAGAGCCACCGCGCCCAGCCAAAAATCTCATAATGTTCTAAGAAAGTTTACACATTTGTGTTGGGCTGCATTCAAAGCCATCCTGGGCTGCATGGACAAGCTTGCTCCACCGCCTGCATCTGTCCCCATAGGCCACCTCCAGAATGTGTTCCAAATAGAGTAATGTCTCACCACCTCCTCCACTCCACCCAAACCCCAGCCACCATCTTCCACAACTCCTGCAGTAGCCTTGTACCTGGGCTCCAGTCCCATGTTTGCCCTCCTTGGTCTCCTTTCCAGCAGCAGCACTAGAATGTCACTTCCACCTGCTTAAAATCTTTCAGTGCACTTAGGACATAATCAAAGCTGCTCCATCAGCTCTCTGGGTCCCATGGGATCTGGCTCCTCTCTGCCTAGCTATGACCGCTCCTCCCACCTCTTCCCAGCCACACTGGCCTTCCTTCTGGCCCTCACATACAAGCTTACTCCCACCTCCGGGATTCTGCACTTGCTGATCCCTTAGTCTGGAATGTTCTTCCACTACAGCATGACCTGTTCCCTCACTTCTTTCAGATCTCTGCTCAGATGTGACTTCCAAGAAGGCTTCTTGCCCTCCCCATCCAACCTGGGTCTCCATTCATCTCGCTCTCTATCCCCTTCCTCTATTTTATCTTTCATTGTGGCATTTATCACTGCCTGTGGTTAAATTCCTTATTTATTTGTTTATTGTCTGTTTCACCACTGGAATATAAGCTCCACAGAGCAAGTAGCTTGTCTCTCTTGTTCACTCCTGTATCTCCAGCATGTAGAATAAACCTGGCACACAGTAGCTGCTCAGGAAATTTGTGCAAAATGATGAATAATTAACTATTATTTCTCTTCTATGATCATTGAAGAGCTATGTTTTTTGTTGTTGTTTGTTTGTTTGTTTGTTTGTTTTTTGAGACAAAGCTGGTCCCCAACCTCAACTTTAGGAGATGAAGGTTGCATTTTTAAGGAAAAAAAATGTACCCAAGGAACAATTTTATGACAAAATATCCAATTTTCTACAACGTGGATTGAAGTTTGTGTCTTCCCAGTTTTATTCAAAGATCCTAAAATTCATACTGCTTTTTCCAAATCCTAACATTTAGATTGTTTTTCAGATCTAAAGTTGTGGATGAATTCTTGTGACTTCTGTACATACTTTGACTGCTATGGTCACTAGAAGCTTCCTTTTCAAAACCACAGGATAGCTTAGCTAAACCATGTCCTTTCCAAACTACTTTACTGAATCCCTCCTGTTATACCCCAAAGAGAAGGTGTACTCCTTTATTAGCAGTTGGAACCTGAAAGAATCAATAATTCAAAATAGGGTCAGCCTTTGTTGGCTCCTATGACTGTGAAGGTATGGAACATCATTGATTAACAAGTGTTGTCGGCCGACTGCCTCTTGCACGTAAAAAAATGAGCATACGTATAATCGGCGGCAACGTGCCTTTGCCGTGGAGTGAACAGCTGCAGAAATGGACCATTCTGTCTCATCCTGTCTTTACATATGTGGGACCCAGCATGAGGTTATTTAGATACAGCAGAATCAGGTCGAGGCCAGTCAATACAGTAGGTAGCTGTTATTGAACGCCCACTGGGTAGCTGCAGGCTCCTAGATGACTACGTTTCTAAGAGCTGGTTAATGGAGTCCCCATTACAGTCTTGGTTAAGCTAGCACATTTAACAGCCTGCAGTGCAAATGAAAAATACGTAGGTCTGACTAGGGAGCATTTTCCCTTCCTGTCTTTTTCCATAAAGAGAGGAAAGTGATTGCTGTGGAAGTTTCTGACATTAATAGGTATGTGGGCATGTAGCTGTAAGACAACCTGAGTTAAGATGGTGATATCCTACTTAAAATAACAAGGCCGGCACGGTGGCTCATGCCTGTAAACCCAATGCTTTGGGAGGCCAAGGCGGGAGGCTGGGCTTAAGCCCAGGAGATCAAGGCTGTAGTGAGCTATGACTGTGCCATTGCGCTCCTGCCTGGGTGACAGAACAGGACCCTGTCTCTAAAAGAAAAGAGTAACAGGGTGTGCTGTGCTGTGGTTACATGTATAAACCACTCCTTATTTTCTAGAGCATGGTTGTTTTTATGATCTTATCTGCTGCAAGAGACCTTAAACGATATTGATCAATATTTTCCTGGCAGTGTAAGTTTTCATTCTCAGAACTGAGTATTATGCAACTGACTACATGACGAGTGGGCCTTGGATTTTCTGGACCACTCAGGGTGGGGATGTGAGTGCCATCAGAGAGTCCCTGGGCCCACAGGAAGGAAGGGCTGTGCATGGGTGCAGGGCCACACTGAGGTACTGTATGAGTGGTGGGAGGCCAGCTGGCATCAAGCACTGTTCTCTACCATCAGTGGGTGTGAATGTGACTGCAGGTTGTTTTTCTGTGCTGTTCAGGTTTTGCTTTTAGTTCTCTTTTGTTGGTCTGATCAAGCCGTTTATTATTTGCAGATGGTAACAAATATAATTAAGTTGTTTGTTGTTGAAGCTCCTGTAGGAAAAAATTATCTAGTTTTATCAACTCTGTAACCACAGCCCTCCTTTTCCCATATTGAAATAGCTATTTATATGATTTTTTTTATAATGTGAGGTTCTTAGGAACATAGTTATTATAGCAGAGCTAATTGTAATGTGTTTGAATACAAGGATCCAAATTGTTGAGGATTACTGCCATTCTGATACCTGTACAAAATTATGCACTGTCAAAAAAAAGAAAAAGATTATGCATTGTCACTGAGGCAGTTTGAATAGGATAGCAAGATCTTCTCCAGGTGACTTTCTATTGACGGTCCACATAGATGGCTTTCCTGGGAGTTGCCATCACAGTCCCTTGCCTCCCCCAACATCCCCAGCTCTGAAGTCCTCCTCCTGCTTGACCTCAGTTGAGAGTAGTCAGTTCAGTGCAGTAGTTGAGAATATGACTGTGGTACTGGACTCGCCTGGGTTTCAATCTGAGCTTCATCACTTACTAGTTTGGGATGTTGACCAAGTCACTTGGCCTCTCTGTGCCTCAGTTTTCTCATCTGTTAAATAGGATGTCTCATACAGAATCTGTATGGGTTAAATGAGTTCTGTGAAAGCCTGGGGAAGAGTGCCTGACACACATAGGTTTCACGTAAGTGCTGTGGTCTGTGGCTAGGCCATCATCGCCCCTCCCTCATATCCCCTGCTTCACCACATCACTACCTACCATCCCCCAGTCCCCTCCTTCTCCCACACCCTCCCTCTCTGCATTTACCCCTAATGCCTTCAGTAGTCCCCACTCCCACCCCATTTCCTTGCTGCCTGACTGTATCAGCTCAAGTCCTGGTAGAGAAGAGATAAAACAGTCCAACCAGGTAAAGCGAAGAGAGCTTAATGAAGAGCTTCTGTACGAAGGCGTGAGTGGGTGTGGGCACCCACAGGGAAAGCACAGAGCCTGGAGCCCGCCACCATGAGAGTGTGTGCCGGCAGCAGCTGTGTGGAGGGGCTGCCTGACGGGAACTGTGGGCCTGCTGGAGGGATGCCGCCAGCCCAGGAAGGGAGCCAGGGACATAAATAGTCCAACCTTGCCTTCCTCCCTCCTTCCACCTCCTGCCAGGCGTCCTGTTGGCTCCCAACCCGAAGCCAGAGGGAAAGGGCAGCCATCAGTGTAGTCCACGTAGTCCGCCTCCCAAGGGCAGAGCAGGGTGGAGACCGGGAGAGCAGACGTAGACCGGAGGTCAAGTGGAAGCGCGCTGCACAGTTCCCTATGGCACCCCTGGTCTGCAGCCGCCACTCAGCCTGGAGTCATGGCCACCTGCAGTCTGGCCCACCTGCCTTCACCCGCAGGCCCCCCATCTCTGTCCCCATACCCTCCACCCCTGCCATTCTGCCAGTCTGCAGCCTGCTCACCAAATACACAATGACCTTTGCACTTCTTTTCGACTTTTCACGCCTCTTCCCTTTCTCAGGAGTGCCCTTCCCTCCTAGGCCTGGAGAAATGCTACAGAGTCCTAGGATCCAGCCCGAATCCCCTTGCTCTCTGCAGATTTTCCTTGCCTCCAGTTAGCTTCCCTTACGGCTGACTCAACGCGTACTTCATTACAGTGCATACAACACTAGGGCGCACTTCATGCCGTGGTTATTTGTGGACTGCTTCCTCTATACACCAGAGCATTCACTCTTTGTGGGCAGAAACTACACCATGGTCATCTCTGCATTCCTTTGTGGTACCTCCAAGTAGCTGAAATAAAAGCAAGTGCTGAAAAAATTAGTTGCATTGAAATGACTGATGCAAGGATACGATGAATATCATTTACTTGGTTAAAGGTGGTGTAACCAAGTCACTCCCTGACATGCCTCCCCCCAACATACATCTAGATTTAGTCACTGTTGTCTCCTCTGGGGACACCCTTTGTGTCACTTACTAGAATTTCTCTCTATAATTATTTATCCTGGGTTCTACCTCCTCTTCTAGATCTTTAACTCCATAAGGGCAGGGGCCATATCTGTGTTAGTCATCACAGAGTCTCCAGAACTTAGAACAGTGTATAGTACATAATAGGTCTTTCATAGCTGTTTGTTGAATGAATAAATATGTTGGTCGTAATATGTTATAACATATCGTAACCTTAGAGGCCTGTAGAGTGGGGACTCTAGGTGCCATGGAAGGGCCTATGACATTCCTTTCCATGCCTCTCAAACCATTTCCTACTGCTGGGAGGAGTCATTTCTTGAGGACCCCATTCCCCCATCATTAAAGCAGCCAGCCTTTCCACTTGTGTGGAAGTAGGTCTTGCACCAAGAAGAACAAATTTCCTTTTCCTTCTGTCACCATAGGGAATATAGTAATATTGGAGGAATTATTGTTTTTCTGCAATTATTTTGCCTCTCATTTCACTGTCCTTGTTGTGCTGATCTGCAGTTTATAAATTGATGGTGCCAAGTAAAATATATTTGATTGTAGTTTGTACCATTTCAAATCGATTTAGTAATTTTGAAAATGTGTAATAGGCATTATCAGGTCTTAAAATTGAAAATTGGCATGATTTTATGTCATTTTATATCATTTCACTAATGTGATAGTCTAGCCAGATTCTATTATTATTATTATTATTATTATTATTATTTTGAGACAGGGTCTCGCTTTGTTACCCTGACTGGAGTGCAGCGGTGCAATGTTGGCTCACTGCAGCCTCAACATCCCCAGGCTCAGGTGATTCTCCCACCTCAGCCTCCTGAGTTGCCAGGACTACAGGTATGCACCACCATGCCTGGCTCATTTTTTGAATTATTTTTGTAGAGACAGGGACTCACTATGTTGCCCAGGCTGGTCTCAACTCCTGGGCTCAATCTGTCTGCCCGCCTTGGCCTCCCAAAGTGCTGGGATTACAGGTGTGAGCCATCATGCCCGGCCAGATTTTATTATTAATTAATGAGTTCAGGGAGTTATTTTTAAAGGTCACAAATGATGTTTAATAGCATGAAAAAGATTATCTTTTGGAAACAGAAAGTAGCAACATAGCCTACAAGCCTTAATTTATTTAAGCCCTACTTCTGCTCACTAATCTTTTTATTTGAGGTTTAATATTCTGACAAATATGTTCTGGAAAGGAAATTAAACTCAGAATTTGAGATAACAGAGCTCTTATGAAGCTTATATACTGGAGATATTGGAAAAAGATACTAATCTCCCTCTCCCCTCAAAAAGCAAAAAAGCAATTAGTTTGGAGGGACTGTCTAAATAGGATTATCTAAAGGAAAACCTGCAAAAAATTGGGCAGATGGTCTTTATAGACTTGGAGAAGATATACTCTGTAGCCATGTCATAACAGGTTTTTACAGATGCATTTGTTGCAAATTAATTGCCTCTTTTCGGCCTTAATAACCTAAATTTAAGTTTGGGGGTTTGTATAGAAGCAATTAAAAGCTCAATACTGTCATGTTTTTCATTAATTTACCAGTGAGTGCTTGGGTTTGTATGAATAATTTGATTTATTTTGAAGTTAAATGTAATTATAAGTTGTGTTTTGCTAGGCAGTTTGTCCTTTATAATAGAATTTGCCTTGAACTACAGTATAATTTATTCTACCCTTCCTGGTTAACAGCTTCTTCTTTAGGGAAAAAAAAAAATTGACAATATCTGTGAAGATAATATTTTTAAGGTAGATGCAATAGAATGGTTTGGGGGTCTTTCCGTCTGGGTGATAGAAGATCAGATTTGGTGCAGATATGGTATAGAACCCCATCATTAGGACAAAAAGCAGGCAAAAGCAGAACTGGGCCCTCAGTTCTCAGATAAGCTGTTATACCTATTTGCAGTATCTTCAAAGGTGAACATATATATACCCTGCAACCCAGCAGTTCTACTCCCAGGTGAGTACCTCAGATGCATCCGTATGTTCAAGGAGAGACAGGCACTGAAATAGTCACAGCAACACTCATTATAACGGCCCTAACTAGAAACTATATACATGCCCAACATCAGATAAATAAATGGTGGTATGTTCATATCATGGAATATTATTCATCACTGAAAATGTACAGACTGCCACTGTATGCATATAAGGTTGAGTGAAAGAAACCAGATAGCAAAGAGTACATACTGCATGATTCCATTTATATAAAATATAGAAGACAAAACAATGTGGCCAGGCGTGGTGGCTCACGCCTGTAATCGCAGCACTTTGGGAGGCCAAGGCGGGCAGATCACCTAAGGTTGGGAGTTCCAGACCAGCCTGACCAACATGGACCAATAGGACCAACCCTGTCTCTACTAAAAATATAAAATTAGCCGGGCATGGTGGCGCATGCCTGTAATCCCAGCTACTTGGGAGGCTGAGGCAGGAGAATTGCTTGAACCCGGGAGGTGGAGGTTGCAGTGAGCCGAGATCGTGTCTCTGCACTCCAGCCTGGGCAACAAGAGCAAAACTCCATCTCAAAAAAAAATAAAATAAAAAAGGCAAAGCAATGTAGGTGTTAGAATGGTGGTAACTCTTAGAAGGTAATAGTTGAAAGGTGGCACAAGGAGGTCTTCTGGGGTTCTGTGCTATTCTGTTTCTTGATCTCAGTGTTGATTATACTGGGTATACTCAGTTTGTGAAAATTGATACAGTTTATGATTTAGTATACCATGAATAGTATATACTGTGATTTGTAACTCAGCTCCTCTTATTACCACTTAAATTTTATTTATTGAATTTTTTAGGGACTACATTATATATTAGGCACTTTGATGTATGCATGTTATAATTTAATAAAAAGTAAAAAAAAAATCAGTTTGAAAATAAAGCATTGCAATAATTTAAGGAAGAGTTGGTTACCATCCTTCTGTGCTTCACCCCTAGGTGGGTGTTTTGTGCTGACTTATGAGAAAAAGAACACCATAGCAGTGCACACCATTTAAAATGACAGTGATCCAAGGTTAAAGGTCACACAGTATTTAATTGTCTTTAAGCAGAACTTTACTACCTACCAAAAGAAACTATTGAGATACTTCAGCCTAGCCATGGTCTTTTTGTGAAGAACCGTAAGCATTTATCCAACTCCCCACCTCCTTTGGGGGTCACCGGGTTTCCTGGCTCAGTGACGTCTTCATAGCACCTCTAGCTTCTGTTCTCTGTAAGCTCTGATTTACAGCCATCATCAAAAGTACCTAGTTTAGCAGTTAATAGTGCTCTAGGTATTGTATTTCTTTTGAATATTCCTTGACCGCAAGTTTGTTGAAGCCAACAGCCCACCTTTCACATCTCCATTCAGGGTCCAGCATTTGGCAAACATTTAATAAATACTGGACAAGGGATGGACTGTGGCCTTGAAGAAATAGGAAAATGAACAGAGGCCCTACCTGAGGCAGCAGCAAAGATTTGCTTTTAAGTGACAGTAGTTGTGTTGCTTCCCTGGAGTTGTCTCCATTTGACTTTTTAAATCCCTTTGATCTCTCTCTCTCAATTTTCTTGTTTACATGTTCATTGTAGAAGATTAGGAAATGTGAAAAAAGCACAAAGAAGAAAAAGATAAACACTCATAATCTTTCTACAGAGGGAAAGTCTTACTATTTTGTTGTATTATTTTTTTTTCTTCTTCTTTGGCTTTTCCTATAATACATGTGCTTTCATGCTCTCTGCCCCCTGTTCCCCACCCTTTCTTTTCATTTCTTTCTTGGAGACGGAGCCTTGCTCTTTTGCCCAGGCTGGAATGCAGTGGAGCTATCTTGGCAACCTCCGCCTACCTGGTTCAAGTGATCCTCCCACCTCAGCCTCCCAAGTAGTTGGGATTACAAGCGTGCACCACCACGCCCGGCAAATTTTTGTATTTTCAATAGAGACAGGGTTTCACCATATTGGCCAGGCTGGTCTCAAACTCCTGGCCTCAAGTGATCTGCCCGCCTTGGCTTCCCAAAGTGCTGGGATTACAGGCACAAGCCTCCGTGCCAGGCTTCTCTTCATTTCTTGAGAACAATGGAAGGGAATCCAGGAGACAAACTTCTCCACATTGTTAAAAGCTCTTCGGGCAGAGTGGAACTGCTCGTGTTACCACCTTGGTTTTCTTTACTCCAGATACAAAGGTGTAACTTGGATTAAGATCGGGGCTTTCATGTCTTGCTGAAAAATAGTATGCCATAATTTGTAACTCAGCTCCTCTTATTCACCACTTAAATTTTATTTATTTAATTTTCTTTTTTAGAGACAGGATCTTGCTCTGTCACCCAGGTTGGTCTCAAACTCCTGGGCTCAAGTGATCCACCTGCCTCAGTCTCCTGAATAGCTGGGACTGTAGACGTGTGTCATCACACCCAGCTACTGCTTAAATTTTTAAGATTAGTTTGGCTGGTATATACATTATGCTCCAAATCACGAAAAGTAGTATTCTTCTGGGGTAAAACCATGCAGTTTACTCACATAATCATCCTCAGTCTCATCATGAAAGTAGGGATCGTACAAACCTGCTCACCCTGCATGCGTACCCCTGAACTTAGAAGTTGGAAATCAAAATAATAAATAAATAAATAAATAAATAAAGGGGAAAAAGCTGGTATCCAACATATTTTAGACCTAAAAATCCCATTAATCCTAGTCCTCTCCTGAGATTATAACAGATTTGCTTTTCCAGGTAGAGGGTATCTGAGCAGTTGTGCAAGGCTGTGCTGTTGCTTACGTTTCTGGAAGCATGCGGTGACTGGCCAGTGTTGCATGGCTGACGTGTCCTCTGCTCCTGGTGCAGACACCATACAGTGCTAGTACTCTTGTTCTTTCCTCCTAAAAATAGACTCCTGAAACAGTCCTAAAATAGACTCCTCGGCTTCTCTCCTTTTTGACTTTTTTTTCCTCTAGACTCCTCTGAGCTTGTCCCCAGTTTTGCTTTAGACTCCTGAAATATGTATTTGTTTTTTAATATCTTAACTTGTATTTTAGGTTGAGGGGTACACGTGCAGGTTTGTTACATAGGTAAACTCATGACTCAGGGGTTTGGTGTACAGATTATTTCGGACTTCCGAGATATTGAAGTAATACTCATTTAGATGAGGTTGTTCATTGGTAAGAAGAAAAATCACTCCTGCAACCCCGACAGACTGTTTCTCCTGACCTTTAAAAGACCTTAATGGGTACATTGTTTTGTTTGTTCTGCTCTGCTCTGGTTGAGGGCAATGTGACATTTGCATTATCTCTCTAGGCCTCTGCTTAATTATGTTGCTATAAATTACTGTCTGTCCTGAACAGAGTCCATCTAACTTAGTGTCCTGCTGCCTGTAGGAAGAGGGAGACAGAGAGAGGCAGAGACAGGGAGAAACAGAGAGAGAGAGAGGCAGAGACAGGGAGAAACAGAGGGAGAGACAGAGAGACAGAGACAGGAAGAAACAGAGAGAGACAGAGAGAATAGTTGTCTAGAAAAGAGAAAAGAAACATAATTGGGATTCACGTCTAGACAGAGATAGGGAGAAAAAGAGAGAGAAAGAGAGAGGGGGCAGGTGAGGGGTGAAATAGTTGTCCAGAAAAGAGAAAAGAAACATAATTTACATTCACATCTTTGTCATTTCCGTTTGGTCTAACACTTGGCCTACATTCAGTTACCTAAAGTGGTCCTATAACCCTCTCTCCTGGAACCCCATTCATCTCAGATAATACTTCTGTCATTAGCACCGAGGAGACGAAACTTCAAGTGGTATTTACATTTAATTCCCTTCAGCTTTGTGACCCTTAGGATCCAGATATCTGCCTAGTTTGTAAATGTGATATTTATGTTCTGCTGATTGTCAGTGAACAGTGCTCAATTTTGGGGAAAGCAGACTGGGAGCTACCATTCCTGTCTGAGCCTTCTCCTGGAGGCCCGGAGGGTGTCAGAACGCAGCAGGCAACAGAGCTCCCTGCCTCCAGGAGAAAGGTTTGCGGAAGAGGCTTCCTGCCTCCGGGAGTGGGTTCTCCTATCCTGTGAGTCCTTCTCTTCCTGTATAACTTTTCCAAGTTAATTTTTCAGTAGGGAAATTAGCATGTGTGACTTCTATGCTGAGGAACTTAGGAAAGAGATTATTTGTATAATAATATAGGCAAAAAATGTTACAAACTCATCCAGCTGGGTTGCATTCTAATTTGACGAATGAGCTGAGTCAAGTAGCATTCTTTTTTTGTTTTTTTAATTAAAAGTACTCTGTCCTCAATGTGAAAAAACAATCTTCAGAAGTATAGATGTTGGAGAAGAGTAATGGTAATGAAAACAGTAGTTAGTATTACTCAAGCTTAGTAGCACTTTTCCTGCATTGCTTCATCCCATCCTCTTACAGTTCTGTGGGCTAGATACTGTTGTGCAAAGGTCTTTGATAAAGATTTGTTCAATGTTTTTCACCCTGTGTCTTAGTCTGTTTGGGCTTCTATAACAAAATACTGTAGACGATGTGGCTTATAAGCAATAGAATATTATTTCTTACAGTTCTAGAGGCTGGAAAATCCAAGATCAAGGTGCTAACAGATTCAGCATCTGGTGAAGACCACTTCCTGGTTCACAGAGGGCACCTTCTAGTTGTGCCTTTACATGGTGGAAGGGGCAGGGTGGCTTTTTGGGGTCTCCTTTATGAGTTCCATTCATGAGGGCTCCTCCTTCGTGACCTAATCATCTCCCAATGGCCCTACCTCTTAATACCATCACCTTGGTGGTTAGGATTTCAACATATGAATGGGGGGAACACATTCAGATGATAGCAGGCCACCCTTCTCAAACTTATTAGAAAATGGAATCCCTTTTTTTCATGGAACCCCCACAACCGTCTCTGAGGACATAGGTGGTATTCTGCAGTCACAGTTTGGGAAATAAGAGAAGTCTAGCTTTACACTGCTGGCTAGGGGTTGAGGTGGGAACAGACACATTTGCCTCCCCTTTGTACTCTCTAGCTTTCCAGATTCTTCCCACTAGTTGTGTTGATGGTGATTTGGGATTGTTCTTTCACATTCAAAGCTAGGGCTATACACTAATTCATTCATTCTTTTTTTTTTTTTTTTTTTTTTGAGACGGAGTCTGGCTCTGTCGCCCAGGCTGGAGTGCAGTGGCCGGATCTCAGCTCACTGCAAGCTCCGCCTCCCGGGTTTACGCCATTCTCCTGCCTCAGCCTCCCGAGTAGCTGGGACTACAGGCGCCGCCACCACGCCCGGCTAGTTTTTTGTATTTTTTAGTAGAGACGGGGTTTCACCGTGTTAGCCAGGATGGTCTCGATCTCCTGACCTCGTGATCCGCCCGCCTCGGCCTCCCAAAGTGCTGGGATTACAGGCTTGAGCCACCGCGCCCGGCCAATTCATTCATTCTCAATCACTAAAAAATACCTACCATCACACTGTGCCAGGAGACCATAGCTAGAACAGGGTCCCTGCCTCTGGGAAGTCCCAGTGCCATAGGAAACCAGACACACACAGATATTCAATGGGAGGTAAGACCTGCCAAGTACCATCTACTGAGCACTGCAGGAGCTGGGGTGGGGGCTGGCCAGCTCTACCTGGGGAACTGGGGAAAGCTTCCTAGGGGAGGGGATGGGCACAGCGTCCCCAGGGAGCAGTGGAGTCCTCCAGGTGAAGAAAACAGGGAAACAGAGAGTTGAGAATGTGTTTGGCAGCATGTGAGTGCCAGAGCTTTCAGCAGGGGGGCTGGTGGAGGAGCACAGATGGCCTTTAAAGTCAACTCTGAGTCACTCTCTGAAATTACAGAAATTCAAAGAGAAGGATCTGGAAATCCTCCAACAAGTTATTTGACCTTCTGGTCTCTCAATAACCGTTTGGTATCTAGCTGATAAATGGAAATTCTCTGCAAAATTGTGTCATACAGGAAAAGTTGCAGAAAAATTGTTAGAGAAAGAAAATCATTCTCCTGTCTTCACCTGTAAACCATAGAGCTCACATTTTCCTAAGTGGCTTCACGCTACCAAGTTGCCCCTGGATTCTCCATTCATGCCTCATCTACTAAAATGATCAGAGGTTAAATAAAACTTCCAAAGCAGAGCCAGGAGTTATTCAGCTTCTCTATGTTACAGTAGTTGAGATAGAAACTATTTTCTGTCTTTTTTTTTTCTCGTTGCCTTGACAACTTTTTTTTTTTTTAAGCTTTTGATTTTTCTCAACAACATGAGCTGCTTCCTTTGGTTGAACCGAAACATGTGTATGGATTTATGTCTTATTCAGAGAGTCTCTAGTGTAAATGTTTATGAGATACCGATTTTTTATTTTTCAGCATCTTCAGTGTTGAGCAGAGTAGATAATTGCACAAAACTGTTAGCCTGCCTAATTAACCAAACCAAGGCAAATCAGCAGTGATTTTCCATGTCTGATGTCAAATACTGTAAAAAATGATTCCAATTCATTTTTACAAAATATCATGGAATATTTTAATATTTGGCTTTTTAATATCCCTGACAAGGTCTGTGTGAAAGTTGTTTCCATATACCAGAAGTGCACGTCCTCCCTCCTGCACTTCCCCTTGCTCCCATGGCTCTAGCCACAGTGGTCTCTCATCCTTGCAAAGCTGTTCCCATCTCATGGCCTTTGCCATTTCCTCTGCCTGGAACCTGCCTGCCCCAGATATTTGCATTGCCTGCTCCCTCCTTGCATTTATGTCTCTGATTCAATGTTACCTTCTCCTCCTGGACCTTCCTGTCTAAAACACCATCCTTACTTGTCACTGGCCAGTCAGGATGTGAGAGGATCCCTCTCTGGAAAAACAGTTCAGTTATCCTATATGAAACTCCCCAGACCATAAGCCCTACCCATAGCAAGAGCTTCCAATGAGCATTTTAATGCCTCACCCTTAGATCTGAACTCACAGGCAAAAATCACCAGCTATTTGAGGAAATCCTCTATTAAAAAATATAAAGACCAAGACTAATAAATAAAGAACTTGAAAGAAACAGAGACAAGGATGGAGCAGGAAAAATCTGCAAAAAAAATAATAAAAAAAAAAAAAGGCCGGGCGCGGTGGCTCAAGCCTGTAATCCCAGCACTTTGGGAGGCCGAGACGGGCGAATCACGAGGTCAGGAGATCGAGACCAACCTGGCTAACACGGTGAAACCCTGTCTCTACTAAAAAATACAAAAAATTAGCCGGGCGTGGTGGCGGGCGCCTATAGTCCCAGTCACTTAGGAGGCTGAGGCAGGAGAATGGCGTAAACCCGGGAGGCAGAGGTTGCAGTGAGCTGAGATCCGGCCACTGCACTCCAGCCCGGGCAACAGAGCAAGACTCCGTCTCAAAAAAAAAAAATAATAATAATAATAATAATAATAATAATAAAACAAAAAAATGGAAAATGGGGCAATGGGGCAGAGGAAAGCATCCTAGAAATCATACAAGAAATGTAGGAGTGGAACCGAGTGGGGCCCAAGTCAGCGGCTATGGAGCAGGCCTGGAGGGCAGCCAGGCCAACTGGAGCAATAGGACAAGATTCTCAGAGGGACATTACCGGGAGGGCTGGGGTCCTGAGGAACTATTCCAACAGGCTGACATGCAGAAATTTGTATTGAGAGGCTGTTGGAGGATATGGGTAAAATTAGGATACAGTTGACTCTTGAACAACACAGGAGTTAGGAGTATTGGCCTCCCCTCCACCCACCACCTGCAATAATTTTTGACTCCTCAAAACCTCTTTTTGTCTTTAACTTTTATTGTAAGCTCAGGGTTACATGTGCAGGATGTACAAGTTTGTTACATAGGTAAACGTGTGTCATGGTGGTTTGCTGCACAGGTCATCCCATCACCCAGGTATTAAGCCCAGCCTCCATTAGCTATTCTTCCTGATGTTCTCCCTCCCCCAACCTACCCGCTACCTCCAACAGGCCCCGCTGTGTGTTGCTCCCCTCCATGTGCCCATGTGTTCTCATCATTCAGCTCCCACTTGTAAGTGAGAACATGCGGTGTTTGGTTTTCTGTTCCTGCGTTAGTTCGCTGAGGATAATGGCTTCCAGTTCTATCCATGTCCCTGCAAAGGACATGATCTCATCCCTTTTTATGACTGTATAGACTTCCTAAAACCTTAACTACTAATAGCCTACTGTTTACCAGAAGCCTTACAGCTAATATGACAGTGGATTAACAATATAAATAGATTAGTATCTACATATATATATATTTTTTTGTTTTGTTTTTTGTTTTTTTTTTTGAGGTGGAGTTTCGCTCTGTCACCCAGGCTGGAGTGCAGTGGCCGGATCTCAGCTCACTGCAAGCTCCGCCTCCCAGGTTTACGCCATTCTCCTGCCTCAGCCTCCCGAGTAGCTGGGACTACAGGCGCCCGCCACCTCGCCCGGCTAGTTTTTTGTAGTTTTTAGTAGAGACGGGGTTTCACCGGGTTAGCCAGGATGGTCTCGATCTCCTGACCTCATGATCCGCCCGTCTCGGCCTCCCAAAGTGCTGGGATTACAGGCTTGAGCCACCGCGCCCGGCTAGTATCTACATATATTTTACACATTCATGACATACCTAATTTTTCTTAATTTTTTCGATATTTTTAGGCTACGCAGTTTGTCTGCAAGTTTTTTCAAATTGTTGCAAATCTCCAAAACACTTTTCAATATATTTATTGAAAAGAATTCTCATATAAGTGGAACTGCACAGTTCAAACTCATGTTGTTCAAGGATCAGCTGTAGTTACAAAACAAAGCAGGCAAAGGCTGAAAAGAAATACCTATTTACCACAGAAACAATAACGTCGTACAATAAATGAAACATAGTACATTTAGTAGTGATCAATCTTTGTATCGTTATAATAGTATAAACACTGAATATTGCTCTAATGAAAATTGGATATGAGCATATTTAGAGAATGGGACAAGGGAAGCACCTGTGTGTATCTGTGTGTATATGAGTTTGTGTGCATGTGTGTGCCTGAGACTTAAATTCTTACCTGTTGTAATAGGATGTCAACACATAATGTCTAAAGCTGATACATTATCATATATGAGCATATTAACTAGACATATAAAGATTTTAAAAGCCAAAAGGAAGAGTAAGTTGGAGTGGTAGATTCTGGGGAATGGAAAGGAGAATGGGAGGAATAGAAAACTATTCTTTTTTCACTGTAAGACTTTTAGTCTCATCTGACTTTTAAAAGCTATGAGTATATATTATGTAGATAAAAATAAAAATTAGTTACGAATTAAAAGATACATTTTGGCAGGGTGCAGTGGCTCCTGCCTATAATCCCAACACTTTGGGAGGCCGAGGCAGGCGGATCACCTGAGGTCAGGAGATCAAGACCAGCCTGGCCAACATGGCAAAACCCTGTCTCTACTAAAAATACAAAAATTAGCTGGGTGTGGTGGCGGGGGCCTATAATCCCAGCTACTTGGGAGGCTGAGGCAGGAGAATTGCTGGAACCTGTGAGTTGGAAGTTGCAGTGAGACAGAGCTTGCAGTGAGCCGAGATGGTGCCACCGCACTCCAGCCTGGGCAACAGAGTGAGACTCTGTCTAAATAAATAAATAAATAAATAAATAAGATAAATTTTAAGCGGCCCTTCTTCTGTGTACATGTCACTGATAGTTTGATGTACATTTGATTAATATTAAATTTTGTCCAGCATGTGGCCGACGTCCTTGTCAGGCTCATTTGTTTAACTAAATCCATTTTAACTTGCTCCTGGAGTAATTAACTCAGACTCACCTTGTTGGAAGTCATGCTGAAGATATTTATCATTTCCTCCTACACCATGGAGATAGATTGGACTGTGGCTCATGCTTGCTGAGGTTGTATGCTTATTAAAAATGGAGTAGATGCATGTGATATTAAATTGAGCTTTTTAATTTCTTTAGATTTAATGACATACCTTTGTCATGTACTTAATCTTCAGCAAATATTTACCCTTCCGAAACTGGCAGATTTGCATTTTATAACTTGTCATGTCAGATGAAACATCTTCTCTTTTCTTTGCCCCTAGAAGGATCTCTGCTGAAAATTATAATCTTTTAAAAAATAGCTGTCACATTCTCCTTTGTGGGGAACATTCAACATTTCTGTCCTGTGATTGCAACTGACGCTTCTCACTCCTCTCCAGCTTTAGCCTATACATATTGATATATTTATTTTGGATACAGTTTAGTGTTTTTATTCTGATATCTGGGTCATAGAGAGATGAATGGGTAAATGGGGAAATGGATGAATGGATAAATTAGATAGATGAGAGAGAGAGAGAGAGAGAGAGAGAAAAGCAGACCAAAGTATACTACAGATGTGTGGAAGTACAGGTTCAGATAACACAGAATACACTACAAGCTTTAGTCTCAAGCTCCCTAGACTATAAAAGCTTATAGAATGGTCAGCTTTCCAAAGCAGAGGCTAAATAACTGTCATTCTATTGCATCCAACATAGCTTCCCAAACTTTGTTGATGTAGGATTAGTAAGATGTTCCAGTAAGATGTCCTAAAATAACTTCAGGATACTTTTAAGTATTCTTTTCATTTGTGCCATGGAACTAATGTGAGGAGCTGGGATTTGGAGGTGGTTGTCGAAGCCTGGGAATGGATGTCTCCAGTCACTGTTTGGTGGAAGAACCTTTTTCAGGTTGCCCCTGTACCCCCACAATACTTGAGAACACTTTCTAGACCAGAATACAATGCTCAAGTACATTAATGACATCTGTTTGCATTTTGAAATGAGAAACTGTGAGACTTTTAATTCCTAGAGGTGATAGCAGGATCATTGAGTACAGTACATTAGAAGTTGCTATTTATGAGCAAAAGTATGCATGACTAGAGACTTCACCCCATGAGCTTGCCTGTTCACCATATTGTTATTTTCTTACTTTATTAGCCTTTGGAGCCACACTTCTTGAGTTTGAATCCTGGTTCTGCCACTTAACTACCTAGCTGCATGCCTTTGAACAAGTTTCTTAATCTGTGTGCCTCAGTTTCATAATTTGTGAATCTATCAATTAGTCCACTCAATACCTATTCCAATCACCTTTTAGCTTGACTTTTTTTTTTTTTTTTTTTTTTTTTAATCTTACAGAGAGTAGAAATTTTCCATTTCCAGAATCCGTTGAAGCTAGTGTTCAGGGTTTGTTAACCAGATGCATTTCCATAAACCTTTGAATTCAGACCTAGATTGTGTGGAATGAGAGATGGGACGTAGGACCTTCATTTTTTGCTGGTATGGATAGTGGCAGAGGCAGCATGGTTCTGGAACTAGTCACTGTAGTGATAGTGTCCTGATTTAACAGTCAGCTTTTTTATTGGGAAGCTTCCAGATTGTTAGTTTGGAGCAACATCTGAACCAGCAGCTTCCTAATTCTTTAGGTTTTTAATAGTGATCAAGGCAACAGTGCCTTTGGCCATTCAGTTCTGCTGAGTGGTTTGAGGAGTAATTCCTCTTTTTTTTTTTTTTTTCTGAGTCGGAGTGTCACTCTGTTGCCCAGGCTACGATCTCAGCTCACTGCAACCTCCGCCTCCCAGGTTCAAGTAATTCTTCTGCCTCAGCCTCTTGAGCAGCTGGGACTATAGATGCACGCCACCATGCCTGGCTAATTTTTGTATTTTTAGTAGAGATGGCAGTTTCACCATATTGGTCAGGGTGGTCTGAAACTCCTAACCTCAGGCAAGCCGCCCACCTAGGCCTCCCAAAGTGCTGAGATTACAGATGTGAGCCACTGCGTCCAGCCTGAGGAGTAATTCCTAAAAGCTAGGCTTAAAGTCCGCTTCTTAGCCTCCTAACAATGATGTCAACTATATGTTTCCTACTATGTCTTTTTGCTTGAAGCAGCCAAAGTGATTTATGTTGTTTGTAACTAAAAACCCAGAAGAATCAACTTACTTAATAGGGTTTTTGTGAGCTGTAATAAGGTAAGGCATTTAAAGCGCTAAGAACATTATCGGGATTGCTATTCTTTTTTTTTTTTTCTTAATAGTCTTAGGGATTGTTCTGGCTTTAGTCAATGGAACACCTACAACCAAAAATAAAAAATATTTATTAGTTTGTTCATTCATTCATTTATCTATTAACTAAAACAAATATTTACTGAATGTCTATTCAAGGCATGTTTCAGTGGCCTTAGGATAGTGGTTACCAACCTAGCTGGACTTGAGAACCATCTAGAAATCTTTTTGAAAAAACTTAATTTCTATGCCACATCCATAACTTATTGAAAACAGGGAATGTGTGTGTGTGTGTGTGTGCACGTGCATGTGCATACATAAATATATTTTTTATTGGAATACAATTTACTTATAGTAAAGTACATAAATCTTATGTGTTACAGTTTGGTGAATTTTCATATATATGAGTGTATACCCACATAACCGCTACCTAGATCAAGATATAGAAAAACAGAAATTTGCATGAAAGATTTATTGTGTGCATGGGTGTTTTAGGGGCCCCGTTAGGAGCTAAAGTTTCAAATGCATTTGAGGTTTTGCCACTTAGACGTCAAAAAAATTTAGTCATCCAGAAAGACCAGTGTAATTAGGTTATTTTTCTGTTTCTTTTTCTTCTTCATAGCATCCTTCAAATTTGTATTCCTTTTTAGGTTTATGCATTTATATGTGAAATGAAATTTAAGGAGAACCTTAGATAACAGAAAATTCTAAAATGTTAATAAGGCAGTAAATGTTATCAGTAATAACTCCATGACTCATTATTTCTGCCTCTGTTTATCTTATGATTGGCATAATTTATTGACTAAAAGAACATTTAACTGCTTTAAGCTTAAACAGCTTCTTCCTCATGATCTCTTCAAAGAGTGAATATCATGAAAGAGTAGAAATAATTATTTTCCCTTTTTTCCAAAAGAGATAGATATCTTCGTTTGTGGGCCAATGGCTGCACACTCAGTATTGCAGTGCAGAGGCTATTAGAGCAGCACGCATGAACTGAGTTAGGAAGATAAAGTTACTTAAAAAGCAAATGGAAATAGTTGACTGGAGAAAGAGAACATTGTCTACAAAACATTAATAGCCTTTACAATTTTTATAAAACCAACCTAGAACAACTTTGAAGTTGAATGACTTTGCATAATTAGCTTATTATGGAATGAAACTTTCAGAAACAAAATGTAGAATGGAAATGAACTGTACTTTTTTTGTTTTTTGAGATGGAGTCTCGCTCTGTAGCCCAGGCTGGAGTGCAGTGGCACCATCTCGGCTCACTGCAAGCTCCACCTCCCGGGTTCACGCCATTCTCCTCCCTCAGCCTCCCAAGTAGCTGGGACCACAGGCGCCAGCCACCATGCCCGGCTTATTTTTTGTATTTTTAGTAGAGACGGGGTTTCACCGTGTTAGCCAGGATGGTCTCGATTTCCTGACCTCGTGATCCGCCCGCCTCGGCCTCCCAAAGTTCTGGGATTACAGGCGTGAGCCACCACGCCTGACCGAGGTGAACTGTACTTTTAAGATGATCACATGTGATTTGAGATCAAAGTCTAGCATTGGAATACTGTTTCAAGGACAGCTGGACTACCTTGGTGAATTAAACAGATGTGTCACCAAAGGAATAGAAAACCTTGAAATTTTATGTAGCTCCTTCCTCTACCTTCAGATAAAATTACTGTACATCAGCCTAAGTGCTATGAATATTGTCTATTTCAAGCACTTTTAGAAAATGAGCTTTGGATATAAGGGCAATCTGGCTATGACATTTATTATTTTTGTTGATCTGGCCAGACTGATGTCTTAACTCCCTCACCATTGCCTGCACTGCATGTCCCCAAGTTGGTAATTATTTTCTTGGAAAATTGAAGGTCTTGTTTCATTGCCTTCTTGCTTACAGAACATTGTGATTAATAAATTTGAGGGTTTGTGCTTTATCAGTTTGGAGAAATTCCCACCCATTAACTCATTGTCTCATTGTGCATTGCCTTTCCTTCGTTCTCTCTGTTAGCTCTTTCTGAAATTCCAATTGCGTGCATGTTGGACCATCTCACTTTGACTTCCATATCTCTTATTTTTTTTCTCCATCTCTCTCTCTATGCTAAATTATAAGTAATATCTTCAACTCTGATTTCATTTTCTAATTATCTTTCCACTGGACTCTAGTCTTGTTTTACCTGTTTGCTGAAGTATAAATGCCTATTACTGTAATTTTTCTTTTCCTGTAATTTAACATTTTTCCATTGTGCTTTTTGTTTGTTTTTCTCATTTACCTGTTCATTTCTTGTAGTCTCTTGTTAGTTACTCAAACTTTCAACTTCCTATTTTATTTCTTTAACATATTAAGCATATTTGCCTTATACCCTGATTGTGTTAACGCTGATATCTGAAGCCTCTGTGGGTCTTGTTTGCTTACTCCCACTCAGTAACGGTAGATTTCTTTTTTCTCCTATGCATTTTGAGCTCATGTTCAATGGAACCCTGTGTGGAGGGTTTCTTTTGTTGTTTGGTTGAAAGTACATCCCTCTAAGGTTTACACTTGCTTTCACTAGACATATGAGGGCGTGTCAGTCTGGAACCATATTAAAATAAATAACCTGGCTTGGAGGTTTTTAGACCACAAAAATAGTTCCAATTTGAGCACAAACACATGTGAGTTCTGGCTCATGATAAATTGTCTTTTTCTTTTTTTCCTTTTATTTTCTTTTATCAGGTTAAATCTTGGGGCAGATATTTCTTTTTTTCTCTCTCTTTCTACCCAGAGCCAAGGCCAAGACAAGTTTTTGTTTTGTTTTACATAACCTTTTACAAAGTAGTTTTTTTTGTTTGTTTGTTTGTTTTTTCTAGTTCACTTTTTCTCTGGGGGTGTAACTTCAGGGCTCTCAGCTTTATGCGGTGTTTTCTTGTTAAGCACCCCCACCATGCCATGGCCCTAGGCTTTGTGTCCTGAGCCCTGTGTGGACATTGAAGCTGACGTGCTGGGTCTAGACACCAGCTCAGGGTTTGCTGACCTCTTAGAACTTCTATTCTCATTTTGCTTTTGGTCTCTATGGGCTTTCCTTGCTTTGTTACCAGCTCAGTCATTCATTTTAAAAGATTTTTCAAAAATATTTTATCCAGCATTTTTACATGTTTGGTAACAGGAAGGATTTTCAGAATATCTTGTCCACCATATTATTTTGTCAAAAATAAGTAACTATTTCCGTGACCACACTAGAGGTATCCTCGCGAAGGTGGAAATTCAATTCCTGTGTGCCTCACTTCTAGCCCTTAATAACTCATGTTAGAAAATCTCCCAACACAAATGCATCCCAAACCCGCCTTTCTCTGTCACTTAGCCTCAGTTTTCACTCTCTTCTGTCTATATTCCTTTTCTGCATAAGTTGTATTATGCAAATTTTAAACTTTGTGGCTTTTTTCCAGTTTCTGTGAGTTTTCTGTGTTCTCCGATGCTATGTGCTTCAGGAGAGAAGGCTCAAAGCTTTGCTCTCCTTAAACTCAAGTGTAAATGGGAGGTATGGGTGTTGAGAATGATCTCCTATAACTGATTTCATTGTGTTTCCTTCTCGTCTTGCCTGTTTGATTCAGCACTGCAATTCTGACTCAACCAGCAGTCATTCTGTGAACCCTAGATCTTCTCCGCCTATTTTCACAGTCTTTTGTTTTATATTTAATGCTGCTTGTTTCTCCTTCTTCAGTGTATTTACTAACTCAAACTTTTCCTGAAGCTCTTTGCTTGATTTATAGCTGTCATCAACTTACAAAAACCACTACCACCATCAGGCTCTCTGGAGGTTGAGTCATTTCAGTCCCACCCACATCCTGGTGCTGGTCCCCCTTGGAGGGATGTGTTTGGGGATGGCTGGAGGGCTCCACCAGCCTGGGCTTCTGTGTGTGACACTCCCACACACTGAGGCACCTGCTGTTTCTGCCCACACTAGGATCATGTTTACTTTGCAGAGGGTGCACCAGGGACCTCTGTATAGTCATAGTCCTCCTGCTTTGAGATGGGTAATGTTCACTATGATTCATCCCTTCAGCTCTAATGCCAGGATGGGGCAGTAGCTATTGGTAAGGCTGATGTTCCTTCCAGTTACAAATAAATGCTTGTTTGTCTGGAGTTTCCTTTTAATACAATGTCTATCACTGTGTAGTAGACATATATATATATATATATATTTGAGATGGAGTCTTACTCTGTCACCTAAGCTGAAGTGTAGTGGTGCGATCTCAGCTCACTGCAACCTCCGCCTCCTGGGTTCAAACCTCATGAACTGAGGCTCATGCCTCAGCCTCCCAAGTAGCTGGGACTACAGGTGCACGCCACCATGCCTGGCTAATTTTTTTTTGTATTTTTAGTAGAGATGGGGTTTCACCATGTTGGCCAGGCTGATCTCGAACTCCTGACCTCAGGAGATCCGCCTGCCTCGGCCTCCCAAAGTGGTGAGCTTCAGGCGTGAGCTGCCGCGCCCGGCCAGACATATATTAATAGAAGCATTCACTATTCACTTTGAAAAATCCCAGATGTTAAAGAACAAGTACTTGAATACTGTAACAACTCTGCTGTGGGTACTATTCTTGTTACTAAGGTAATAATTATAAAGTATCTTTTATTTATGGAGCACTTACTATGTGCTGGGCTTTATGCTAATAAATCATTTAATCCTTACAAGAGTCCTATGAGGTAGGAGCTGTTATTATCCCCATCTTATAGATGAGGACATGGAGATTCAGAGATGTAAAGTAACTTGCCCAGGATCACATAGCTAGTAAAAGGCTTGCTAGGACTGAAACTCAAGGCTTCTTCCCAAGTCCATGCTCACAGACATCTCTTAGGACAAAACCAGATTTCTGATCTATGGCAATGAACTTTTGCAAAGGCCAGAACTTAAATCTACCTTACAAGGTAACATATTTGAAAGTAAAACTGTGTTGCCTGCATTGCACAGAACTGATGTTAGAATACCTTTGCCAGAACTGCTTTGAGAACCAGCATGTGTAATATAAGGAAATCAATTTTATTTTGTAGACAAACCTTGCTTTTCACCCTAGGCTATGTTATCCTGCTTGATCATCTATCTTATTTACAGATTTCACTCCTCATGCCTCTTGACAGTTTCCAAAAAGAAAATTCTGTCCCCTGAGGATGGAGATTTGTCACCAATGAGGACATTCAGAAGGAGCTTCCAGAGGAAGTGAAGATGATTCCTAAGCGGCTCCAACAGGTTCTGAGCGAAGTCATTTTACAAATAAGAGCTCAGCCCTTGGGGTGATCACTTTAAAGGGGAAGCGCTCGGCTGTATCAGTACATTCTAGTGTATTTGTTTACACTCCATTCTCTGACTTCATAGATATACTTAACGTCGACTTGAAACGTCGACTTGATATGGAGTGAAATCTGTTTACAAAAATCCACATCTAACAAAAATTCTATGGCACATAGAAAAGCGCCAGACTTTCCTCATCTGTTACAGATGTTGCCTTCTCTGGGAAAGGCTTATTGCAAATGTCAACACTAAAACTGGCTCTGTTTTGATAGGAATCTTGTTCTGTTTCTCTTTAAATCTTAAAAATACCAAATACTGACTTGTTGATTTGGACAGATTGTGGGAGGCCCCACAGCCTCCTCTTGAAGGAAAAAGGATCAGGTTTCTGCTTCCCCAGGAAACGGGGAATTATCTCTCTGCTGAATATGCATCAAGCAACACTCTGGTGTCATTTTTAAAGTGCTTATATTTTTCTTACAGGTAAGGTTGACGTTTGAAGCATCATCTTAATTAGCTGCTCACATTTAATGTAACTGGGCCGCAGTAAACAGTCATAATCAAAATAGCGATGTTGCCGTAGCAACCAAGATCCAACTCAATTTCTTTTCCTCTCTGCTCACAAGTGCTGCTTACCATCTAGGCAAGGATATGAAACAAATCTGCTGAAACCTCCTGTGTGAAATGAAAGTTAAAAACAGCTGGGGAAAAACATTCTTGAATGATTGTTTTAAGTGTTTCAGTGACGCTCCTGGCTCCAAATGACTCCTGAAGGAAATTGTCTCTCCGGTTCTCTTGTCTGACAGCTTTGCCTCCTAAGAGCTGTTCCCCACCCGTGGACGGGATCAGGGGAATCATAGCTTTATTCCAGATCAAGCTGCAAGGTCCAGGAAGTGGGAGAGTTGACCCAGATAATCCCCCATGGCTTTTCTAGCTATAAAGTGATCCTTTAACTTGGTTTTTCCTAAGCAAAATACAAAACCACGCTGTTTTAAAACAAGCCTCAGGGCAAGCCTCAATTTCATGGAAAAGAAGACAGAGGATTATTAATCATTTTCATGCTGTAAGCCAGTAGTTCCTAAATTTTTACTATCTGAATCCTTTAGGGAAGCCCTCGAGCTCCCCTGCTTGGCCCATCATCACTAGCACTGGTTCTAGTGATGTCAAATGATAGCCATATGAAGATCATATTAGAGGTTTTTTTTCTTTTTTGTTAATTATTGCATATTTTGGTATGAAGATCATATTAATGAAGAAAATTAATGAGCAGATAAACCTTTTCTGTGTTCTAATTGCCAACCCCTTCACCCAGTGATTCTGGAGACTTAGTCTTGGTCTCAATTTTCTTATCTGGAAGATAAGACACAGTAGAGCCGGATATTTTCCGTGCTCTTGGATCCAGCTTGGTACATGACTTCTTTATTAAATAGAATAGAAAAACAGTATCACCTTTTGGTAATGATAAGCCAACGCTGTGAGGGTTGTTTTGCTTGAGAAAACAAAACAAACCATGTGGCTTCTCAGGACGTCCTTGTTCCACCCTCACCTTCTTTTTATCGCTTTCCATGTAAGAGATGGGAATAATCCAATTGTGACATTAATCAAAGAGAAATCAGACAAAAATGTTTTCTTTGTAATTCATTTTGTATGTCATTAAAAAGACGGGAATAATCTCATTGTGAGATTAATCAAAGAGAAATCAGACAAAAATGTTTTCTTTGTAATTCGTTTTGTATGCCATTAAAAAAGAAATAAGATAAAAAGAGATAGTGAAAAAACAAAGTAGAAAAATGGTGAAGAATATGAATAAGCAGTTCACAGAAAAGGAAATGCAAGTGGCCCGTAACTGTATGAAAAGCATCCCCACCATACGAGTTGCCAGGGAAATGCAAACCCAAATTGGAGATACAACTTTAATGTCTGACAATATCAGAATTTGACAAAGATGTGGAGAAACAGGAAAACCCGAACACTGCTGGTGGGGGTGTAATTGTTATTGTACAATCACTTTGGAGAGCAATTTGGCAGGATCTAGTCATGTTGAAAATGCCCATTCCCTTCGATTCCATTAATTCTACTTTTGGATGTATTTCCGGAGAAAGTCTCCTCCTGGTACATATGCACAAGGCGGTATGTATCAGGAGGCTCACTGAGGCCTTATTTGTGATAGTGAAAAATTACATACAGCCTACCTATCTATCAGGAAGAGGATGGATGAAAACTAATGTAGCATGTTCCTATATTAGGATATTATAAAGCAGTTTTACATAATCAACAATGGCTAAAGGTAAAAAATCATAAAGTAGCACGCAAAACTTTGTATTTTGAAAACAAAATGCAAAACTTTGCATATTGAAAGTTAAAATGACTACCACACAAAAAGCAACACTCTTGCATATGGATACGTATATATGTGTGTGTATGTGTGTATATATTTATATGATGAAAAATGGGCTGGGGGCTGGGCACGGTGGCTCAAGCCTATAACTCCAGCACTTTGGGAGGCTGAGGCAGGCAGATCACTTGAGGCCAGGAGCTTGAGAACAGCCTGGCCAACATGGCAAAACCCCCTCTCTACTAAGAATACAAAAATTAGCTGGGTGCCAGCTACTCGGGTGGCTGAAGCACAAGAATCACTTGAACTCGGGAGGCGGAGATTGCAATGAGCTGAGATTAATTTTTTAAAAGTGGGGGAGGGGCTAGAAGCAATCAAATTATTAGGTTGGTGCAAAAGTAATTGTAGTTTTGGTCCATGTCAAAACCACAATTACTTTTGCACTAATCTATAATATCTGTGAAAAAACAGTCAACTTTAATTTAAATGTTCAATAAGAAGAAAATTTTGAAGCAAATAGGACAATGTGTTAGTTGCCAATTTGAGGTGGTGTGAGCTTGGATGTTATAGTTCTCTGTATTTAGAACATTTGAATTTTTCAAGAAAAATTTGAAATGCCAAAGTAGAAGATTGCTTACAAATCAGAACATTGGTCTTATTAAATTGCCCTGGCACCTACTTTTAGAACTATTTACTAATCATATCTGTCTTTGTTTTTTTTTTCCGGCATTCATTTTATTCCTCCGTGGTGGCCTCTTAGAGGACCCCGTCCACTGCTCATGGCATCTGTTTGTCATTAGGATGAAGGGTGATAGCATATGCCACTTGCCCTCTGGGTGATTCATCCAGTTTGAACTTTCAGATATAAACAAGCACAGAAACTGTGGTTTCAAAAGCACCTGACCAAACCATCCATCCCTTTGAAATGTTAATTTGGATTAAATATCGTGATATCCACACACTCTCACTTTGTGAGGATGTGGTTTTCTCCTTTAGAGGAACAGTTACAAAAACTAAAATATATGAACCGTGGATGGCAGGATTGCTATCAGGAAAAAGGAAGCTTAAGCTTATTGTTTTTCTGTCACTGATTTTATGGGATTAATAAGATAGGATGTAAGGTGCCCTAGAACTCCAACCCTGGTGTTATTACGCAGTAGGGAAAAGCCAGACTAAACCAGAAAGAGAACTCAAGCGAGGTGCCGATGGGTCGGAGTGAATCAGGGCCAGCTCACTTGCTGGACAGTAACCAAAAGGTTTGTACAGCTAGGAAGTGGGAGAAATGCCAGTAGTGAAAACAGGGAAAAGGAAAGGAGGATTGGCTTGGAGCGTCATAGGACAAATCCATGGAAGTTGAGCCAAACACAAAAGTCTGTAGACACCTTATTGTTTATAACATGGACTGGGATGATTTCCAGCATCAAATCTCAGCCCTCTGGGACATAACTGTGTGGTAGGAACTTTCCACTGTTAATCCAGGTGTATCAGCCCCACTCCTTCAGCTCCAGTTTGCGTAATGTGTCATCATGCATGTATACATATAATGAATTGTGTGATCAAGGGCCCTCTAGAAAGTGAAAAGTGGTGCTATTAATAATTCATTGAGGCTGGGGTGATGGCTCATGCCTGTAATCCCAGCACTTTAGGAGGCCGGAGCAGAAGGATCACTTGAACCCAGGAATTCAAGACCCACCTGGGCAACGTAGTGAGACCCCGCCTCTATAATCATAGTAATAATAATAATAATAATTAACTGAGACAACAGGCCTAAACCAAGACTGTCCTGGGCAAACTTTCCAGTCACTCTAGTGAGTACCAGTCCCTCTAGTAAGAGCACAGTCTTATAGAAAGGAATGCCTGAAGTTAAAAGGTTAGCAGAAGTGTTTACCTGGCCTCTTAGCCTAGCCCCCAAGCCCTCCAGAGCCCACCCCATTTCTTCCTCTCTTGTAAGGATTCTCTGCACCTTCCAGACCATCTCTCACTAGGCTCTTGGGCATTCTCATGTCTGTAGCTAGCACTGGGCTTCCCCTCCCTGAAGTAGCTTTCTTCCTCGGCCTGGTCTGTCTGAGGATGACTTGCCTTCCCACTCCCAGCTTTTTTAAATTTTATTTATTTATTTTTTTTTTGAGTTGGAGTCTTGCTCTGTTGCCCAAGTTGGAATGCAGTGGCGAGATCTCGGCTCACTGCAACCTCCACCTCCTGGGTTCAAGCAATTCTCCTGCCTCAGCCTCCCAAGTAGCTGGGATTACAGGCGCGTACCACCACACCCAGCTAATTTTTGTATTTTTAGTAGAGACAGGGGTTTCACCATGTTGGTCAGACTGGTCTCAAACTGCTGACCTCATGATCTGCTTGCCTGGGCCTCCCAAAGTGCTGGGATTACAGGCATGAGCCACTGCGCCCGGAGCCCAGTCCCAGCTTTACCTCTCATTCGGCTTTACTCTACATTGCCTTCCGGAACTTGGCCATCCTTCACTGAGCTGAACCTATGCCTTGGCTGGTGGATGCTCCATAGTTATTGAGTATGAAAGGGAGGGACAACTGGGCCACTTTGGAAGACTGGTCCTTGCTTCTTCGCAGGCGTGGTCTCCAGGGGCAGCTGGCCAAGGAGGACAATACAGCACACAGACCAACCAGTATGGGCATCTCGTGTTTCTCTAACAGTGAGGGACATCGTAGCACAGCATAAATCAACATGGCTGCCATCCGAATGCCACCTGATTTCTGAGAGCTTCAACATAAACCTTCAGGAAAGATTACTGAAACCAAAGCTTTCTTAAACCACAACTATAAAGAATGTCTAGCCAGGCATGGTGGCTCACACTTGTAATCTCAGCTACTTGGGAGCCTGAGGCCAGAGGATCACTAAAGCCCAGGAATTTGAGGCCAGCCTGACCAACACAGTGAGACCCCGTCTCTACACAAAAAATTTAAATATTAGCCGGGCACCATGGTGGTGCATGCCTATAGTTCTAGCTACTCAGGAGGCTCAGGTGGGAGGATCCCCTTGAACCTAGGACTTCGAGGCTACAGTGAGCTATGATTATGCCACTGCACTCTAGCTTAGGTAATAGAGTGAGACCCCTGTCTCCTTTAAAAAAAAAAAAAAAAAAGAAAAGAAAGAAAAGAGAAGTCTACACCAGCCATTGTCCAATAAAAATATTATGTGAGTTACACAGGTCATTTTAAATGTTCTAGAAGCTACAGTTTAAAACATAAAACAAAGAAGAAAAAATAAAAACCTAAACTATTAATTTTAATAATATGTTTTATCTAACTCAATATATCCAACATATTTTCATTTTAACATGTAATTGATATTTTTAAATTATTGAGATAAATATTTGATATCATTTGGATGTCTGTCCCCCCTAAATCTCATGTTGAAATGTAATCCCCAGTGTTGGAAGGTGGGGCCTGGTGGGGGGGAGCGTTTTTAATTTAATTAAAATTAAATTAATTAATTTGGGACCATATCCAGCCTCAAATCACTTTCATTTGACTGTGTAGACTTCGCTACTTTTATTGCTATTGTAAAGTTTTTTAAAAAATCCTTAAACTATGTCAGTCTTTAGGAAATATCCCTGAGTAGTATTGTGTTTGGGCCATGAGGGTGGATCCCTCATGACTTGGTGCTGTCCTCGAAATAGGGAGTGAGTTCTCACGAGATCTGGCTGTTTAAGTGTGTAGAACTCTCTCTCTTGCTCCTACTTTGGCTGTGTGACATGCCTGCTCCAGCTTCACCTTCCACCATTCATAAAAGCTCCCTGAGGCCTCCTTAGAAGCCTAGCAGATGCCGGCACCATACTTGTACAGCCTGCAGAACTATGAGCCAATTAAACCTCTTTTCTGTATAAATTACTCAATCTCGGGTATTTATTTATAGCAACACAAGAACGGACTAATACAATATTATTTTTTCATCCTAAGTTTTTGAAATCTGGTGTGATTTTCTGCTTATGGATCCATTCAGACTGGCTACATTCCAAGTGCCCAATGCTACACATGGCTAGTGGCTGACTGCTGTATTGGAGAGTACAGATCTAGATGCATTAGATGCATTATGTTGCTCAAATCACCTTTTCTTTTTCTTTCTTTCTTTCTTCTTTCTTCTTTTTCTTTCTTTCTTTTTTCTTTCTTTTCTCTCTCTCTCTCCTTCCTTCCTTCCTTCTTTCCTTCTTTCTTTCTTTTTTTTTTTTGAGACAGAGTATTGCCCTGTCACCCAGGCTGGAGTGCAGTGGTGTGATCTGCAAGCTCCACCTCCTGGGTTCAAGACAGTCTCCTGCCTTAGCCTCCTGAGTAGCTGGGATTACAGGTATATGCCACCACGCCCAGCTAACTTTTGTATTTTTAGTAGAGATGGGGTTTTTCCATGTTGGCCAGGCTAGTCTCTAACTCCTAATCTCAAGTGATCTGCGTGCCTCAGCCTCCCAAAGTGCTGGGATTATAGGTGTGAACCACTGCATCTGGCCTCAAATCACTTTCATTAGACTGTGTAGATTTCCTTACTTTTATTGCTATTATAAAGTTCTTTTTTTAATCCTTGAACTATGTCAGTCTTTAGGAAATATCCCCGAGTAGTATGTGTGTTGGGACTAGAGAGGAGTTTGGCTACTCATACTTTTAACTTTTGTTGCTTATGTTTCTCATTCGGAAGTGGTTAACCTTTGTTTCATTCATTCATTTGTTTATTCATTCCACAAATGTACCAAGTTCCTGGGCTCTGGAATTATTAAACATACAGGAAAGAGGTCTATTGTGTATTAAAGGTTTATTATGCCTATGAAAATAAAACTCATCAAATAAAAACATCCAAATTTTTAAATATGCTGGGTATCTGTGTTAGGCCCTGGGGAAACAGCAGGTAACAAGAGAGACAAAAATCCTTGAGTAGGAGAAGTTAGAAAATAAACAAATTGGCCGGGCGCAGTGGCTCTTGCCTGTAATCCCAGCACTTTGGGAGGCCGAGGCAGGTGGATCACTTGAGGTCAGGAGTTCGAGACCAGCCTGGCCAACATGGCGAAACCCCGTCTTTACTAAAAATACAAAAAATTAGCCGGGCGTAGTGCTGGGCACCTGTAATCCCAGCTACTCAGGAGGCTGAGGCAGGAGAATGGTGTGAACCTGGGAGGCGGAGCTTGCAACAAGCCGAGATCGAGCTACTACACTCCAGCCTAAGCAACAGAGCGAGACTCCATCTCAAAACTAAATAAATAATAAACAAATCGTGTGTGTGTGTGTATTTAGGTGGTATTAGGTTTGTTGTTTTTCATTCAAGACCTTTTATTAGAATAGTCACAAGGCCACGGTTATCTGTTTTTTCCTTAATCTAAAGCTTTGACTGATTGGGTTGTTTAGGTGGCAGAGTGATCCAAACTTTTATTACTCATGTAAAGTATACCCTCAGTAGTGTGGCCAGGGTTGGGCTGCTGTCATCTACTAACCTGCCCCTTAGTGTCAGAAAGTTTGCCTGGGGATTCCCTGGACTATGTCCCCTGCCTCTGTTGCTCAGGGTGATCTGTGATAAACACCCTAGCGGGCACGGCACTGCAACCACCTTTTATTTCCTTTTATTTGCCTGTTCATAGTAGCAAAGTCTTCACTTCTACTTCCTTTTTTTTTTTTTCTTTTTTTTTTTTTTTGGAGATAGGGTCTGGCTCTGTCGCCCAGTCTGTATTGCAATGGCGTGATCTCAGCTCACTGCAACCTCTGCCTCCCGGGTTCAAGCAATTCTCCTGCCTCAGCCTCCCAAGAAGCTGAGATTACAGGCATATTCCAACACGTCCGGCTAATTTTTGTATTTTTAGTAGAGACGGGTTTCATCATGTTGGTCAGGCTTGTGTCAAACTCCTGACTTCCAATGATCTGCCCACCTCGGCCTCCCAAAGTATGGGGATTACAGGCACAAGTCACCGTGCCCGGCCTTATATTTTTTGGTATTTTTTTATAGAGACAGGGTTTCACCGTGTTGCCCAAGCTGGTCTCAAACTCCTGAGCTCAAGTGATTGTCCACCTTGGTCTCCCAAAGTTCTGGGATTACGGGTGTGAGCCACAGTGCCCAGCCTCCACTTCTGCTATGATAAAATTGCGTTCCTTGGTAGAAGCATTCCCTCTTAAGTTACTAAGGCTTCTAAACTAGCATAATACAGAAACCCAAGAAAGGCAATCAAGCTATGAGTGGGACTCTAGATATTAGCTTTGTGAGAAATGTAAGGCAGGGAAGGGAGATAGCAATAACTAAGACTCAGGGGAGTGGGAGAAAGGTAATTTTTTTTTTTTTTTTTTTTTTTTTGAGACGGAGTCTCGCTCTGTCGCCCAGGCTGGAGTGCAGTGGCCGGATCTCAGCTCACTGCAAGCTCCACCTCCCAGGTTTACGCCATTCTCCTGCCTCAGCCTCCCAAGTAGCTGGGACTATAGGCGCCTGCCACCTCGCCCGGCTAGTTTTTTGTATTTTTTAGTAGAGACGGGGTTTCATCGTGTTAGCCAGGATGATCTCGATCTCCTGACCTTGTGATCCGCCCGTCTCAGCCTCCCAAAGTGCTGGGATTACAGGCTTGAGCCACCGCGCCCGGCCAGAGAAAGGTAATTTTTAAAAATTGTGATAAATTGCACGTAACATGAAGTCTTAATCATTTTGAAGCATATAGTTCTGTAGTACTAAGTTCATTTGTATTGTTGTCAGCCAGTCTCCAGAACTCATCATGTAAAACTGAAACTCTATACCCATTAAACACCAAATCTGCATTTTCACCTTTTCCCCTCTCCCCAGCTTCTGGTAACCACCATTTTGCTTTCTGTCTCTATGACTTTTTTTTTTTTTTTTTTTTTTTTGAGACGGAGTCTCGCTGTGTCACCCAGGCTGGAGTGCCGTGGCCCGCTCTCTGCTCACTGCAAGCTCCGCCTCCCGGGTTTACGCCATTCTCCTGCCTCAGCCTCCCGAGCAGCTGGGACTACAGGCGCCCGCCACCTCGCCCGGCTTATTTTTTTGTATTTTTAGTAGAGACGGGGTTTCACCATGTTAGCCAGGATGGTCTCAATCTCCTGACCTCGTGATCCGCCCGTCTCGGCCTCCCAAAGTGCTGGGATTACAGGCTTGAGCCACCGCGCCCAGCCCAAAGACTTTTTTTTTAAGAGACAGGTCTTGTGCAGCCACCCAGGCTGGAGTCCAGTGGCAGTGGCGTGATCACAGTCCATTGCTGCCTTGATTTCCTGGACTCAAGTGATCCTCCCAGCTCAGCCTCCCAAGTAGCTGGGACTACAGGCATTCACCATCATGGCGGCTAAATTTTTTATTTTTTTTGTAGAGGCAGGATCTTACTATGTTGCCCAGATTGGTCTCAAACTCCTGGCTTCAAGTGATCCTCCTGCCTTGGCCTCCTAAAGTGCTGGGATTACAGGTGTGAGCCACGGCACCCAACCCTGTCTCTATGAATCTGACCACTTTAGGTATCTCATCTAAGTGGAATCATACAGTATTTTCCTATTGTGACTGGCTTATTTCACTTAGCGTAATGTCCTCAGGGTTCATTCATGTTGTAGCATGTGTCAGAGTATCCTTTCTTTTTAAGGCTGAATAATATTTCATTGTGTGCACATACCTACACATTTTATTTTATTTTTGAGACAGAGTCTCGCTCTGCCACCTAGGCTGGAGTACAGGGGGATGATCTTGGCTCACAGCAACCTCCACCTCCCACATTCAAGAGATTCTTGTGCCTCAGTCACCTGAGTAACTGGGACTACAGGTACATGTCACCACACCTGGCTAATTTTTATATTTTTAGTAGATACAGGGTTTCACCATGTTGCCCAGGCTGGTCTTGAACTCCTGGGCTCAAGAGATCCACTTTCCTTGGCCCCTCAAAGTGCTGAGATTATAGACATGAGCCACCGCACCTGGCCTGCCAACCGCATTTTATTTATCCATTTATGTGTTGATAGCTGGGTTGCTTCTAACTCTTGGCTAGTGTGAATATGAGAAATGCAATTTGAAACAGTGTGCCCAGGAAAGGTGTGGTAGACTGAATTATTGTTCGCCAATATTCTCTGCCTCTCCCTACAGGATAATTGTTCATCCTCATCCTTTTGAAATCAGGCTTGGCCATATGACTTCACGTTAGCCAGTGAAATATGAACAGAAGTAATAGAGCTTTCCCAGTCACTGCTGGCTTCCCCATACTCTTTCCTCTGCTACAGTCACTAGGCAATGTTGAGATAGTAGCTGCTCTGTTGGTCTGGGTTCTGGAGTGAGGGTGAGGATGAACAGATCTACTTACATATGTGTATACTTGTAGTATGACATAGATCTCTGGGTATTGAGAAGTAACCCTTTGCTGTTTAATGCCCTTGAGATTTGGGGCTTACTTGTTAGGCAGCATAACCTGGCCCATTCTGACTGAGAAGCCCTCACTGAGAAAGTAACATCTGAGCAGAGACCTAGAGGAGGTGATATGTGGAGCAAGCATGTTCGATGGCAGAGCAACAGCAAGTGCAAAGATTCTAAAGAGAAGTTTGTTTCAAGGCTCAGGAAAGAAGCCAGATTTATGAAGGAGGCAGTGAAACAGACAGAGTGGTAGGTGCTAGTCAGACTTTCATGCAGCCCTTAGGGCTGGGCTGGAGGTGGGACTGAATTTTGTTCACCTAATGATTCTGTTCCCTCCTCCTCTCCTCCATGGAGAGTGAAATGGGTGGCTGTAGTGAGGGGGTAGAAGAAGGAATGAAGGAGAAAAAAGTGAGGTGTGGAGCAGGAAGATGCAGCCTAGCCCAGATCCATGGCCCGTGGCCCCTCGTATACTTAAAATGGTAGTGTCACCCATGAAGCCACCTTATCCAGGGCATGGTGAGGCTTCTGAAGTCTGACTTCTGTCATAAGATGAATAGTACATCAAGAGTTGCTGATAAGTGATCATTGATGACCAGGACATCCCCCGCTACTTCCTGTTCACCTTGTTCTTTTCAAATGCCTGGGACTTTAAAGAAAATTTTTCTTTTAATTTTATTTTTTAATTGGAAAAAGCATTTTATATTTACAGTTCAACTGATAATGCCAGTAGAGTGTATTACAGGATTTGTGGTTGCAAAAAGTTACGTAATTTAAGTTTACTGGTATTGCTACTCACCTAAGTGTAAACCAAATCTTATGTTCCCATTTGCAATTTAATTTGTAAATTAAAGTTTTGTTTGTTTTTGTTTTTGTTTTTGTTTGTTTTGTTTTGTTTTTTTGTTTTTGTTTTGTTTCTTTTGAGACATCTGTCACCCAGGCTGGAGTACAGTGGTGCAATCTTGGCTCACTGCAACCTCTGCCTCCTGGGTTCAAGTGATTCTCCTGCCTCCCAAGTAGCTGGGACTACAGGCGCCCACCACCACACCCAGCTGATTTTTGTTTTTTTTTTTTTTTTGAGACGGAGTCTCGCTCTGTCGCCCAGGCTGGAGTGCAGTGGCCGGATCTCAGCTCACTGCAAGCTCCGCCTCCTGGGTTTACGCCATTCTCCTGCCTCAGCCTCCCGAGTAGCTGGGACTACAGGCGCCCGCCACCTCGCCCAGCTAGTTTTTTGTATTTTTTAGTAGAGACCGGGTTTCACCATGTTAGCCAGGATGGTCTCGATCTCCTGACCTCGTGATCCACCCGTCTCGGCCTCCCAAAGTGCTGGGATTACAGGCTTGAGCCACCGTGCCCGGCCGATTTTTGTATTTTTAGTAGAGACAGGGTTTCGCCATGTTGGCCAGGCTGGTCTCTTAACTCCTGACCTCAGGTGATCCACCCGCTTTGGC
This sequence comes from Chlorocebus sabaeus, assembly GCF_047675955.1. NCBI lineage: Eukaryota > Metazoa > Chordata > Mammalia > Primates > Cercopithecidae > Chlorocebus > Chlorocebus sabaeus. Next base: position 32,959,695 of record NC_132905.1, on the reverse strand, counting down.
GTCCCAAAGTGCTGAGCCACCACACCCGGCCAAATTAAAATGTTTTAAACATATAAGTCAATTATGAACATTAGTTTAAAGGGGACTCATGACTATTTTTAGAGCCACACAAGCCCAGGGAGCCTCCAACAGACCCACCAAGGAAGTGGGGCCTGGGAATTTAGGATTGTGTCATGCAGGGCCCTGAAAAAGGGACAGCTTCCCATCCAAGCAGCATAGAAGGAAACCGAATAAGCCACATACTCCTTCTTTCCTTAAATCCTGATACTTTTTCATTTTTAAAAACTTAAGTCTTGGCCAGGTGCTGTGTCTCACACCTATAATCCCAGCACTTCAGGAGGCTGAGGCGGGCAGATTACTTGAGCTAAGGAGTTTGAGACCAGACCAGCCTGGGCAATGTGGTGAAACCCTCTCCACAAAAAATACAAAAAAGTTAGCCGGATGTGGTGGCGTGCTCCTGTAGACCCAGCTACTCTAGACTGAGGTGGGAGGACCGCCTGAGCCCAGGAGGCGGGCTCAGGCGGTGAGTTCTGGTTGCGCCATGGCACTCCAACCTGGGGGCAACGAGCAAAACCCTATCTAAAAAAAAAATAAAAAATAAAAAAAAAAATCCGGGTGCCCTGGCTCACGCCTGTAATTCTAACACTTTGGGAGGCCAAGGCAGGTGGATCACAAGGTCATGAGATTGAGACCATCCTGGCTAACACAGTGAAACCCCGTCTCTACTGAAAATACAAAAAATTAGCCAGACTTGGTGGCAGGCGCCTGTAGTCCCAGCTAGCCAGGAAGCTGAGGCAGGAGAATCGCTTGAACCCCGGAGGCAGAAGTTGCGGTGAGCCAAGATCGCACCACTGCACTCCAGCCTAGGCGACAGAGTGAGATTCCATCTCAAAACAAAACAAAACAAAACAAAGTCTTGGATTTCTTTCAGCTCTGTAATATCCTTAAAACCATACATAGGGCCTCTTAATCGCAGTTGCTAGTAAAAGAAACTCTGGACAAATCAAGCAGCGTGGGTGGGTGGCTATTGATTCAGATGCATGCAGAAGGCAGAATTCTAAGTATCAAATCTATTTAGTAGAAACCTGTTACAGTTGAAAGCAAAAATGTTTCACAGAGATGAAACCCTGCTGTGCATTTATGAACCACAGAAATAGCCATGGAAAGTTCTCTGGAAGAATCCCTCATTAGATATCTGGGTTTCCGAAAGCTAATGGCATCTCTCGCAGAACACAACCATTAATCTCAAGTGCTCCATGTCAGTTAACTGTCTTCTGAATTCAAATAAGCACCTACAACTCCTAAAGATGTAAAACTATTTTTAGGTGTATAACAATCTCAAGTATCAGGCTGAGCGTGGTGGCTCATGCCTATAATCCTAGCACTTTGGGAGGCCAAGGTGGGCAAATCACTGGAGGCCAGGAGTTCGAGACCAGCCTGACCAACATGGCAAAACCCCATCTCTACCAAAAATACAACAAATTAGCCAGGCATAGTGGCATGTACCTGTGGTCCCAGCTACTCAGGAGGCTGAGGTGACAGGATCGTTTGAGCCCAGGAGGCGGAGGCTGCAGTGAGTTGAGATCATGCCACTGCACTCCATCTTGGGTAACAGAGTAAGGACTTCACCTCAAAAGGAATCTGAAGTGTGTATATGTTATCTATTTTCTTGTTGGCAAAGAGAAAATTTAACAATTGGATGCATGCAAAAACATTGTGATATCAAGCTCTGCCCTCCTCTTTTTCTTCTTCTAGTTTCTAAAGAAATCCTACTCATGATGGAAAATATATTGAAATAAAAAGGGAAGTTCCATTCAATTTAAATAATACCGGAATCATTAGGACCAGGGCCAGTGGTTTTTCCCCTCAACCATTGTGGGGTAAAAAAGCCATCTCAAGGTTTGAGAAGGGTAAATGCGTAACTCGAATAGGTACCAGCAAGAAGGGTGCTGTGCAGGGAATGGGGACCAACAGCAAAATCTCTTAGGGAGCTCAAGGCAAATCAAATATTATAGTGCAGCAGGATTCAACATTGAGTTCCCACTCCTTTCAAGATCCATCCTTTGAGCCAGGGGAGGGATGAGGGGGCGGGGGGACATTATTGGTATTTGGGAGAAGGACCATTCTTTGTCCTGTGCACTGTGGAATGTTTACATCCTTGACCCCACTCACTAAATGCAAGTAGCACTTTGCAATCCCTGACACAAAAGCATCCCTAGACTCTCCCTGAAGACATTGCTATCCTCCTTTGACAGCTCTGCAAGGTTGGAATGCACCAACAGAGAGAAGAAGGTGGGGTTTGAATGTAGCTGTGAGGATGCATCACTGAGCAGGAACTGACTAGTACCCATCTTTCTTTCCACACATGGGCACATCGGGAAAGGAAGAGCAATTAGCTCTATTTGCTGGCAAAGAAAAGGTGACATCCAAAAAGCTACAACAGCCTCATGATTAGAGAGGAGGCTTTAGAGTTGGTAGTAAAGCAAATTTTAAAAGGAAATCAAAGACTGAAATGGACTTCAGGCAGTGTTCAAAAGAGCTGACATAGTAAATGACTCAACCTGTATGTCGTTGGTCTTCTGAAGGGGAAGGGTTGTTTCTCTGGCAGACTGCCTGACATGTGCATGAAAAATATAGGAGACAGGTAGCTTTTAGGCTCTTTTGTGGCCACTGGATTTCAAAATTTTAAAATTAAATGAAACACAGATGAAAATTTAAAATCCTGCATATCAAAGCACACGGACCATTTACTTAATGGTCACTTACTTAGTAAGTCATTAAGTAAGTAATGGAGTTACTTAAGACCATTTACTTAACAAGTACGTGCCATGTTGCTTGGCGTTTTCTGTATAAGTGGACAGTTTCGGGGGTTCAACTTTCCCAGTGTTGCTGCTGGGGATCCCCTGCTCTCTCCCACCCACCCCATTGGCCCTTCCCAGTTTCTGTCTTCCAGCCACTACCCCCCAACCCCTACCCAGGGCAAGGTCATCTGCGGGGAAGAAGGGAGGAAGGGAGGAAGGGACCCATCATCCTGCCATCACGGGACCCCATTACCTCTCCTTCTCCCTTCAGCTTTCTAATAGCAACATGATTTGTTAGGCAACTACCCGAGCTAAGGCTTCTTATTTGGCGGCTTGATATTAAAGTAGGCCACCAAAGGAAGTTTTAACATCTGTCCCCGCAGAGGTTTGTTTTAATTTTTTTACAACAATTTTTTAAAACAAAGAGCCCTTTTTCATGAATTATTTGAGATTTGCTCACCTGAAGGCCACCACTCCTGATTTTTCTGCAAACAAGGACATTCTCTTCTAAAACACAATAAAATCATCAAAACCAAGAAATTAACAGTGATGCGTGACTACCGTCTAATCCTTAGACCCCATTTACAGCTCTCCAGTTGCCCCAGTAATGTGCTTTACAATGAAAAGATGCAGTTTAAAAAATTTTTTTTGCGTTTGGCTGTCATGGCTGTTTTTAGCCTACTTCAGTCTGGGACAGTAGCTCAGTCCTTCCTTGGTTTTCACAAACTTGGAGTTCTGAACAGGCCAAGAACTCCTCTCCTGCTGCTTCTATGCCATCAGGACCAGAAAGAGACTAGCATCTGCCTCCCTCCCCTTCCACCCATCCTGGAGGCTTCAGTCCAGTGATAGGGTTGTTGGGAAGAACTTGGGCAGAAGCTCTGGGCATAGCAAGGTCAAGGAAAGTTTCTTTACTATTCCTTAAAAAAAAAAAAAAAAAAAAAAAAAAAAAAAAAAAAGAGGGGCCTGGGACATAGCTTTAAGCTTTCTGGAAACTAGTGTAGTGGAAATACTGCCCCTGCTATCAAATTCTTTACAAAGTGTGGTCTCTGTTTTGGGTCCCCCCTGGCCACTCTGAGTTCTCTCTCTCCTTGAGCCTCTAGGCTGGGTCTCAGGCTACTGAAGAAAGGCCAGCTGGCAGAGGAGGAGAACTGGAACTAGCAATGGAGACATTTAGTTTCTGTTTCTTCTTGCCACTTGGCCTTTGTTCATCAACCCTGCTTCTCTATTGCCATGGTCCTTTCAGAATAAGATTGCAGGACACCTCCTCTGAAGAGGGAGCATGCACTCATTCTGGTACCCTTGCACAGCATGTCTCCACTGAGTCCACAGTGTCCCAGTTAACATCACTACATCATTTCATATCTATGTACATGCTGTGACTATATTTCAGTTGTGTAATGTCTGTAACAATGTCTCTTCTTCCTACTTAGGTTCCAGGTACCTTAGATGAGGGACGTAGTCTTCGGCATTCATCTGTATATCTTCAACAATTTGTAATGAGTTGCGTTAATATCGGCTTTCTGTAAATATGTGTTGAATGGCTGAATGCTTGTCCATGTGTAGGCCTGCATGTGACTCAAAGAATACATGTCCTTATTCTTTTAGAATGTGCTGATACTTTCGGATAATCTATTTCTCTGATCTTTATATTACCATGGACATTCTAGAAGAAAGATTGTTTAGTAAAATCCTCATTTTGAAGTTCAGAAAGTTGGAGCCCAGAAAGGTTGTATGACTTGTCCAAGGTGTCATTTCCAGCTAGTAGCAAAATTAGCACCCAAACCAAAATCCTACCTACTTTCCTAAAGCTCCACCCACTGCACCATGCACCTTCCTTCAGCATTGGCAAGTATAGATATGTGTATTATAGCTACTGATTGAGTTCGTAGGGGCATGGAAATGTCAAAGCTAGTGATGCATAAAAGCTTATGTCAGGGTCTGTCATGGAGGTCCAAGAGCAGGAGGTCCAAAAGCTTATATCAGGGTCTGTCATGGTCAGCTTCTGGTGAGGGCTCCTTTCCTGGCTTGCAGACAGCTACCTTCTCACTGTGTGCTCACATGGCTTTTCCTTAGTGCTTGCAAATAGAAATAAAAAAGAGATCTCCTTGTCTCTTCCTCCTTTTATAAGGTTACCAATCCTGTCAGATTAGGATCCTACCTATAGACCTCATTTAACTTTAATTACCTCCTAAAAAGCCGTCTCTCCAAATATAGTCATGGTAGGGGTTACAGCTTCAACACGTGAATTTTGTGGGGACACAATTCAGTCCATAGCATAGTGATAGTGTAAATATTTTTAAACACCTTTGACATACTATATAATATGAAAATAGTTTTTGTAGTGTGACGGGTCCCCCACCAGGTTACTTAAGAGTCTATGTCTGCTGCTTGAACCCTGAAGACTGGGCAGTGAGCCAAGGCCATGGTGCCCAGCTGAGGAGTAGGTGTCCTTGAAAACTCATATCCCGGAGAGAATCTGAGAACCTGCCAAGGAAAACAGTCCCATTGTGCACACGCACGGATCTCTGGAGCTATCCTGCTGCCATCCAGGAGTGTCCTGTTTGTAAGTCCTAATAAACTCATCTACTCATCAAGCTGGACTTGTCCATGTTATTCTTTGGTCTTTCAGCACCTTCCCAGTTTGGGGGTGGGCACTACAGTCCCAAGTTTTTCCTGTAACAGCTGAGATCTATTGGTGACAAAGTTACAGGTACTACTATTAATACTGTGATTTGCTGCCTACATTCATCATGGGAGGAAATGCTTCATTTCAGGTTGTGGTTAGTGAAAGTACATACATATGTATGTTTTTTTTTCCATCCAAGTTCACAGGCACCCTGAATTTCTATACAGGGACTTCAGGCTAAGAATCCTTGGTCCACACAAGTAATATGTTCTTGTTGCGAACAAGCAAGTGGCATAACCTCCGGATGGTGAGAACAGGTTTTGAAATCAGCTGATTCTTCCCATTGCCAGTTACTCAGGAGCAGTAAGCATGTGGAACTGAAAATAGACATCATCTGCTCCTGGCTTGCTTTCTGATATTTTTGATTGTGTGTTTGAGTATTGGAATATGTTTTGTCTTGCAGATACCAGTAACCTAAATATAGAACAAAATAACTCCTGGACCTCCGAGAACTTCTGGCTTGACCCTGCTGTGAAAGGCCAATCAGAGAAGGAAGAGGATGATGAGCTTCGGAAATCCCTGGATAGATTCTATGAAATGTTTGGCCATCCACAGCCAGGCTCTGCGAACCCACTCTCTGCATCTGTCTGCAAGTGCCTGTCTCAGAAAATCACTCAACTAAGAGGCCAGGAGAGCCAAAAGTATGCTCTCCGCAGTTTTCAAATGGCCCGGGTCATCTTCAACCGGGACGGCTGCTCAATCTTACAGAGGCATTCCCGGGACACCCACTTCTACCCACTGGAGGAAGGAAGTACATCTTTGAATGATGAAAAGCCAAACCCAGGACTGTCAAAAGATATTATTCATTTCCTCTTGCAGCAGAATGTAATGAAAGACCTGTAACTGGTGCCGGGCGGTGTGCAGGCTAGTAATGGAGGTGCTGCGCCATGGCCAGCACTGTTGGTGGCCACCCAGATCCCCTAGGGTCTCTGGCCAGCTCTGTGTGCCCAATCCCAATTAAGTGCTTTGTGGTTAAAGGCTGGCACCTGTGACCTGGTATTGGAGCCAGTCAGCCCATATGGAGAGCCAGCAGGGTCTGGGAGTTCTCTGTCCCCATGGTCACCCCACCCACCACTCCCCTTGGCCAAGGCCACTGACTGACTGGGCTATGAGTCAAAAGCCCAGCTCCCTTGCCTCAAGGAAGGACATTCTCTGAGGCATAATTTATGCTCTAGAGCTCCCTATCCTTGAGATCAGCCTGAGGCTGGGACGTTACATGAAATCACACCCTTGCTGGGCTTAATCCCTTTCCGTGTCCTCCTCCCATTTATTTACTGGTGTCTCTGGGAGCCTTTCCCGAATAAACCTCTTATATCTAAATCCTTGACTCAGAGTCTACTTCTGGGAGAATTGAACCTGAGAGAACATGCTTCTGAGAGATGAGGTTTTAGAAGGATACAAAGCTCTACTGAATCAGGTATAAGGAATTATATCAAGTTGTAAAACTGAGACCATGTAAGTGAGAATACATGTCCTAAAATAATATAAAGATTGAAATACAGTTTAGAAAAGCATATCACATCTTGATCACACCCTTGCCTCCTCTCCAAAGCTAGAAATCCGTGTTTTATCATACTAACTGGGTGTGGAGGGAACACTTGGACAATCTAAAATAACAGCTAAAATTCACAATTTAAAAAAAAACTCATTGTCTTTAGATTGCAAATGTGAAAGGTGAGAAGATAACAAACGTGCACCACCCACCACAGTATATGTAAGCACTATTATCATACGCTAGGCTGATGCCATGTGGCCTTGTCAAGTTGTAGTTGAAGAGAATAAATAATCCTTTGCCCAGGTGGGGCCCTACTTCCTCTTGTATTCTGCCTGCCTGCACCCTCTGTCACCTTGTGAATGGTTGGCCCCTCACCCTTGCCCTGTCCTTGCCTCCAGTACCCTGAGCTCCATTTGCAAAGGCTTGTCCAGAGCAGGACTTCTTGGCCACCTTGTCGCTCTCCTCCAGGCCTGAGCCCTTCCTCACCAGGGAGCTCTTTAAATAGCCAGTGCAGGTTTGCACTGGCAGATGCTCCACTCTGCGGGTCATGTCCTGAACCCCCATTTGAGACTCAGTTGGTAGAATTACATCACCTGGCACCGGGATCTCTGAACCTGCAATTGGAAGCCTCATGCTAATCCCTACCTCAGCAGTGCTTTCAGCAAATTGCATTGGTAGAAAGGGTTATATTGCTTTTGGGTGGGGGGAAACAAAAGAAGCTGGCAGCCCTGAGCAATTAGATTTTGAGACACTTGAGGTACAATTTAATTGGCCTAAGATTCCAAAAGCTTTCCAGAAAGCAGATTATGCGAATGGGTTGGCCTAAAAGTATACATTGAGAGTGAGTGTGCCATCTCAGGAAGGTCTCCCGGGGACTCCTGAATGGAGAGAGAAG